>NW_027175820.1:20261316-20718816 GCF_023055335.1 Clinocottus analis
ATCCATTTATATCCATTCAACCCCTCAACAAGAAAGAGCAACGCTTATAACCGGAGCTCCGTCCGGTTATCTGGACGCCTCACCCAGGCCCCGTGGCGGAGCAAGAGACACCCGATGAGGGAAACTCTGCGATCTCTTTCGGCCGCTACCCAAAGATCATAACCACCGGTGAAGATTGCACCGTAAGTCAACTGGTAAATGAAGAGATTCACCTGGAGGCTGTTACTCCTTTCCCACTGTAGGCAGGTACAACACTCGACCCAAGTTTGGAAGTAATCAGATTATTTCTGGCATGGCATGAAGTTTCACCTCTTCTATGCTCACACGGACGTAAACGCCTTATCAAGTCATAAAGGGAATTAAAGTCAAACCCCTAAAAAGCAGTTTTCAGTGTTTCTTAATCATAATATGGTGTGCCTTGTAATACGCAGTGTAAATATGGTTGTCGGTCACCAACACTTGACAGTATACCATACTAAGAGTGTTAATATACTGCTAGTCCCACACTCATTCTCACGAACCCTTAGGCTAGCATGTTAATGTGCAAGAAGTGCGCGGCGCATTATTTTTAGACGTGAGTGGCAGTGCGCTTGTAAACACTTTTCCTTGAGCAGTGAGCGCAGAAGGTGCTCTCGTTTACATTATACTGGTGATTTGCCTGAGCCTTACCCAACATTCACTCTGAGAGTTCATTAGGCTTAGGTAATTAAGTTTAGTTGGCTTGACAGGAAATTATTTTGTTTCTATTATTGGTTAAGAACATCACACACTCGAATTTTGACATTTTTGATCCATTGAAACATTCAGGCAAACAGTGCACAAGGCAGATTGGCCGCTCGGATTCCCCCAGTCAGAAACGTTGTGGGTGTGTTCAGGGAACGAAGAGAAGGGGAGAACTAAGAAGAAGCGAGACGCAGCCGCTGAGCCTCACCTGTCAGTTCACATGATGCATGAATCAGTTTCACATCAATCTGACGCTGAGCAGCTATAATTGGATTATTTACACAGAACGGAGGCACATGAGCCGGACCATCTTGACCCCAGGTGGGCGCTGGACTCCTGCTCTCAGGCCGTGGACTCTGACCCGCGGTCAATATCCCTCTGCTCTGCTGGTTATCATCAGCTAACCAGTTAACACTACTAAAATCTAATAGGGGCAGCATTTTGTTTTGGCGTTGTGCGGATGCTTTCATTCAGAGCAATAGGTTATTAATGGATATGAATAGCTGCTCATCTTTTGTCTCTGCAGTACTTCTCGGACACGCACCCCACGATCGGTCCACATCTTTTCGTTCAACACTTCCGCTCTTCTTGCCACAAAACAGGGATAATGCAGATCATGTAGGCTGGAAAATACTACCTGCATGTTTCTCAAAAAAAACTATTGACACATTACAGGGGAACCCAACGGTGTATCTACTGTAGCATCATTCAAATCTGTCAAATGACAATCTATGACAAGAAATATATATATATCCGTTTGAACTACGCCTTCTCCTTGAAGCTATTTAGTCTTTTCAAAGCAAATATGTAGTTTTTAGTGATAAAAAAAAAGCTTTTCCCGTGTCCAACAGGAGAGAGTGTCATTTCCACTATCTGCTATTGCCACATATTTGTTGGATAAATACTATGTTGTCCATAGTAATATTTGACTCATTCAAGATGTCATACAACTATGCTGTCATATTGCGTCACTGGTTAAGAATGACATGTTCATATGTCGAGGGACTAACTAACCTTAGCCTGGAAGCATCCCCTCCGAGTTCTGCTGTGGTGCATTTAATTGTCTTCCGGGCTCAAATCAGTGTGACCCCGCCGCTGATTTGTGGCTCAAACTTCATGTGGAGGAAGTTTAAGTGACTCTGTTTACAGCAGGAGATAGTTTTCTTGCTCCCGAGCAACAACAGCCAGCTCCAAGATAGACAGCGACTGTTGGAACATGTGGTGGGAGTTGTTTCTTTTCAGCAGCGGTGCCTGCGTTACAGCTTACTACGCCGGGGACACTCTGAATTTATGCCTACAGAAATGCAGCTTCCTCAGAACAAAGTCTTGGCAGAGGACGGATTCATTTTGTCGTGTAGTATTGTCAGTTTTATTTTAGCCAGTAAAAGTTTTAATAGAGGGGGATTTTTAACATTGGATTAATATGTAAATTTCTACGAGGGCTCGCTTCAGTTATTGCTTATATGATGCTTTTATGAGTTTGATTTTGAAAATGAACAGAGCTATTGCAGATGAAATGTAATGTATTACCTGGACAAAGACTTGCGTGTGACCTCTAAAGAACGGAAAAAAAACAAAGTACAAATGTCATTAATCATTTCCGCCCCCTCATTGCATCTGTGTATCTTCATCTTTTTGTTGCATGGTGTCGCAGAGTATCGTGTAGAGGAGTATCACAGAGTGATGTATACTTTATCAATCCTGCAAAGGGAAAGTAGTTAGTATTAGTTACAGCAGCATTCATACATACAAATATCACAATGCAGAATATATACACAAAATAGATTAATATTAAATGAACTAACAAACAGTCGTGCAAAGATGTAACCAACCAAACAACCGTGTTGCGTTTTATAGTTGTATGATTGTTTTGGCCAGAGGTCTTATTCCTTATCATGATCTCTTGTATCTGTCCTTATTATTGCATATTGCATTTTTAACCGTATGTAAAATGTGTCTGTGTATGTATTCAGTATCCAATATAGTTGTTTGGTGTAGTCTGTTAAATGCAACATATTTCAGGTAAAAGTCACCAAACACATGCAGTTCATCAATCCAAAGTTATTTGTATATTTATTCATATGCTCTGACACACCTTATTTCTACGTGGCAGGTACTGTATGCTAGTGCTCCAAACCTCAATAATACTCAGTTCACCAACAATCCTCATCACTTTCCTGCTGATGCCTACAAAATGGATTCTCTCTGATTATCACTAAAACTGTGCTGGCCTCACGCCTCCCACACACCTATTTACTCTGATTACAAAAAACAAAACAAAAATGCTTGCTGTCCAGTGCAGAACGTACATACCCATCTTTTTGCATACTGCATACATTCTGTGGAAAATTCCGCAGGATTGTTTTTTATTAGGCTAAAGTTCCCAGGAGCTGCACAGCCAATAAAAATCCAACAAGATAAAAGAGCAGGGAGGATTAGGAAGGGATGAAAGCTGTAAAAATTTTCCATATTATCTTGTGAAAAGCGATGTTCTCTGCTCTCTCTTATTACATTTACCTTAATTACTCTTTCAGACAGAGTCAAAGTAGGATTAATTTGAACTTTCAGCAAGTCAACTCAAACGCACTCAGTACTAATCGGATGTTTTTTTTCTTTAATGTTTTGTCATACATTTATTTTCCTCACGGCAAGAAAATGGCCGTGGTCATAAATTCAGAACATTGTTGTGCAGAGACAACCTGACTCCCCCTCCTCCCTCTCCCCCTCCTCTTGCCCTCCGTGTTGCGTGTCTAAGAATCGCACCACAAGTTGCGGAGACTCATAAAAAGAGAGGCGAAGAGACATTGAAATATCTGAACCTTGCAAAGATAAACAAACTGAGGTATTCATTGCACATTTAACAGCCTGTCCAAAGAATTCTGTCCTCTCAGGACTCAATTTGCACAATCAAAAGCACACACATAGTCTTCCCATGTATAAAAGCAACTGCATCCGCACACGACCAGGTCTATACACACACATACAGGCCCACACACACACACAGACGCACACAATAAATAAATAGTTAAGTAAATGGGCTTTACTTTGCCCAGTTCATGGCTCAGTTTTCACTGTTTAGTTCTAAGAACCATCTGGGTCTCTCCTTTCACTCTGCTCTGTGGAGCACAGATGCTCCTATTGTGGTGAGCTCCAAATCTTAATAAGCAGTTAAAATATTTACCGAGGTGGTTTCCCCCCCTCTGCACCAACGACATTTTCCACTGCTGTTTCTTTTTTTTTTTTTTAATAAATTATCATTATTATTATTTACACCTTTTCACGAGCAAAAATGGAGATGTCCACTAAATGTGATTGATTGGGCTTAAAAATGGCCATTATTACCATTAAGCTCCACATGTCAGCTGCTGCTTTTGTGCCGGCTGTATTTCTAAGCTAACCAGTGATCCATGAGCACAGACAGGAGGGGGAAGAATGTAATGCTCTGAAAGAAATGCCCATTTCTCTATGGATCCTTCACTTGATTAAAAATACAGCTGCAGACACTAGCATACAAGAGGCCGAGAGAGTCAAAGAAAGAGGAAGGAGAAGAAAGGAGAAAGTGAGACGGAGAGCAAAGGGGAAAAACCCTGATGTTATAAGAAAAGGAACTCTCGCTTGAATTGAAGAAATAACTTATTTCAACCGACAGAAGAGAAGAACAATGCCATATTAGGAGTAAATGTGTGCATGTTTAAGAGGCCGCATGTTTGGTTACTGTATGAGGCAAAGATCTTCCAGCACACATGGGAATCAAAATGTGGAATGTGAGGAGGGGTTTGGTGTTAATCTGTTTACTGCTGCTGCTGTTGTTGTTGTTGTTGTTACTAAACAGCAACTTGTTAGCCTTCTGCCGTTCATCATCTTGAAAATAATGAGAAAAACAACCATAGAGACCATGTTGGAAATATACTTGGAATGTCTTTCACACTCTTTGTCTTTCACAGAGGTGGGCTTTATTGAGTAATTTAATTGAAAGATAACACTACAAAACAAAAGACAATAATATACCATTTCCCTGAATCGGGTGTGTGATTCATATACAACTCATATGAATGCAGGATTTGAGACGTCACGATTGGGTACCACTGGCATCATAATTGTGTGTTTAGAGTATGAGTAAGACATGATCTCATGGGGGATATCAACAAGCATACCCTCATAACTGTGATAAAGTGAGTCATTGCAGTCACACGGCGGTGTTTGGATTTGACTTCCTGTAAATGAAAAGCATTTAAAGACTCTTGCACGTACTGTAGGTTGACTAATAACGGCATCTTCAAACTATACGCTAAGGATGAGGCCTTTCTGCTCGCTTCAGAAATATGTTTTGGGGCATTGTTAAAAGCAGGAAACAGCAATTTCACCACACACTTCCTGTTCAGAAGTTTCCACAACAGTTGTATCGCCCTTGCATCAAAAAGAGGAGAAACTACACCGAAAATATGAGCGTGCTGCTAAATGATTCATCTTTTTTATATTTTTACATTAAGTAAGTGTAAATTCTTAGAATTAATGCAGGACACTGAATAACGTGCATTGCTTACAGGTGGTTCATTTGGAAGCTGCTTTGCAATCAGAGCACCGACTGAAACCCGCAGTCTGTGGAGCATCACGGTGTCAACGGTATCTATTGTAACGCAGTGATTCCTTGGTGCTGTTTGATGTGATCCAGTGACTCAGACCCACCAGAGACACTCAAGTGACAGAAGCAGCCGGGCTCCCGAGCTCTCTATAGAAGTCATCAGTCATCTATGCTCAACAGCTCTGGCTATTAATTCACTGTGTGGGAGGCGAGTGTCCGCCTCTGAATCCTATTGACTTTTTATGAGTGACAAACACAGTCGACACATTGCAGGCATTTTATCTCGCAAGTGACCAACCGGTGACATGTTTTCTTCCATTGTTCGCTAGATGGCACAGGATATGCTTCTTTCTGCCTGGCTATATTTTCATAACTGCAGAGCGCTGTTGATACAGTGCGCTGGGGAGGACAAAAAAACACAAGACCATGCGCGGGGTCTGGAAAACATGACCTCACACGCGTTGTAGAGAGGGAAGATTCCAGAGGTCAAAGCACTGTTGTTCCTCAGAGGGGAAGTGCCCGAGGGTCCCCGAGGCCATTGAGTGACCTCACCGGGCGACGTATTGAGCGGAGGGGCCGTCGGCTCAAGACGCCCACCGGCGGCGTCAATGTGGCAGCGACCGAGACGCCGCGGCGGCGTTCAATCCAGAGATGTATATGCCTGCTGGTTTTTCCTTCCAGTGCAACGCTGCAGCCAGCGCACGGTGTTTCAGCTGGCGTTGTGTAATTATAATGAAAACAAGGACACATAATGGCTCTCGCGGCTGATGAAAGTAGTCAACAGTTATGTTGTATTCTTGCTTTTCTCCTGTATGAGGCTGTAAAGCGAGTGATATAGAACGCAGCACAGGTTTGTTACATGGTGACACGCTTCCCTATCTCTTTTGTCAAGGGCGTCTTTATTCAGATTAAGTAATGAAACAAAGTGATGAAGCAACCTCATGCACCTAAATGTAATCACACTAACAACTTTAGTTCCTTTAGGCAAGTCATTTCAACCTCCGAATCGATGTGAATGGAGCAGATCACCACTGCATATATACAGTATATATATATGATTGTGCCTGGTGCAGCTTTAATCTTCCATAACTAGGTAGTTTATAGCCAACACTATGCAATCTTAAATGAATCAATGCATTCGACTTTGTAAGTACAACTCTTCCTAATTCACCACACTGAAATGCAGACTCTTGTTGACATTGCACATCGGTGGTGTTCCCTCTGCCGCCCCTGACTGTCTTTCTGTTTCACCACTGTGAAACTGCTCCGTCTCTGGGCTCCTTTGAAATAAGTCATCTCTTCTGCTTCCTTTATCTCCTCCTTACCGTCCCTCGCTTCCTCTCTCCAGCCATCACTCTCCTCCTATTCTTAGTGATGGTGCGTTTGTTCTGCGAAGCGGACGCCACGTGGGCCCCCTTTTATAGCTCTGCGCCGTTTGTTTTATTTATCTGACAGGCGTCCCCCCGTATTGTCCCAGGTTATCAGCGCTCTCCTGCAGATCGCGTTACCGCCTGTGTGAGGCTCTGACCCATCTCAGGGTTCACCTTTTAAATCTGATTCTTATCATTACCTCCGTGATAAATAGGCACGGCTTAGGAGGAGATTATTCCGCTGGTCCCGTTCCCCTTTTCCCACTGTCGACAGGGTTTTCCGTCCGGCCCTGAGCTGTCATCCCAGTCTCAATTAGGAGGAAGGCAAATACTCAGCTCTGTTCCTCTAAAGATTTGGTGACTTTAGAAAGAAAAGAAAAAAAGGGCTACCGCTGTTCCCATGTGAATGGTCTCTTATCTCCAGTGGGCGTCCTTAAAACCCTCTTCCCACTCTGCCTCGCTCCTCCGAGAGTTAGTCAGCACACCGTCATACTGACAACTGAGCTCCCCCATCGATTTTTCACACGGTTCTTATCAGGGGCAATAGTTTCAGAAAGTTTTTTTTATTTATTTATTTTTTTCACGGATGAAAGTGGTGTCATTTTGGACGTTATGCACACATCTGCCTTTCCCCGCTCTCTCTGCTGCGCATAACAGGTCTCTCTCTGGTCTTGTTTCCTTCCTCTCACATTTTCTATGTGCTCTGCTGTTCAGTTGCTTCTCCCGTGCTTATCATCTAAAGCAGCGCCGCGCATGATTTACAACCTATTCAGCCTGCATCACAATGTGGAATTGCAATAAATGTGTGTCCTACCCTATCTAATTAAGATATTGTTCTTTTGCATTTTTTACCCAAATTAAATTAAATTCTGTTGTCAAGTATTGGACGTGATAGAAAATGTTATACCTACAATAAAAAATGAATCACGTTAAAACACACTCTACTTAACGGAGAGCGAGCACTATAACCTCGTGTTGGATTTGCCGCTGTCACCCCTTTGGCATCTTTTTGGTGTGGTTTACTGACATTACATGTTTGTCGAGCCTTGCCATTTCACTTTAATTAACTTTGCTATTAACATTGTTTGAAGTTGCCTCGTCTCTCAGAGCTGATGTGACACAGCAGGTTGATGTTTCATCTTTCATCAATCTTAATGCGTCAACTACATTGGCCATTTTTCTGCATTTATATAGACGAGACAGTATTTTGTAGTATGGTGTAACTTAAGTCTTTGTGCAGCTGATACACCTTCATGACTGGCTTTGTACTATTTTACAGTTTGTGTGTCTATATGTCTCCTCCTCATCCCTTTCTTCAGGCAGAGCATAACTGTGTGGTCACTGGTCAGTCATGTGACCATTCAGCTGCGCTGGGTTTGAGTGATGGTCTCTAACAGCCAATCCTGCCGTCACCATAGGGAAATATGGAATTCATTATTTAGTTTCCCATGTGGGGTCAAAGGTTAAACTGAAACAATGATAAAATGGGTGAATAGTTTGCGTTGGACCAGGGATGGGGGAAGAAAGACCTTACGCTAACATTAGCAGCTGGCTCTGCTCACCTATATCATGTGGACAGTTTTAATAGCAGTTAGCTGAAAGAAGTGCATGACCGGGTGATGGAGGACACTAATGTTAGTCCTAGGTCGCAATATCTAACCCAGGTTCACAATCTTTAAGTAAACATGTCCGTGGATGCATACATTTGACCGTGTTCATCAATGTGAGAATTCACAGCTGTTGTCATGCAACCAGGGAGAAAAAAAATAGTATAATCAAAACACGCTGTGCAGTAAATTAATGGTTCTTGCTAAAAAATAAAAAAAATACATTAATCTATCACATAATATAATTATGTCTTATATTTCAACTCACACCATTTGCTGATGCAATACTAACTTAATAAGGCTAATCATCTATTTTCACAATCTCAAATATCAAAGATAGTTTCGCATATGGGGCTGACCTTGTGACCTCCTATTTGGCCCAATTATTAGATGCAATGACGAATTTGATCTCCTTTCAAAAGCAGCCAATTCAAAAGACCTCCATTCTTTCTCCATCATGTTTGGGCAGCCGGTTAACAAGAGCAGACTGGTGCATTAATGATGATAGATTCCACACCCAAAGCCTATGGAGAACAATCACTCCCAGAATGCCATGCAAGAGGCTGACCTCCTGACCTGTCTCAGGCCACACAGCAAAGGAAATCTATAAGTAGATTTGGAGGCAGAAGTGACCACTGGCCAGAGAGACTGGCCAGTAAGCGCAGGAGTTTGCTGGACAAATATGCTAAGACATACAAGCCCCACAGCTGAAGAATAATCCCATTGGAGGCCTCTTAAATATCCAAACCATGTAAAATAGAGGAGCTGTAAGATATGTAAATCTTTTTCAAACCTAATGAAGCACATCTTATTTCACAAAAAGCTGCATTTTGTTCCATAGAGACAGTTGAATTGAGTCCCTTTGGTGTTTCTCTGTGGGAAACGTGTCATCTTTGAACTCTGAGGGGTTCTATCCAACCTCAGCAACCACTGCCACTGTGGAAATGGTCTGTTTCTGCTTTGGGGTTTGAGTTTTTTCAAACAGAGAGAATCCCATTCACCATCACGGTACTGTACATCATCCTATGTAACCTCATGTTGATAATGTAGTCAAGCTGTATGTCCTGTATGCATTTAGTGAGTGTGCCCCACTGGTTAGCTCAATTATCTTATAGTGCGATTAATGCTGATCATGTCATCCCGACCTACAGCGTCATCATGGAAGTTGAACCTCCAGGTTATTGTTAGGGCTGTACTTTTATAATAGTTAGCTCTGTTAGCTCTGCTAGCACAACTACCTATGAGCCGCTGGCTTGCCGTCAACATTTCGAGTGCCATTTAGAGGCAATTTAAATGCTCTCGATCTCAGATCTTGCACTTTTAAAACAACTTGTCTGCAGCAATACTTGCTGTTCTTCCTGCCTGTGCTTCTGCACAACAGTGTTTTGAGCTAAATGCGGCTATCAGCATGCTAACATACAATCATACAATTGTATCATAGCAATTTACATCATGTTTATCAACTTAGTTTAGCAGGTTAACATGCCAACATTTGGAAATTATCATCAAATACAGCTGAGGCTGACGTAGGTAACATTGTGGGCATTTGGTCCCACAAATGAAACAATAATAAATGCAACAAATGTCATGGCAATCTCTCCAATATTTATTTTTGAGATATTTTACTCAAAACCATTAATAATAATCCAATGTTGGCCCCATAGGTAAAGTTAGGGGATCTCGATAGCTATTAGGATTCATCATCTTGGAACCATAAATGTTTGTATAAAATATTGTGTCAGAACATCCAGTAGTTGTCGATACCTTTTACTTTAGTAAAATGTCTGATTGCACTATAGGAAAAGGACTTTCTGCCTTGGGCAACCATTAATCTCTGTATTAAATTGTATATAAATCCATCTTATTCTTGAGATATTTCAGTTTAGACCAAAGTGGTGGACGGACGGAACAACTGACACACAAAGATGCCATCTCTAGAGCCATGTGTCTTGTGTGGCTACAGATACAGAGGTGTGCGTTAAAATAATCACCTTGTGTATTGCAGAATGAAGATCACAACCACATGCAAGGCTGATACACTCTACAGTGTTATGAGTAAAGCTCACGGATCCACAGTATAATTAACAAAGCAGACACCCCTGATCACTCATTCACTGTGTAGCCGCTGTAATTTTCGCAAACACCTGCCTTGACTTAAATATCAGCTGTGGTTCCTGTCGCTTTTTACACTTTACTCAAATAGGTCGGCAGTCTTTACAAGCAGGGTGTTAATCCTACCTTTTATTGCCGCTAAGAAGGCGACCTCCACTGACTTCTGCAGGACTAAATGGCCGAGCTAATGCCTCAAACTAAGGGCCAAGTTCAACTGTTTATTTTGTTAATTTAGACAGCACCAGGAAAGAAGACATGTAGAAGCAAAGAAGACATCTAATAATATTAAATATCTCTTTATGGATGTTTAATACACATATTGGTATTTGTTATTCCAAATAAAAGGAAAGTTTCTCAGAAGAAAAGTAATAGGTATGTTGGCTACAGCTGCTCTCTGTGGCATTAACCTTGTTATTCACGACTGATTATGACATTAACCACACAAACACATGAACTCTGGTAGAACAAAATATGAGGTGAAACAACTTCTGTCCACAGAAACTTTGGAAATCAAATTGTATGTTTAAATCATTAATTTTGTGGCCTTGAAGTTGAGGCCGCTTTGATGACATCAAGCCATGTGTGTATGTGTTTCTGTAGTGTTAGATATTGATTGTCCTTATCTCTCAGTAAGGGTGGGTGGTGGGGGGGTCGGCATGTGGGGGATTCATGTGAAATCGTAAATGGAACCTTTCATAAAGGTTCATGTGTACGGACATTGTGCATTCAAGGACAAATTGTTTTCCATGAAAAACTGATAGAACGATCTGTTCATCACTGAGCAAACTTAAGTCATTATTTGCATTCAGAAAAAAAAAAATCCAGTGAGGGTCAGCACACTGATGCCGGGGGCATTTGGCTCGTCTTCAGTTAAATGGTGAGAGTTGATTTGTTTGTCCCAAGTGGCAGAAACATAGTTTGTTAACCTCACTGGTAGATTATGTCATAGCTTTCAAGGCTGTTGACCACTAAAACAAGTAATAGTCCACTGGGAGTAAATTCCCATAACAAGTGTGGTCACTTCCTGAAATGATGTCATACCTGAGAGGGAATCTTGAAATTCTCCAATCTGTCAGAAAGGAGGTACTATGCTGTGTGTGGAAGATACAGAAACATATTACAACTCAGAAAATTGAATAAGAAAACATCATGAATTACAGCAATGAACTGTTGGAGTAGTCTCTCGGTGGGAATATGTATCATGCATACAAACACTAACACCAAAAAACTCCCCGTTTCCACCATCGCGTTGTGCTGTAAATCAATGAACTGAGTTCCTGGAGCACCGTCATACCAGGTATAAATAAAGCATACAAAAAACTAAACAAAAGCCACAAGATATCATGCCTTTCCTGGATTCTAGTTTTATTATTTTGGGAAGAATATGTTGTTGATGACGTCTTCAACTTCTGGGAAAATTCTATGGACGTGTCACCCTGAATAAGAGGCTGAGCGTTCAAATAATTGGAGTGACTCGTCAAAAATATGATTTCATTCATCCATGTTTCATGTCTCCGTAGTGAGTCACTTCTGAAACTCCATTCCCCTGTTTATGATATTCGTGAGTCATGTGGCAGCAGCCTGTGAAGACATAACTTCAGTATGAGGAGAACAGACAGATGTTCTCGTTGATCTCTTTGCTGGTTCTTTGTTGTTGCCGAATGTGGATCTATACTATCTTGTTTCTATCAATGTCAGATAGCAGTTTGGTGTCTATTCAGTGATGGCATTCCTGCTGGGAAGGACTTAGTGATTAAAGCAGACAGGTGTTCTTAGTCCTTGGAGAAATAAAGAAAGAAAAACCATCGATGGCAACATGCGGCCATCATGGAGGAACATCCATAAAATAGATCATGGCAAGGAGAAAATGGATAAGAGCTCGAGGAAAGAAAGATCCAATCCATTGAGTAGGAAATCATTGCTTGCTGCTAAACTAAAGTCCACAGTGTGTGGGAACGTTGTAGGAAGTCTTTTGGGACACTCGCATTCTTCAATGTTATTTTCAGCGTAAATTTGGGATAATACATACCATATTTATTATTTCTTATGTATGTATGTGTGTATATATGTATGAATGTGTGTGTATATATATATATATATATATATATATATATATATATATATATATATATATATATATATATATATAACAATACAATTAGACCCATGAGCACATGCCAGCAAAATATTCTTTACAACCCAAAAATGTCCCAAAACTAAAAACAATCCTTGTGTTACTTTAGTATCAAAACAACACTCCTATAGCCAGCCTGACATCGTCAGTGTAAAGACTCTGCGTTTGTTGGATGGTCAAACACCAACCTGCCCCCTCACCTCATACACCTTTCTCTTTTACACAGCTACTTCTGTCACAACCAAGTGCAACATTAGCACTGCCTTGGAAACTGGATCAGTCGGCAATCTTTGGAAAAGTTGAAACAGTTTTCATTCAGATGTGTCCCTGTCGGCCAAGACTAGTCAATCATTAATTAATTGATTAAAGCCTGTTATCAAATGGCCTTCAAATAATTGTTGGTCGGACATACAGTACAGGACTGTTAAAACGTGGATATATTTGTGTTGGCCAGATATAAACATGTTTAAAATCATGCATCAATGGTATAAAGTCCTCAGTTCAGTCGCCCAGCAGAAGGTGGATAACACAGAATGCAGTGAATAAGCTGTCGGCTTTGAATTAACCTGTTACTGTATGCTTCTTGGCAACTGTGCCCCACAGGGCTCAGATTGAGTCAGACGTGTTTGTGTATAATTTCATCATATCACAGTGTGTCATTCCGACGGCAGAGTCGTGTCATCGTGGGAAAGCTAATTGGATTTGCTGACTGAGTGCGCCGCAGCGCAGCCGCTGTGGGTCTGTCGGGATGGTGATGACACGTCACGCTGCTCTGTAGCGTGTCAGCAGCAGCGAGGAAAAGCCCGGAGCCCGCAAATATCATACGGCTGATGAATTTGTCACCCTCACATTACACCGCAGTCACCACAGGTGGATATGCTGAAGGCTCGATTTATATCGCTCCACTTTTTTTTCCTTCTTTTTTTGACAGCACAGTTTAACCACATTTATATAATTCTGTCAATCTGTTGCAACGTGATAATTGTGTTTTGGCTTGTCTCTGTTTTGTTAAAAGTGACACAGCGAACAGTGGAAGCATTGTATATTTTGGGCCTATTTAAAAACTTGACACGAGATTGGACCCACCATGCGGCTGTAAATAGATGGAGTCTTTTGGGGCACTGGCCTTGGGTGAAAGCAGCTCTGGCAGAACTAAAGAGTGATTTACTGTATTCACCACTTGGCCTGCTCTTTTCACTGAGAAATAGACTAAACTCAAAGAGGAATAAATGTTGCTGAAGTTTTCCCAAGCATTTCTCAGATTCATTATGTGCATAACTTACTTAATAGCATTCCTTCCCTGTACACTTCACGCTATGCCTACCCACCATGCACTGCAAAGGCTTTATATGCTCCTAGTGCTACGAAAGGCTCAGAGTTGGATGGGTCAGCAGGGGTGGTGTTAGAGTAGGTAAAACATTTGTATTTATTTTTTTATCGCGACATTAGGACTGGTAGAATGTTCTAGTCTGAAAGACGGATGCATTTTAGGGACATTCACTCTTTACCGGATAGAGGAAACACTAAACATAGTGTTTTGGAAACATAAGCTGTTGGTGAGGAAGTTTTTTGTAATAAAGAGTCCCCATGGCAAACAGAGCTGATTAATTCAGCCCTCCAACCCCCACCTCTGAAAATGATTCCCCCCGAAGCACAGGAGCACTTGGGCATGTTTAGCGCAAATGTAATTACGGCCTCGGTAAGCGGCCAGCTTTTTAAAGAACCCCTTCTCCTCCTCTCTCACTTCAATACCTGATGATGTCATGGCCCTTTGTGGGGTTGCAGAAACTCCTCAAATCAACTGCCACTCATGACCTTTTCTTTCAATTTTTTTCTCTCTCCCCCTTTGCCCAATTCTTTCTTCCTCTTTTTCTTTCTCTGCTTCATAACTGAGGTTCCCTTTATGGGTTGATCAAGCAGCCCCCTCCCATTTGCTCGCTCTTCTTTTGGAGCCACTTTAGGAGAAATGCATGCCCCTGTTTAAATGTATTGATAGTCCTCACAGACGTCTCTTTCTTTTGTCCTCTTGGCCTGCTGAAGTCTAAAAAGTTCCAGAACATGAAAAAAGGAATCTGCATGCGCCATTGTGCTGACAACCCCACCTCTAAACATATTTGACTACAGACATATTGCAGTTTGAGAGACCAGAGCAACGCTGCTTGGAGAATTTCACCCATTTTATTGCCACTCGCAGTAGCAGAAAGGAATGTAATCTGGCAAACAAATGTTGTGACAGACAACTTGTCTGGAAGACTTTATGGCCTGTCTGCATTGTTGGTACATGGTTACACCAGTCTCCTCAAAAGTTAATACTGCATAGAGAGCTGTCTTCAGTTTTGTTCTGTGCATTTAAATAAAATATGTTTACTCTTTACTTCAGGGTTTGGAAACCTAGCGGGGCACAATTTGAAGAGGGGTTAACCTAATAATGGCCCAGCACTAATCCCTGATCGACAAATTATTATTAAATGCGTTCATCTTCTGTAGAGATAAGCAACCAGCAAAGGGTGCCCATTTTGTGCATTATAAACAAGCCTTTCAGAATTGTTTTTGCAGCAGTGGATCGGGGGGCTGCCCTTTTTTCTTCTCTGTGTCATTTTGTTTCGTGACCACGTCCCACATATTTAAGAAGTTAATGCGCATTCTTTGTCACTTTTATTGAACTCTGATATTTCTTGGAGAACAGTTGTGCGCTTGGTGGTGCTCTGAGCCTCCTTTGCATTTATTTATTTACAAAGACAACATAGATTAATTCACATTTCTGTTAATGTGTCATTGTTAGCCAGCTGGATAGTTTTTACCTGCAGATGTTTAGAAACTCGTAAGGTGATGGTTAGAATGCACAGACAAAAGACAGCAAGACACCTTAAAGACAGCAACAAAACAAACATGTTCAAGGCCAGAAGCAGGAGCCACGGCAAAACATTAGTACAGTAACACATGTCCACCATTAAGTACATGCAGCCGTGCCAGCACACAACGCAAAGCAACAAAACAAAGCCAAGCCTTTTTAATCTTTGCCATTTGACACACGCAAACATGCGGAGCAGTGATAAGCAATAGAACACACATAAATGCAGTTACAAGTTAGTGTGATGTGTCACAACAAATACATGAGCCACTGATCACAGGGTTGAAAGAACTGTCGTTTCCCACATTGTTGTAACGTTTTAGTGCATGAGATCACCATGTAGATGCAATCAGGCCCTTTCACATTGGGTATGTGGACCATGTTCATTTCTATTGTGGCTTTGTTACATTTTGTTTCATGTCACGACAAAGCAATAATGGTCAACATTTAACCACTTAAAATCAACCAACAATGCACTTCTAAAATGTTCCGAAATTACTTTAAACTCTAGTTGTTGCTTCATGCTAATTGTTTGAAGACGGGTACTTCTCTATTTATTATCGTTTGGCTGTAGCAGAACACATTGTCACTTAATATTGAGCTGTCAATCCAAGGAAACTACTGTATTTGAACAGTAATAATTCTGTACAGCAGTGCTGTGAGCTTTAAAGAATGGTATGGCCTCACATGATGACACTATTTACTTATTAGCTTAGCATAAAATAAATACATCAGCGTCATTCTGCTTAACTTTACTTGATAAAATCAAAATGATCTTCCACCTGGATTTGAGTGCATTGTGTTGGCTGCTGTATGTTGTTGAACGCTGGTTCAGCTTTAGAGAAAAATATATGTGCACCCATTCAAGATTTTAACCATTGCATTATCATTGTTGAACATCAAATATATAAGTATTTCCTAATCGACACAGTATGTTCTCTGTTTTAAACTACACAAAGTTGTAGTGTTTAAAGTTGAAAGTGGCTTACTGAGCTCATGATCCATTCACTAAGATTTGAGATATTATAGGAACCAGTGTGGACTTGCTATCTTAAGAGTATTGATGGATAGCACGAAATATACCCATTGGTTAATTTGAAGCCCGGCCATTACAATAGAATGAATAGCAGAGAAAATACCCATACAATGGGATAGTCTCGTTACAAATTCTAATGTCAGGAGAAAATGAATGGCAAAGACATGCGGTGCAGAATGCCGGGACAAACACAGCAAATTTTAAATCTTGAAATGACTTGAAATGCAACACGATTCGACATCACCAGTCACCGGTGCTTATAAGCTGAAAACATGAGTTTTAAGATCGTCATAATAGAACCTGGTTCAATCTGTGTGACGGGAAGTCTTTACCATTTCTTTATGTCTTCTTTTCATATTATCTTTACGGGGCATGGTTTCTCACACTGCTTTTGTGTTGCGTGGTTGCTATGCAGCATTGATCACCCCTTTCTCTTTTTGCCTTGTTTCACCCGTCATACAGACCTCTTGGAAAACACAAGATGAATGAAAGGGGGGAGAAGCGGTGAAAACACATGTAGGTTTTCTCCCCCGGTGGAGACTTTTCAGTGGCACACATACAGTTTACGTCTAATTATGGTTGTCAGTGTGGAAGAGAAATAGAGGAGGCATTCATTTGTCCTTTGGCCGGATTTTCTATCTCCTCCATGCTCCTCTCTTCATCTCTCCCTGTCCAAGTGATTACAGCACACTTAAATGCCTAATTGGCTTTACTCCGTATTAGCAATACAATTATACAGGTCTTGGGATTCTCATCTGTGCAGCCATCTGTAGAGAAGAGACACCATTCAGGTCTATCCATAATTCAAAGCATAGTTATTCCTCCACCGGGCCTTTGTGAGTGTTGTATGGTTCTCATCCTTGCTTCCTGTTTTTTTTTAAATTTATTAGACTTGTTGCATCACATCATGCAGCTTAACTAAATTTAGTTTTTAGCTTCCATTAAGGTAATATAGGCAATGTGTATACAATATGAATATAATTGGAACACAATAATGTATACCCATACTAAAAGCAAAACATATTTCACACATCACTTGTATGCATATGGCCCAACAATACCATCTCTCTGCAATTCTCTTCCTTTCCTTTTTTTTTTTTTTTGCTTTATCCCATTCACATAATATTTAATAAATACATGATAAACAAATATAATAAATTCAAACTATTAGCTCAGCGACACCCACTTCCGCCCCTGCCTACGAGGAAGTACAGCTGTCACTTTAACAGTAGGAAGTGCATGTGATCAGAAGGAGCACCCTGAACTTTGCCACGTGTGATGGATGGATTAACTCAGCCAGGTATATTAGAGCACACTGTTGCGGAGCTTCATTATCTGTGGCCATATCTGCGCACCGAGGAACCTGTCTGTCTGCCTGGGGTCTTCCTCCGCTGTAATAAGACAGCTCTGATAGTATCTAATGACAAGGCAGACACCCCAGTTCCTGATGCCATTATCAAAAGTGGCCTCATCAATCAGACAACCAGTGTGACAGGGATGTGTGTGTGTGTGTGTGTGTGTGTGTGTGTGTGTGTGTGTGTGTGTGTGTGTGATGACAGGAGAGATCGGTGATGAGAGGCTGTAGTGGAGCAGGGCGGGATGAAGGGATGATGGGAGCACTGAGGGGCGTTGGGCGTGCAGGCAGGAAGAGGCGGAGAGTAAGTTGCTGTAATGAGGCGGCCCACCTTTTACTCCCTTGGACCCGGTAAGCGATGGTCTCACATGGGGGTGGGGGCGTGGGGTGTTGCCGAGAGCAGAAGAACAACCCCCAGCAGTCAGTACACGGTGTCTGATGAATCACTAACATCTGTCCAAGCTCATTTAATGTGGACACTTTATTTGTCATCTTACATCATCTCTCGTCTCCAAAACCGTTGAGCAGAATAGTTCTGCTTTGTCATATTCTCAACATAACTGACATTTCCTAACAGTAAAGGGTTTCAATCTTTACACAACAGGTGTAATTTTGTTGTATGAAATCAAGGGCAGCGTTGAGAAACAGGCGTTGGTAAATAGTGCACGCATACATTGTTCGATTGAATTGCGTAACTCCATAATCCTGTATTCTTTCAGTTTCAGGACATATTGCATCCTTGCTCAAAGGCACACTTGTGTTGCTCAAGCACAGAACGTTTCAAACATGCTGAATGAACTCTCAAGCACTGTGGAGGAAGGGGCTGAGTTTACGCTCACGCGGATTAACATGTTTGGAAATTCTAACTCTCTCCATCTGACATCTTTGTGTGAGAAGAAAAGCAGAGAAACCTTTGACAACGACATTTTTCACATGATCAGGGCCAGATGAAATAGTGCCTTTTGAAAGGCAGTGAAGCCCAGGAAAATTGTTTGTTGACCACACAACAACCATCGTATTGCGGCTGTCAGGCTTGCGTGAAATGAGGAATTCCTTTGGGAAACAGATTAATAGTTCATTTTCATGGCAGTTGCACTGAGCATGAGAGAGTGAAAGAAAATGGAGGGAGAGACATGAGGGAAAAACAAAACACGGGCTTTTTAGAAATTCTTCTTCTTTATGTCATCTTTTATGAGCATTTTTTTTCTTCATTTTTTAGATTGACATTTATAATAAATGATAAAAGAATATTCATGTTCATTGTATAGCCATATGCAAATGCTCTGCTTTCAGACAAACACTAGTCTGCATTTCCACTGGACTTGCTTCGAATAGACGTTTTGTTTTTCCAACTTGGCGACAATGTCATCCGGAATGCGCTCTCAGCGACCAGGAAGTTTAGGAGGACTGCCGCCCCATCCTCGCTTTCCCATAATCCTCTGTTTTATTTTATCAGGGAATTGCTGCAGGAACAATGAGCTTCCTTTTCAGAAATATTTTGCATACCTTCTCTGAATTATATCAGAATTAAATTGGACATACAAACATGTTTACTCGGAGTCAACAGGTTTATTGTCTCTTTCGAAATGTGTTAACCTGTGGAAAATACAAGACGACAACGTATCATTCTAACTCTTCCAATATACCTACAATAAAAATAAAACAAACATTTTGAAAAGCTATGTTGAAGAATACTGAAAACTTTGAATCCTCCATCAACTGAATGAGCTTTATTCTGTATATTTGATGAATGAATGAATAAGGAAGTGATTTGTTTTGGATGATCTAAAATAGAGGAATAGCACAAATAATTAGCTGATAATTTGTGTGGTTGTGGAAGAGCAGAGACGGCACATTCTTTTACAGGTTGTGCTAAGTATTCATTTGGAACTGGAACATTACTCCTTATTTGTTGCCTTTGTCGCACTTTATAGTCTTGGGAACACACTCAACAAACACTAACAAATCACTTTCCCGGACCGCAGTAGCTAACCCGATGGCGAGCAGCGCAAACTTTTGTCTTTTCCCAAAGTTTTGTATCCCAGTAATTGTTCTAAGTGCAGGTATCAATCAGAGTTCTTGCCATTTACAGTACATTATCTCCTACATTAGCTCTGTTGAGTTATGTGCGGGTGCAGGTGGAGACGCAGTAAACAGCTCCGCGAGAGTGCGTGCGTGTCTGTGTCGTGGGCTGGGGCGCGCATGCATGCGCATGCACACCTTGTTAGTTTGAATCTATGCGCGCTCATAGCTTCAGAGCGAGACAGAGGTTTGCTCCTCCATAGATCAAGGCATCACTAATGGCGTGTGATGCCGCGGCGGCCTCAAAAAGAGCCATGTAAAAGAGTGACATTATCGATCGCGCCCTGCGAGTCGTGTGGCCTCCAAACACCTGTGCTTTTAATGGCACGCTTACTTTTTCACGGTTGTGGGAATAAATCACGACGTGGCTGCGACGGATCAGTGGGGGGAGGGGGGGGGTGGAGGGGAGGGCAGTGTGGCAGAGCGCTCCATCACATTTTATATTGTGTTAATAATGTCAGATGTATGTGGGGGAGAGAGGGCCCTGCACGCATTCATCACAGGCTCGGAGGTATACGGGGAGAGAACCGGACAGGGTGTCGGGCTGCGAGACAGACGCCTCCATTGAGCTTTCTGTCATTCCTCCACAGACTCAGACAGAGACTGCGAGGATCTATATAAGCTCCGTGCGACACGGCATACAATGTGTCTGCTGGGCGGCTCTCAATAGCACTAAATTTGAGCCCCGCAAACATTCGTCAAGACATATGCTTTTATTCTTGCCATCAGGGAGGTTAATGGGATTAATTCACATTTTCAATCACTCTGAAATGTCGCTATAAATAATTCATAGTCTCACTGGAAAGCAGGACTTTTTGTCCATTAATTCTTTGAAATTATTTTCCCTCCGTCTCCGTTTGATGAATGACGCGCGCAAGAAAAACATCGTGAAATTAGCGGAAAAAAATGAAACGGCTGTCATTTTTGGTGTCTTTAAAAAAAAGAGGCCAGCCAGTAGGAGTGTTATCTCTCCTCCTCTCACTGATTAATGCTCTGTTTAAGAAGACGGAGCAGATCATCTTCAGAAGCACCTTGTGCCAAAGCTATTCCAGTGCACCTACCAGGAAATGCACTTAATCTGGTCAGCAATACCAAGAAGAATTGACTTATGAATTGATCCTGTTGCGTTGTCCTTTGACTTAAACAAGCTTAATGATTCGTAACAGAATTTGACATAAATAGTTTTTTTCATTCATTGCTTCATAAGCCATCTCCAAAAATGCATATGTACTGCATGTATCTAGCTTTCTGCCAGCCATTCCACTCCTCCGACCCAAATAACATTAAAGCCTCTCTTCAAAAAACCGCAGCAAGGTGGATGTAACTCATAAATGTAACTCATAAATCGAACAACAGGTAGTGCGCAAGCAGCACTGTACAATTATTACAAATCCTCTATAACATGTAATCCACAAGCACCCATCCCTGCAGGCACTTAAAGACTTTGACCCCTTGCACTCCCTTGCAATGCGGTTAATGCAGATTACAATGGTCTGACTCCTGAGAGCCGTCCTCACAGCTGCTCCCACCTATCCCAGTCCGCACGGCTGTAATTTAGCAGGCTGGGCCACTAGTTTTGCCCCTGGAAGCTTTGAAGCAAAGTCAATAGAAATTAGACGGAAACTTTGTTAAGAAGAAATAAAAAATACTAATAATTTGGAGAAATACAGCTCTTTAGAGTCATGTGTCTCGGGGTGAGATGGAGAAGACAGGAGTGAGAGAGTGCACAAAGAGAATCAAACCGGCAGCTCACTTTGTCAGACGGGAATTGGCACCTTCACACTTCCGTCTCCCTCGCTGCCAGTGGCCTCATTTGAGCTTAAGCAGGATCAACCGCCATAACAACGTGGCGTGTTACAGTTTATGATTCAACTTCAAGTTCTCTCAATCTCAACCGGGGAGCTACATTGATGCAAAGTAGATGGTTGTTACAGTTACTTTTCATCAGTTCAGGTTACTTTTTTTTGGTACCTTTTGTAGAGTTGGTAAAGGGGCCGAATAGTAGCAAAAGGTTATTTTGGACAGTTTCCAAGCCACGGGATTTATTATGCCTTGTCAGTGAACTGCGCTGTGTATTGAATATATTCGCTCTAAACTAATTGACCAGTACGGTGAGAGGCGCTGAATTAGGCAAATGGGCCCAGGATGTGAAGTTGGACTTGATTTATTACTTTGAATGCAACTCAAATCAATGGCTCAGCTTCCCAAAACCATTGCATTTCCCAGCTGAAATCATTGTTATGCTTAAGAAAAGAGAGATTATGCGGGCTTAATGAGTTTCAGCGCTTGAATGTGTTTGCGCGCCATTCAGGGGCGAAATCATATTTAATGGCTGACACTCAGTTCATGGCAGGTCCTCCTTTTTCTCAGTGGCAGGTCACCTTCGTCACCGCAAAGGCGCTTTCAGGGGGGGAGGGCCGAAGATAGGGTCCTACATTCATGAAAAGAGGAGCACAAGCGCTGCGCATGAGAAATGAAATGGGAGAAAAGCGGTTGATTTGCACACAGCACTGCAGCTCAGCTTAGGGTTGGCTATAGGCCTCAGCCTGCTGACCTCACTGTGCCAGACTGGGACCTCACTCGCTTTAGGAGCCGCTTTTGTTTCTCCTGCTCGAGAAGAGCACTAATTTCATTTCGTTCTCGACACACCAGTTGCCTTGGCTTCTCGGTGAAAAATGTCGCAGATCGCTAATAAATTAAGATGTTCTCTTTCTTCCGTCTCGGAGCCGTTTGTCCCACTGTCCCAAACTGAGCCCACAGTTATATTTTCACAACTGAAATCACATTCACTTGCAAATCGACCACGCACAATTAATTCTCGGAGACTGAAACTCTAAAAGCCTGATAAAGAAAGTAAAGGGCAGCAATCATTTGCCTTTGGCCTGACAGCCTTGCCTTAAATTATTGTTTTTACTAAGATTTGCTGTTTTTGTTACAGGTTTTTGTTTTAAACCGTTGCTCACAGCAACTCTGTCCTTGTTGAACATGTTCTTAATATATTACTGGATCATTTGTAATGGAAACAATTCATAGAAATTAGAAAAGCTAAATACCAAGATTAATTTGGGATTTGCAATGACTTGGAATTTGATTGGTTATGATTTAGTGAGAACTGCGGGGCAGTTAGCCGTGGTTGTTATTGCACAAACATATACATTTCTGTATACTAATCGATGCAACTGCTGTAATTTGACCAATTGTCAATAGTAATATGCTCCTGTTAGGAACAATGCATTACCATGACCAGTTATGGGATTAACAGTCATTGGCTTGCAAATGAAAAAAGGCCATCCCATCTGATTCAAGTTTAATAAGCACTGGATCCACTTCATTGATTATTCACTGCTAATATGCAGAAGCTGAAATCAATAAGCAGCCTAGCTCTCATTTCAATATAAGTCCAATTATTGCTATTGCTAAAGCTGCAGAAATTAGTGAGGAAATGGATCGCCATGTTATATTCATTTGCCCATATGTAATGGCACTAAACTCTGGTCGTTGTTGAGTATATTCGTAACACGTGGGAAGTGAGTAACGCTCATGTTCTTAGCAGTGCACATGTATCTCACACTGACTCCATAAATGATGTTTCTGTTATGATTTATCACTTAAGCTAAGTTATTTGTTGACTTGCGTTGGGTTCGGTGCATGGCATTAGCTGATTTAATCAAATATGACTATGTATAAACTATTTCATTTAAACGTAATTTCTAAAAAATGACATTGAATGTCATTAATAAAAGTCATCTCGGCAAGCGCTCTGAATCTGATGGCGACAAGCGTGAAGCGAGCAGAAATATGCTTCTACATTCCTCAGTTGAATTCTATTAAATCCCCCTTAAGTCTCTCTAATCACCTAGTTACACATACGACTGTTTGGTTTTCCAAATCATCTCTAGTTATAGGGAGAAGTGAGGGAGACAGAGAGAGACATCATTACTCTGTAATAAAGCATCCATATGGTGTAAATGTTGAGCTGGTGCAAATCCTTGAAGCTTAGCTGCAGAGCACCCTGGTAGGGAAGGTCAGGAGGAGATGCTTCTGACTTAAGCATATGTTTCTTTTTCTGCCATTTACATTTCTGGGTGAATGGCATGGAGGATGAACAGTACGTTGGTCGGTGGTAGGACTATATTGAAGGTCCATAACTGTGCTTCATGTTGGGACAAATTTGATGATGAGTATAAATGCGACATCATCGCTCACAGGGATTATTATGTTGCCATTTGTTTTTCCTGCGTTTTAAGTGAGTGTTCAACAGCTCTATGGCACTACTTTTTCCTTATCTGAGAATGTGTTTGGAAGCTAAGTTTGTGCATTAAGAAAAAATAAAAGTATGGAGGGTATGGAAGATATGGTTCTCATGCACAGGCACTTCTGTACAAGTTTGTAATAATAGTGTGTTTTGATATAGCCATATCTCGGTTTGTCTACCGTTTTGAATATAATAAAGACAACTAATGCAACTCCAAAGATTCAACCTCTAAAGTTGGAGATTTATCATTTCAAGTAAACTGAGGACGTTCTAATCTTATTAAAATTGCCTCTAAAGCTTTACCCATAGTCGTCATTCTCCAGGACCAATGCTAAATGCCATGAACCTTTGGAGACCTTCGGTTGTCCAGCCAGCTCTGGGTGACTTTCCATTAGATGTTATGTGTTTACATGGTAGCTTTATAGATACCTGGATCATCTTTATGTTTTGAAGGACCAACAATATCCTTCTGTGCCTTCTGTACCTGTACGCTCTGATAAACGCAGGCTCACGCGGTTAACCCAGACTGTGTAAGCCTGCACCAATGAGAATGAGGGTTATGCATCATGACCCCGGTTCTAACACAACCATTTTGAACTTGTGCGGACGCATCGTTGTGTCGGTTCCATCTTCATTCATTCTTCACACTGCTGCTGCTGTCACATTTTGTTTGAACATCTCAACTGTGCTCATAAAACTTACATGTTGCAAGGCTATCCTTTATCCTACACTCTCTGTGTGTATTGGGGTGTGACGAGAGCACAGACTTGTATTTGATGCGTGGGTAGGAGGCTTTAATGCAAGTTATTGTGCATTGCAGATATTTGACAGATGTCAAAATTACTTTTGGCCAGATCCCCCTGGATCTCCACTGACTGAAATGCAGACAGCTAACGTAAAAATGGAGGCGTAGCAATGTGCAACATTTTGCCTGTATTTTAATTAGGCTACGCTGCTCCTTTTGTGCTCTCTCTCTCTCTCTCTCTCTCTCTCTCTCTCTCTCTCTCTCTCTCTCTCTCTCTCTCTTTCTCTCTCTCTCTCCCTCTCTCTCTCTCTCTCTCTCTCTCTCTCCACTCTGTACTGTCTTCCTGTCAAGTCAACACAAGCAGGCGGACCACAAGTATCCACCACGCTGACAGCTATGAGGAACATATTTGTCAAGTGTTTTATTCTACTTAAATATTCGAAAAGACAAACTATTTGTGCATTTCCGGCTACAGTATTCAGAATCGGCTCCACCCTTAATATGTAGTTGCACAATATTCATTCAGGTCTTCAGCTAATAATACCTCCCTCCGTAAACGCCATCACTCAAAGTGACTTAAGTGCATGATGATCGCACTACACATGAGCAGCTTCCTGTGAGCCGATCACTAAAAAAAAAAAAAAAGATCCTGAATGGTTTGTGACCCCAATAAAAAAACCATACAGCATTGTGCGTTAGATTTGTTTGTCAACAGGAATTTAATCACAAATGCTGCTGAACCCAACTATTGAGAAGAATGAAAAAAGAGTACAACAGGAATGCTTTACTTTCTTCCCATCCCCCAGTTGGAAATGTTGTACTTTGCCAAACCCTTTAAAGTAGACAGTAGTCACCCTGGTCCTGAAGGCTCTGCCCCTAATTACAGAGCAGCTGTAATTACAGAACCTGGATGGAGAGAGAAAGAGAAGAAAACCTAAATCCAGCAGTTGTAAATTTAGATGACTGCCTTCTGATGATACCTGTTTATTTCTGCATTGAGAGGTGCAAATAATCCCATCAAAGTGAACAATGGCTACACACCTGCCTCCTACACTTCTGTCCAATTACATGCAACTAAATATTGGGTCTGCCTGCCTCCTCGCTCCCGACATTGACCTTATATTATCTGCACACTTAAGGCGCTTCCAATTATGAGGTTCTGTAACTACTCTGCTCTTAATGGGAGGCGCTAAAATAGACCTGCAGAATTCAACAATGGCTGCAGTTTAGTTTTTGTAGACAGGACAGTGAAAGTCAACATTTACATGTGAACCATGATAATAGATAAAAACCCAATGAGATCACTGTTAGCCACTTCATAAAAGCGTTTACATATTCTGTTCTCAACATCTAGTCTGGCACAGAATGTACTTTTGTTATGCTGATTGTCGTACTTGTTTGATCAACAGATGAGTTGCGGGATTAGCAACTGTTGCGTTTCAGTTTAGTGCCTGTGTGCAAGCGGAAGCCGTCGTTTGAAACGCAGTTTATACTTTCAGCACCTGTAAGAAATATCATCGCAACTCAAAACTGGAAGTTCTTGTTGAAAAGCTTTGTTGTTGTCAATTTAAAACAAATTAACAGGCAAAACTTCAAACAAATGATTAAATGCCGTGGAATGAAGTTGTATCAATCATGCATAACGTCTGCATGTCATATTATTCATAGTTGATCATTTGCATCCCAGGGAGGAGTGTTAGTGTTAATGAGTTGACCTCAGGGGTTAAAGGTTAAGCTCTCTTCCAGTTGAGTTGTCAGCGCAGCGGGGCTATTGTGTTTAGGGAGGCAGTTGGAGATGGAGCTCAGTGTGTGTTTCTGTTTGTCACGGAAAAAGAGACTTTGTTTTTGAGCATGTGGGCTGATAGGTTTGGATATGTGCATATCTTGTGTGTCTGTGTGTGTGTGTGTGTTGTGCACTGAGGTGTGGGTCACTAAGACCAAATCGGCCTACTTATAAAGATCCCAGAGGCCAGTTTGTTAGCTACCACCGAGTCAAGTGTCCCTCAGATCTCACACCACACCCACATGATTCTCACACAAAAACATCTATTACACCTCAATAACTTCATCCTGTGGTCAGACAAATTGAGGATAAAACATTGATCTCCACAATATTACAACCATCTGTTCATGCAGGCCTTTGGACTGCTAATCTGGCTCACACTTTGAGTCAAATAAATAAATACCAAAAGGAAATGTGTTGCTAAGTTTTGAGACGTCGCGTCCAGCTTGTGACGAAAGTACTTTCTAGATCCAGGCTCACACACAGAGATGGACAGACACAACTTTACAGAAAGAGCTCTTACACCTAAGAAGAGCAGAAATAACAAACTCTTCCGTCAGCACTGAAGAGGTCATAAAAACTGTAAACAAATTGTCCTCCCCCTGTGTGTGAGTGGACTTGTTAGCAGCTCCTCCTCAAAGGCCTGAACATTATTGGGGGACAGGCTTAATGACGGGCGTCATCTTTTTTACCTTGGACCGGGGTAGAGGGCAGGAGGGAGAGGGGGGGTACAATAGCTTAAAAGCTCTTTGTTTTACTTCCAAAAAGACATATTCTTTAACAATTCCTCTGTTTCAGTTTCCTTAGTAGATCATTGTCTAAATGAAACCATAATCCCTCACAGTTAAAACATGTTTTTAAATGGCCATTCGAGGGGTTTTCTGTGGAATGTGAAAGCTTCATGTGTGGTGATATCCTCAGCATGGGAGCTATTACATTGCGTTGTATTGTTTCTTGAATTCCTTTCATGTGAACTCTATCATTTTCTGCTCGCAATCGTTCCATCTTTTCCGTTTTCTCAAATGACAATCATCTTTGTTTATCTTTCTTTTATATTGAATTCTCGCCATTCATTTTATCGTGAAGACAACTTTCATGCCTGCGGGCCTGTGTGCAGCCCCTTGCACCCCCTTTCCCTCTGATCCATTACCCACAGGCCATTAGGACCCGCTTAGAGTTTAGGTCTGTTTTTATTGAATAATCTTTTACGCCTCTGCGTTTGAAGTGAGCGCCGCTCGGCTGTCGTTTCCTGCTCTGAGCACTTGCCGCTCACGACGTGTGTAATTAAGCAGTATGCTGAGCGTCCCATAGAGTGGCCAACCACACTACTGATGTTTAGTACCCACAAGCAGACACAACGCCTCATTGACAGTGCTATGGTTCACTACCTATACAATTACCCTGCAGGATATACTTCGCATCACCTTCATCGGTACCAAAGTGCATCTGCCCACTTTTCTTTACGTCAACCTTGCCTCTGTTTATGTATCAAAGGCTGTTGCAGAGATACGTTTGACCATAGAGGACAAGTGAACTCTGTTATATTGTCAACTATTATGCCATCAGACAAAATAGAGTGCAAAGTTCAGTGTTCTAATTATCTTTTGTGTTTGGATGTGTGTTTGTGTGTATCTATGTGCATTGTATATAGGTGCTATAGCATTTAGGCTATAGTGACTCAAGGTGCGGCCCGTGTCACTGAATGTGACATGAAATACATGCATTATATTTGAATCACTAGTCGTCCATTCAATACTTGTAATAGTTTACATTTAATGCACTGATCTGCTCAACATGGCGACAGCTGAGCTACTGGCTCGCAGCTAACAGTGCAAGCAAGGTGCTGCTACAGCTGACAGTGTTAACCTGGGGGAGGGACTGGACGGTGGGCGCTTTCGGGATAACGCTATCAGCATTAACGCTATCAGCTATCAGCATTAGCTGCTGCACGAGTGCAGAAGGGCTGCCATAGTAGAGCATTCGATGAAAAATGTCATAAAAAGTCATAATATAGGATGCCATACAAATGTCAAAATAGTCATAGTACAGCAAACGATCTTTAAAAAATCATTAAAAATAATACAAAATTCAAACTATTGCCTCCCATATAAACACAGTATCAGACAGGTTTTTTTTTGCAAATTCCTATACAATTCATGTGAAACATTGTCTGTCTGCAATAATATATATATGTAATTCAGTGTGATACATCTAACTGGAAAAGCAATTAAAAGTGATATGCAGCCTCCATCTTTGAATTATTTCCTGTTTGTACACATCTTCAAAAAAATTGCAAGTTTACCAACCATCTGAAAGTAAAGAAACAAATAACCTGAACATTTTAGCTGCAAGGATTACACTGCTTAAAAAACATAATATAGTAGTTAGTTGCTCTGCAGAAGTAAAAACATTCTGCTATATTGTGTATGCCTTTCATAAGTGCTAACGGTAAAAGCATTTAAGCCATCATAACTCAAGGTTTCCCAAAATGCCAATGCCATTATATTTTTATTAATCTTGCTTACATGTAATAGACCCAGCTGCGTAACAAGCGTCTGTCAGGTTGGTTAGTTTTTTTGTGAACACCTTTCCTGGGCGGCCCTCGATTATATGCTGGCTTCCTAAATTAGCGCTAAGTCAACAAAAATGTGAGAACCTCCCTGGTTTAGGCTGTGCAGATCCCATTGAACACAGATGTGTTAGATGAGCGTGCGCGCCTGCGATGCCGTCTCCATTTCACAACAGAGAGGATGTTGATACGTGAAACACAGTAAATATCGAGTGCAGCCATTACACAATCTGCCCTGTTACAAAAGAAAAAGGAAGGAAAAAAAGAAGGAAAATAGGTGACTGGGTTACCTGTCTTTTCCTTTCTCTGGTTGTGATTAATGAAAGACTAGATGGTCTCTCTGGCACATTAATTTCATAGCTCTATGAATTTACTGCCGAGGCCTCGGGCTGAAAGAGACTTTTCAAACAAAGGTCAAAGTAGAGGACTTAAGTAGGTCTGGGTTGTGTGTCACAGCTGGAAATAAGGCCCTGGGATTTTTAGTACTTTATGGGCCCGTTGTGAAGCTGATAATGCGCAATGTGGGAGAATATTCCAGAGAGGAGGATGTTAAGGCCTATGGGAGAAGTTGAGGGGCTTGGCGTCGTGTAATGGGCTTCAATGGTAGAGAATATTATTCTGATTATTACACACTGACCAGATGCAGATCATCAAAGTAATCACCGTGGAGGGAAGTGTCAGTTACAGGGAAAAGTGTGTTGGATCATAAATATACTAAGTGTATATATGTGGTTATATTGTTGCGCAGGAAAAAAACTACACCGACCCGCACTAATGCACACAAGGCCATAGCGTTGCACAGCTTTGTCGGTGTATTGTTTCTCTGTCAGACAGAAGCCAGTGTCCGTAACTGTTTCTGTCATGGCTGACAATTTGATAGTTTTTCACACTTTGGTTTGCCAAGGCTTCCCATTTTTTTCTCCACTCCCCATTTCCGCACTAAAGCCAACTGAGGTTTACAAATATTGAGCCCTAATCCTTGGGCCTCAGACAGCAGGGCCTGCTGTGTGGTGCTCCACAAATGGCTGAGTGTTCATGAGTGAAATTAGTTCAGGGAGGCCTCTGTTTCCTCTCTATGTTGATATAGGGGCAAATAAAAAGCTGCGTAAACGTGGAGCCCCCAGTTTGTGAGTACCTCAGTGAGTTGAGCGGCCACTGGAGGCCCAGTGTGTTTTCAGAGTATGTTTTGAATGTATTTTATGTACTTCATAGCGGCCTGTTGGGATTCAATAGTTGTCACGTTTCAGTACAAAAATGATACGAAGATAAAAACAACTCTCTTTTCTAACAACGATCCTTGAGCAAGGCACACCTGATTGGCTATAGAGCTCCCATGTGTGTGGGCTGTGACGGCACTAAAGGCTCAAGTTGTAATGCTGACAATTCATCATTTAATTTAGTTTACAATCGTTCTCTACCAGGCTTACTGTATTTGTGCCATAACATTGTAATATCAATAAATTGATGGATTTCTCGCTTTGGATTCTAAGTATGAAATAGTATTGCAAGTGGTAAATATATACATGGGAGTAGTCGATAAACATACACTTGATTGTCATTTTATTGGCATCACAGTATCTTCAAGAAATACCTGACAAAATTTAACAAACATTTACGTCTAGTTTTGTTCAGGCACTTTTCTGCTCTCGTCATGTGCTCTATTTTTGGTAAAAAAAATAAAAAAAGCATCTGAGTTTTGAGTGTCTCCTCAACACACTTACACATATAGATAAACAGAAATTGCCCATTGTTTAGCTTACAGACAATTTTATGTTTTATTTTTTATCAAACAACGACAGGACATGTAAATCATATCTATTTGAAGAGCATTTACAACAGATTAATGGACACACACAACTTTACATGTGAATACACACATACACACACACACACACACACACACACACACACACACACACTGCCGCCTTGCATCAGGCTTCATCGGATGTTTCTGAGATACTCGGTTCCTCTCTTGCACTCCCCAATGTGAAACCATCTGTGGATTCCTTTTTTTTTTTGTTATTTGTTTGATTCTGGCATGAGATTCCGGGCAAGGTTGCACACAAGGGGAGTTATGATGTTTTCCGTCTTCTGATACTGTATGTCCTGAACAATGTGTGCTCCAAAAATAAATATTAATCTATGCACAGACTTTGTTCCCAGCCAGGCGCTCTGTGTGTATGCGTCTATGTGTTCTGGTGTGCAGTGTGTTTCTCTTTCTGGATCGGGCCCAGCTCCAGCCCCATTATCTCTCCGTGTCTTTGTATGTGCTGATTTATTTCAACAGTTCTCTTTTGGCCAAGCGCTGGGTGCCTCCTCTTTGTCAGCTCCTGTGTGAACGCAGAAGCCTTTGACCACCTTTGACAGTGTGAATATTTTAGCTCCTTTTAATATGCAGCCTGAACTTTTATGTAAAGATGAGGAGTGGGGAGGGGGTGATGGAAGAGGAGAAGAGAGGTGGTGGTGGTGGGGGGGCGGGGAGGTATGCAATGGGTGTTGTGAGTAAATGTTCCTGGAATTTGCGACTGATCAAGCATCAGAGTGATAAGAAGAGTGATTGATGAAATATCACTGGTGCTTTATGTTGCAGATGGCCGCCAGCACAAAGTGTTGCATTCAAATTTGACGGAATTCACAATGCGGCAAAACGTTCTCCCTTTCATGTGTTTTTCTTGGTATTTGTAATGAATTCCTCCTGGGGTACATGCAGACTTGTTGACTGTACACTCTCTTCTCTGGTCTGAATAACACAGAGCTTCCCAGAGCCAGCAGGTGTTCTGTGTACTCTGGTATCCTTTAATGCCAAATGGTCTGGAGGTTAATTTTGTAGTCTCCTGTTATTGAATTTCCCCAAAGTTGGGACCTAAGATATTACTGTTATGGGATCTTGAGTGTGTTAGTCTCCAGAAGCCCCATCTGTGTCTCCATCCGGATAAAGGTAAAAGAACGTGGAGGAAGCACAACTTGCATTCTTAAACGCTAAAATCATTTATTGATATTTGAAATAAAGAACACAGCTCTCCTCTACGCTCTCTTTTTGCCTTGGTTTTCGTATCTTACAATCATGTGTAGAAAAGAGATTTCACCATTTCAGGAAGTGTTTGTATTTATTTATTTAGCTTGCATGACACTGGAAATGGAATACATTTCCTGGAATCTTATATAAACTTTTTTCAGAGCTTTGACCTCACAAATGTGCATACATGGCACCCTTCTGCGAGGAATCAAAGTTCAGCAATTGGGTCTTTGATTTCTAGGAAGCAGCAGTTGGAGTGCTGGTCCAGCCTGTCGCTGAACGGCCGTTTGGGGCCAACAGCAGCAATCATCTCCTCAGTTATTATTCTGACAGTGTTTGCTCAGCCTTGCTGACATATGTTTCTTGACTTGAGACGGTTCTGTTTTAATCTGTCTTACACTTTAAGATGTGGACACAGTCACTGCTTGGATTTATTAATCCAGCTGGTGTTTTTTTTTTTTTTGATGAGAACCCCTCCCCACCTCCTTCATTGTCCTCTTCTCCTGCTCCCTCCCCCTCCCCTGCCCTTCTGTTCTTAATGTCGATTGCAGCATCAAACCTTCTTGCCACTTGGAGCCCGCTCTTCACCGCAGGAACAGGCAGTAGAAATCAAACCCATATACTGTTTGCACAGCACATGATGCAGTGACCCACAGGAGACTAGCTCAGTGATGCAAGCACTTTGCCCCAGTTTCCCCTCAGTGAGTGTGCAAACACGAACCGGTGTGGCTTTTTGGCAGACTTGTCAGCCTGTCAATCCGGCACGAGAATGGCCACAAACAGGACAAACAATAACACAGACAGATACACTGGAGATTATAGAGAGATAGACAGAAGACCTCTCCAACCAGACAAGATGGACACGGGAGGGAGTGAGCAGCAGATTTGTATGAGAAGCGGAGGGGGGAGCGGTTGTGTCATGGCAGGGGTAGGCCAATGGAGCGGAGAGGCCCTCATGCCCCCGCTGATCACAACAGGGGATTAATTATGTCAGCATAATAAGTACAAATGGTGATCTGAACGTGGAATTAGCCCCCTGAGCAGAGGCTGCTGTGGCGCGCAATGGAGAGGAAGAGTGGGTGGTAATGGAGGGATGGGGGTGGGGGGTTGGAGGGATTGTCCCAATTTGTCCCAGTCTGTCTGGGTGGAACCTTGGGTGGGGTAGCTTGTTGTCTGTCGGGCTGGCAGGCAGACAGGCTGACATGGCTGCCTGGGTGGGTGGTGGGATGGCCTGGTCTGTCATTTCTGTTATGATTTGCATGGATGTCAGTCTCAGTGGCAGAGGGACAAGGCTCTAGCTGAGCTGGCGCCGCGCTACTGTTCACAGTCCCATTCATTTCCCAGCATGCTCCATCCCGGTCTCCAGTTCGTAGCTTTTGGACTAAGAGTTGAGCTCTGGCTACGTCGGTTGCTGTTATGTCGTCATAGCTGCCACGGACTTTGAGTTTACATTTCAATTTGTGCATTAAACTCCACCCCAGTAAACAACACAGCAAGATTGTCCTGTCTTTGTTGTGGGTGAGGAGTCCAAGCTTTTGTTATAACTCTGTTTCAGATCCAGGTCATGCTGCCCCAGGAATCAGCCCAGAGGCAACATGACCAGCTGTATACAGTGCTCATCCTCAGCCTCCCTGTTGTAATAGCTGTTGTCCCCGCTGGCTCTTTGCCTTCAGCACTTCCCTTGACCAGCTCTCTGTCAATGCCACACATTCTCAGTTGCAAAAATGCAAACAAAGCTTGCTGGGCCAGACTGGAAAACACAAGGGGAATAAAAACAGACGCGAGCCCGACTCATTATTGTTGTGGACTTTGTTACACAGACTATCACAAGTTGAACAGAAGTTGTACCTGCATGTGTACATGTATATTTACATTCCTAAAAAGTAAGCAGTTATAATAAAACCTAGTTTTTGATGGTAGTTACGGTCTCCATTGTTTCAGTGATAGCAATTCAATGTGTTTACAGTTAAACACCTCTCTACTGTATGTAGTTTTCATTGTCAATGGAGAGGTCCGGCATTCCCCTGCTGCACTTAAAGTGCCTCTACATGTGAAAGGGATTCACAGAAAATGATACATCATGTAATCCAGTTTGTTTTTAGTACATCTCACCTGTTTATGGTTTTCTCTCTACAGCCATATCAAAGCTATTATAAAGAACTGCTATCTGTACTTGTTATGCTGCCGCTGCTTTACTTACGAAACACAGGGAGGCTTTTATTTTGAAGTGGTCCTGTGTTTGGCTGCACTGTAAATTGATAAATCAGTTGTTCCACTGCACTATTTTCAAAAAATGCTAGGACCTGTTGTATTAAACTTCACTTAACTACAAGTTTTGACAAATCTTAAAATATTTAACATATATAATATCATCTATAACCTAACCCGCCACAGATTGGTCCATGCACTGGCTTGCCGGACACAAACGCATTACTTGTAGCCTGATGTTGGATTTCCTTCTGATATGTGACTGCAGTTGCTGTGCAAGGGGATATTATTCATACAGGTTAAACATATATGAATTATAGACTTGCACCTCCTAAAGTCCGCCACAGTACATATAGACACTGAGCATTTCTGCAAGTAGAGCGTGGAGTATATGACACATTTATTTTTCAATAAACATCTTTTTATGATTGCTGACTACCCCTAGTGACAATGCACTTATATATTCTTTTATCATCATTGGACGTGTGGCTCTCTTTCCAGGCGCTCCTGAGCCTGTCGCTACCCGAGGAGAGGACCCCAGAGCCAATTTTCTTTGCGTACGTTATAGTGGCCGCGTGGAGATAATGATTCCTCCTCTACGGCTGGGAAGCAGCTGGGAGGTCATATGCAGACTCAGGCCCCATAAATCCCTGCTCTATGATGAGCACTCTGCTTATGACTTATGGATCACAGAGGCGGCCAGTTAAGACAGCCACTCGTAAACATGGGGCACGACCGCCCTGACGCCGTTGTCAATTTTCATATTTCATCGGTTATTGGGGCCAGGAGTGCTGAGTTATGTGTCCGGCAGCCCCTCGTTAAGGAGGGCTCTTAAACGCTCCGTGTTGGCGTCTACTGCTGACATGCAAGACAGAGCAAGGAAATGAATTCACCTGATTATGTACACCATTATAACTTAAATCAGTCATGAAGCCTTATGGTTTTATAAACAGTCAAATAGCTCGAGCTGTCTGTCTGATGTGCCTAATTCAAGATATTAGATTATATTCTCAAATAGTGGTGAATACCAAGACAGTATTATATTATGTAATTTGGTTCTGTGTGAATTCGACTATATGAAAGTGTTTTAAAGTGTCTATAATATTTGGATATGATTCTGTCTTTTTTTTTTAATCCGCATTAATACCTCTTGTGATGTGTTGATACAACTATGGGAGTTGCTGAAGTTTAAGTGCGGTCAGATCTAGACAGATATTATTATGATGATAGTATTTACTGTGGATGCTGAAATATGTACTTCAGTAGCATAAACACATTATATTATCTTGCTATATTGATGTTGAGTAAATAACTAAGTAGTGTGTTTGGGTGTGAAAACAGGTTTAGATTTTTTACATTAAAATGAGAAAACTACAGTGAGTGAAAAAAAAAACCTGATGATGAACTGCAGAGAAATATAGTTTAGCTTCTCTCCAGCTTATTTAATTATTCATCATCACTAGTCATGCCACTTAGTGTTTGTTATACCTGCGCATGTTTATTGAGTTACATTTGCAGCAGTTGTGATGACGCTTCCTGCTTCATTATAAACTAGATGTTTGTCATACATTAGTGGTTGAGTTATTAGTAAGCATGCATACATTCTTGAAACGAAAGACATAGTGCTTGAAATATTGACAGAGATAAATTTCAAACTTCTAATCGGCCTTTATACCTGACAGCCTACTCGAGGTGGATAAACACAAATAAACATACATGAGAGAAAATCATTTGTAATGGAAGTTTTGTAACGTAGAAAGTATTAATTCATCAGCCTGAGAGAAGCTTGTATTCCTCAGCCTGGGAGAAAAGTTGCTATTTGATCACAAAGACGCCCAGTAACTGAACTGAGCTCGGCAAAGCTCAGTGTTTATCACGCTTTCAAATATATTCAGAGACTCCAGATCTATGGCTTTGTCAGCCTTTGGGGAAAAGTGTTTCTGCTCTGAAGGGGAAGGGAATCATTTCATTTTAAAGTTAAGTTTCCTCCAAAAACAGACGATAGCAGACTTGCATGTAGATCTGTTTATATTACACTGGGTGTCTACAGATACTTTTACGTCTGCAGCAAACTGTTATTTCCACCATCAAATATGATGACTAATTTCTCGAATATCATGTGGCCTGAACAATAGTCCATTTCCCACATCCAAGGTGACCTACTCACTTGTTTTGTCTGACTAACAGTCCAAAACATAAAAACACTCCTCACATCTCAGAAGCTGGAAGCAGAGCATGTTTATCAATCCTGCTTGAAAACTGACTTAAATGATCAATCAATATTCAATCAGTTTAGGAATGTATCCTAATCTCACCCAAGCCTGCTGCTTGCATTTGACAGGATACTTACTAAATAACTTTATTTGCACCGCAACACAAAAACAGCTTCATTTTGTCCTCATTTTGCGACATGAATGCCACATCGGTATCACCGCTGTGTGTTGCTGGGCGCTCCTGCCTGGCTAGCCGTGACTGATGATGCACACTGACTCACCCCCCCCTCCCCCAAGGTGAGTAAGACTCCATGTCACTTACTGGAACACACTCTCCAAAAACACAATGGAGGCCTCACACAAACACACACATGTATGCCCATGTAAATCATGCAGATCCCTCACTAATGACTCAAGGGGTGGTTCTCCTCCCGACAGCCCAATACCCCACCACCTCCTATCCCTGAAATAACCTCCAGTGTGCTTTGCACCAGGTGCTCTTTAAACACAGTGAAAAGGATTAGGATAACACATGACCATTCATAGCCAATGTTGTCATCGCTTTGATCAATGCGGAGGCTTTTGTGTACACAGACATAGGAGATGATGTCAGCTTTGCTGCTTTTCTATGATTACACTGTAAAGATGCAATATATATATATATATATATATATATATATATATATATATATATATATATATATATATATTTAATCATCATTCAGTCTTGAAGCATCGGAAATGAAGACGAGACTCATTGACTCATGCGTTGTTGTTGTTCGTTGTTCGGAGGAATATTGTTGGGTGTTGCACTCGAGCAGTGTCACACTTTTCTGATTCGACACTATTGTATTATCTGCTCTACTTCATTCCAGATGAAAACTATAATCCGAATGTGAATTCATCTGTAGTAGCGCACTATGGATGCATGCCTGTGTTCTGTCGATTCACTTCTGTAATGAGAATTTGATTAGATTTTACGCACGCTCACTGAGACAAAAGTGGGGTATCAAAATGCCTCTTGGCGATCCACTTACAAAGATACACATTGTGCTCCTGAGAGAAGAACATACAGTAAGGCCATTTCCTCTTATTGCCGCTCTTGGCAAGTCTAATATTTACAGAAATGTTATGGCCTGACAACCCTCAATTAAACTTGTCATAACAGAGCCCATCTAAAAGAGAGACAGGAAGGAGGGGATGCTCGGAATGATGTCAGCTTGGCGGAGAGGAAAGGGGGCACGGAGGCATGTAAACAGCTGTTCTCGGATTGTCTGCGGTTGCGGCGGGATTTTGAGCGTGCCGTGTGTTTGTCATGTTATCACAATAACAATGGGAATGAGTACGGTGGGCGCACACGAAATCTGACCTGGTTAATTGGTGCCTTTTATGTTGAAAGACGATTACGCAACACCAGAGTGACATACTGAAACATGCCCTCACTTATGGAAGAGACATACTCTCGTGAGCGTAGACTAAACAAACACAATGTCAGCTCCAGCGGAGCAGCATTATTAGTTGTATCTTTTACCGCTGCTGTGTGCCTCTTAAAGTTAGTGTGTTTTCCCTTTTAATAAAGCAGAAAGGTCCCTCTGGTTGAAATGGACTTATTTGGTGCCGTTGCATCTTCTAACTGTAACAAAAGGCACCTGAGCGATCGGATCTGAAACTCAATCTCTTATGAAATAGCATTTTGTCTTCGGCTATCAATCTGTCCGTTTCACTGCTTTGAAGTTGATCCACGTTTGAAACAAAGCAGAGCTCAGTGAAACAGAACGCGGGGGAGAGAGCGAGAGAGATATCTCTTTGCAGTACATGTCTGAATTATTACAGGGATGTAAGTATGTAACCCTAACCAAAGACGTGGAGTGCCTGAGGAGCCTGTGTAAATGGATCTAGTCGGAGGTGAGGAGAAAACAAGTCTGACCCCGTGCACTGTGCACCAGGGAGGTCAGCCCGTCTGTTTGGTTTTCTGAGCCCGAACCATGTGCTCTATTTGAAAAGGGGACGCGCCGCGCTGACGTTGTAAATTACAAGGCGGGCATGGTTGGAGGGGCTTGCCAGCATGTGCGTGTCTGTGTTTGCTCCTCAGTTTGTGCGTGCATGTGTAAATGCGTCTGTAAATACGGAGTATGCGGTGGCGTATCTGGTCCCTCTGTGAACCTGGTCACCCACTGACTTCATCTTATCTCAGACTACTTGCTCACCGCAGCTTCCATACTGTCCCCCCCCCCCCCCCCACACCCCACCCCACCTCCCACCCTCCTCCGCCCCCCCAGCCTCAGGCAAACAGAGCAGAGTCCAAGTCCCAGCACTGTCTGATTCACAAATATGATTCAACACGGAGATGACGGGGCCCCTTAAATGCCATTTACCGAGCCCTGGCATGGTGATAATTGAAAATGTCAGTAAAAGTGCTTAGGAGAAATTCCAGCAGGATTATCGCCCCAGTAACATCGACACACAGAGGGGTTGTCTCTGGAGAGCACAAAAGAACTTGTCTCCATATCATAAAACCTGCACTGTTCCCCTGCTTTTTTAATGAAACTGCTGCTCTGCCAATCTTGGGAGGGGAGTTAGAGTAACATCTTGTTTTTTTGGTGGGAGTTGGTGATGTGTGTGTGTGTGTGTGTTCGAGATGATTTGGAAGGGTGGATGGAGGGGGGGGGGGGTAGTTCCCCTCCTCTCTCCTTTTCGTAAGCCAGTGTTGTCGGTGCATCATATAAAAGAAGATATACAAGCAATTCACATGCAAATGTTGAGGGTGATTTAGAAAAGAGGGGGGAGAAAGGGGAAATGTGCTATTGAAAGCCAGCGGAGGGATGGGGGAAGGGGAGGGGGGGTGCCGTGAAACAGAGAGACATTTGTGTAATCTGGCTTTATGTATCACCACTTCTGAATAATAACATGAAAAAAGAGACTTACCTCATCTGCCTGGTAGAGCCAAGGCATAAATAAAAGGGCAGAACAATGGAATTACTATTACCCCAGCCTCTGCGCCGTAGCTACATCACCACTATTCTTTGGAGCCACTGGCAAGAAGATTAATGTTTTGTTAAATATCAGTGTGGGAGCATGTGAAGAGGGGAGAGGAGGAGGAAGAGAGGGGAGGAAGAGGGGGGGGTTGCTTACTGGGTCTTCTAAACTTAGTCAGCCCTGGCTCTGCTTTGTAATTATGGTGTTGCTACGGATGCGTCCCACACTCTCCCTTCCTAAGTGTTAGCCGAGCGTTGTTATGGTATCAGATGCATGTATTTGTCGAGAGGATTATGGGTAATGTTCCGTGCCGTCTGATTGGACATGTGTGGCTTGCTGCACTCTGTTTTCATGATGCATTCCTTGGCTCGCAGCCCTCATGGCAAAATGTTCTGTGTTGCTGACTAAACGCACTGAGACTGGCTCCTCTCTGTCAGCGCTCAATTGTCCCTTTTCATCACTGGCATCATTGGAACAATGCTGGTTGTATATTTTTTAGAATAGCATTATTAATGATTTATTTGGACCTAGCCCACGACAAAAAAAATGAACCACCCCCCATGGTATCTGTATATAAATATAAGTATAGCATTGAGCACTGTCATATTTAATTATATACGGGCCAACTTTTGTTCTGATTCAAAAATAGTAAAGGAAATGCAGGCTACGTATCAGCATGCCTCACAGCATCCATTCTCACAAAATTGCCCAGTTCAACCACTGACCTCAACTGTTGACCACTGGTTTAGAGTTCCTAGTTCGATAGCAACTCGGCAGTATGTGAAAAGGCAATTTTCCAGTCTTTTGCACTCTTTAGAACATCTGGGGTATTGTGCCCCCCCACCACCACCACCACCACCACCACCTCCCCCTACTCAATAAGAACACAGGATTTAAACAAACCACAAAAAAAAACTGACAGTCAACAGGAGAAGTTGTTTACATTACTAAAAGTCCTTGGTAACACTGACATATCCCAGCTATAATTTTTGGCTTTCTCATGACCAGGATGTGGTCTGTAACGCAGCAATATTTCTGTTTACTTGACTTTTGAAATTCATCTGACGCAAATGTCCGTCACATTTAGTCATGTGAGGACTTTTTCCACTTGTAAAAGATAAACAATATATATGCATGTTCAAGCACCCACAAACACACACACACACACACAAACACACACACACACACACACACACACACACACACACACACACACACGCACACACACATGCAAAAGTATGTGCTGTGCTTCCTTTTCGAGACAGAGGCCTCTTATTTTAATGGCATTTGCATGCATGCGTGCGTGTGTGTTTATATGTGTGCCCTGACCAGACGTCCTACCCCAGCATTAGTAACAGGACTAACGGGGGCTAACACACCCACAATATTACGCACCCTCATAAATCTATGGCCCCTTTAGCATTTATGTCGGTGGCCTGTGATCTGGGGTGATAGGCATGTCCGGACACAACTGCCCTCCCTCCTGTGCCTCGGCTCTTTTCTCTGTGGCGTGTATGAAAGAAACAAAAGGTCAGAGGTGAAGCTGGTCGCATGACAACGAGCTGACAGGCTCAGTTGCTAAGGGGATAGGTGACAGGGTGGCACGGACGCGGGGTGACAAGGTGATGGCATGAGGTGACAGAAAAGTTACCAGGTGAGGACGGAGGTGAGTGACGGCATCTGACCGACTCACCCGAATCGCTCTTTCTCTCTCTTCTTCTTTGTCTGTCTTCCTTACTGTCATCCTTCCTCTATCCGTCCACCTCTCACGTCTTCGTCTCACCGGCAATCACACTCCGTCACATCTTTGAACTTTTTCTACCTGACTTTGACAGCAAATGTGTGTGTGTGGGGGGGCTTTTTTGTTGTTGTTGCTAGAGATAGTGTTTGCGTGCACGAGTACAAACATAGACGTACATGTGTATTTACATGTGGTGTGTTCAGTCGAATGTATTGTACAAGCTTTTTGCTCCAGTTAGAGGAGCCCTGGTTATCTTACTTTTGGTAACTCTCCATGCATTCTTTTAGGCTCCTTTCTCGATGCATGTGTGTATGTGTGCGTTTCACAGCAGTTAACATCCTTCCTGTTTGCGCTCTTTGCTCTGAGTCATAGCTGTGACGTGCTGAAACAGCCAAGGGGGAGGAAAACACACGCCTGTTGGCAGTTGAGGAGAACCAGGGGGAGGAAATGAAAGGTACTCCCCTCATTTCATACACCAGCAACCTCACACACTGACTCAGCAACCAAGCATGGCGGGTGGGTGCGTGTGCTCTTATGGTGTGCGTGTCCTTACATGCGCATGTCTATGCATCGGCCTATATAATGTGCCTTCGAAGAACAACTTTGCATGGTTGCACAAATTGTTTGAGATCAGCGGTCATATTTGCACAATCTGCAGTCTGCAGCAGCGTGTTCTCCGAGTATCCGGGAGACATTATTCAGCCCGCTGCGGGGAAGGATTTGACCTGTCTGGCCCTTCACACACCCGACGTCTTGTTCAGCGTTGCTTCTCCTCACCAGGGAGGTGAGGGGAGACACAATAGCAGCACTCATTGACCGGGTTAATAAGTATTCTGCCTTGGTCCCAGTCAGATGCTCTTTACCTTCTAATACACTGTCTGTGTTTCAGGCTTCAAAGCGACACAGTGACCTCATGTCTGCCTCACACACCTTTTGTAAACTAATGAATGACAGGGGCCAGGGATTCTGCAGCCTGGTCGAAACAAGGCGGAGCCGTGTGTGTGTGTGTGTGTGTGAGAGAGTGTGTGTCTTGCTGTGTGAATTTGCACATTCATAACATCTCATCTACCATTCTATCTGTGTGTAGTTTGTGCGAGTGGATAACTGGAGCGCAGTTGTGTGTATAGGAGACAGTTATGTGTGTGTGGAGGTCACCTTTTTCTCTGCGAGATGAGGCAGAGCACTTTACATACAGTTTGTGTTGGATCGTTACACGAGCTGTGTTGGTAAAACAGACTTGTGTAATGTGGGTGATGTTTCTGAGCAGCTTCTCTAAACGTACAAATTAGAAAACACAACAGAAAGAGCGGTGACGTGCTTTTGAAAGAAACATATTTAAAAAAAATGTACTACAACTATATATTTGTTTATTTGAAATAATTAGAAAAAAAATGTATAGTCAAATGTTAATTATTTAAACCAAATTATAATCAGTTGACAGCTGCCTATTCTGCACTGCATCGGGTTACACCTGCCCCGCTCCATTGGCTTTCTCAGCTTTTGATCCATGGAGGATCAAGAAGAATCAGACCTCGCCATAGATAAACAGATCATACAGATGTCCACATCCCACATAAGAGCTTTCTATTCACCACTGCAGTTATTTTGTATAGAAAACTCTTTTCCCCAAACTTTTCAATGAGCAGTTGAGCCTACTTTGGTTGATGGAGCTAAATATACTCAACTGGAATAGAGCTTTTTAAGACGAGGGGGGAAAAAACTGCGTTCAAGCGGTATCATTATAGCTAATACCTCCCACAATGCTAGTCTCGTCTTGTATTACAATGACAATATTATGTTGATATATCTCACAGTTCTACACGCGTCTTCTCAGCTATTGCTTCCCACAAAGGATAATTTGTCATTTTCTTTTATTAACCCGCAGTTTAAAAAGTGAATGTGTGTTGCGCGTGTTTCATGAAGAGCTTCTGCTTGATGCTTCTCGTGTCTTTGCTGATACATCATGCTTTGCAGTTAGCTGTCAAGTAGATCCCTTTGCAGTTAGCTACAATAACTAACCCAGAAGGCAAATTTCTAATCCAGAAGGCTAATTCCTGTGTTTACTTTCAATCAATTTCACAGACAAGAATTTGAAATGATTTATGTGACATGTACGTTTTCCATGTGCCACTTGCCCTGACATACTTTTTTCTTCTTCTTCCTCAATTATAAGGTCCAGAAACAGGTTAAAAAACACTGAATGAATGATTGAAACACAGCGAGTACACTGGAGACCATCAGGCGACGGGATCACACCAACAGCACCGCCCGATCGAGGCGGTCAAACGTGACCTTCACTACGACCTCGACGACACGCGGTTGCGATGTCGTTGCAGTGACAACATGCGTCCGTAGAAAGACTGACCGACATGTAAACACCTGGCAAAGTACTCAAAACTGCTTCTGTGGTAGTTTGTGTCTCGAGGCCCGCATGTTGCCATGATGACTCGCACACACACACACACACACACACACTCAAGTGAAAAAAACACTACTGGTAACAATCTCGCAGGCTGAATCATAGATCATTGTGCAATATCTTGAAGGATTTTTAATTTGAGATTTGAATGGCATGTTTCTTTTTTCGACACTAACTCATGGCTCATCACAAAATATATGTTTACTTTTTTGTGCCTGCTTTTAGAGACGTTTGTTGTGTTTATTTTACTGTATTTCATAAGGGTTTTAATAGGGTGAGGACACGCTATTGAAGTTCAAAGCTTGATTTTAACCCGTAGAAGTGTGAGTATCTTAATTACTTGTGCCACTCTAATGTATATTATGGTATAATGCTTGCTTACATCGTCTATTATACTACCTATTTAATCTGTCAATGAAAACAAATTTAAAATAGCTTTCATAACAGTCGCCATATAAAAGCTGTTATGAACTGTTTATTCATTTTGGATGTTCTAGCAGTTGCATTGTGGACTGCCATGTTTCAGCAAATTCAGATCATCCCGAACGTGTCGTGTCAAATTCTGCCTTTTCTTTTGCCGTGTGTACAACAAACGTTACACTAGTTACCGCATGCGATTGTCCACTGCACTACCTGCTGTGTACAAGAAACAAACAAAAAAAAGAGCCGTAGCCTGCAGCGTCTTCCATCTCGACTGCTGTTGAAAGGTGTTCCTTTAGGTCCTGGCTGCATCCGACCTGGCAACCATCAGGTGTTCTGGCCCGCCCAGCTGGTCTGCTCTCCAGCGCCAGAGGAGAGTGCTAATGCATGAGGGACATAAGCCGTCAGTGTCAAGGGAGGGAGAGAGCAGCCGCTGCCATGTCCTGCTGCCGTGTGTTGTTTGTTTACAGGAAGGTGCCACTTGTGTGCGTGTGCGTGTGTGTGTTTGTGTGTGTGCGCATGCGTGCGTGTGCATCTGTGTGTGTGTGTTTCTAAGTGCCACAGGGCCTGGATGGAGAGATGGGGCCTAATGACTATTGAGTGTGCCGCACAAGATGACAGCCTGCTGAGAGCACCTGGCTGCTCCTCACGCTGTAGGACGCCAAAAGGAGCGGTTTATAAACGTGCGTTTACTGTACGTGCGGCTCTTACTAGGTAGCCATGAATCAAGAGGTCATGTGAGCCGCTCATTACGAATTGTCATGTTTAAGACTCTTCAAAAGAAGACATGGAAAATTCCAAACCTTAATGGTCATGCGCTCGAACCACCAGACCTTCTTGTTTGCTCATGTAAGACTGAAAAAGGCAACAGTCTATGTTTATTTAATTGTATAGCTTTTTATGTCGATCGTGAAGAAGAAAAACAACATTTGCCTGTAAGTTAGTCGGTGATTTATTTCATGTTTGGACAAGTACGAACAATCCATCTTTTGCAGGCACTCATATTTCCTGAAAATATCACCATTGTTCCTCAGAGAGGAATGTGTGTTTGAATCAGACATTTAATGTGTTGATTCAGTGCATGGTGTTACGGCACTCCTCTAATACATTTGTTTTAAAGTGTCTGATATTATATTGCTTGCTTTTTAACAGCTGCACAGTAGCAAATGGCATGAGGTTGTGTGCTGTTAAATGCCATTTGTTTTTCATTTCATACAGCAACCCACTGTGAGGTTTGTTTCAGGCTTATTCCAGTAATCATACTTGTCGGAGCCCCTCCATACTGCCAAAGTATGGGTGAGACACCTCGCAATTACTTATCTGCATTTTGTTGAGACGTTTATAATTCCCACAACCTAATACAGGAGCATGGACTCAAATTACAGGCTTTGAGTTACACGGTGAGAACTTATTTATTGTGGCACCTTCTCTTTCTTTGCCGGTGTCAGTCGACTACAAAACCTAATTAGTGCTTTCAGCCTCGACACCCATTAGCTGAAACACGATCCTTGTCCTGGTGGAGGAAAATAATTATGACATTCCTCCTATAAATCATTGGTTATGTCCTGAGCCCTTTCAATGGAAATATGATTTCCCACTACAAATTGTCCAACCTGCTTTATGTTCTCCAACACATAATTAAAGCTGTGGTGTGTGAGAGGAAGTAATTTTGTTCAAAGGCTTTTGGCAACAGCGGTGCTATGTCTTTTCTGCTTGTTTAGAGAGCAGCTACTGGCAAACCCGGACATGTGAGCTGTGTAATGGATTAGGAACAACAGCAGCAACATGTGTGAATAACCTGTATTTGTCAGTCAGCCAGGAGACATGGGAAATGAAATACATCATCGTGTGGCAGGGGTGATCTGCGGGTCATCAGGTACAGCGAGGGCCACTGGCAAACCACTCTCTGAGTCTGAGAAAATGTGTCCACACATTAGGGCTGCCGGGCCCAAACAAGTCTGCTTTATTCTCCTGGGGAGGTTGACTTCAAACCACAAGTGGCCATGCGTGACCCAGTGAGCCCAGCTTCACTGAATGAATACCACAGAAGCTAAAATGTCCAACAGTAAGCTTACATATGCTTGACATGTATTCCGACAGCCTAACGCTCATTATAAGTCGGGGATAATACCACAAAACGTGTATGTTTTATCTATCTGTCTGTCTATCCATCTATTCTTAATACCTCCATATGGTCAAAGATAAGTGCATAGAGTTGGCCCTTGAGGATGCTGGGATTTAACCCTGCTTATTGTTGTAGTGGATGGCCTAATCTCCTTCATACTTGTAATCCTACTGAAGCAGGAACATTAAGTTATAGTGTCCTGTTTATCTATGCCCTTCCAGGCAGGAAAAGGTTACACCATTTGTGTGTGCGTGTGTGTGTGTGTGTGTGTGTGTGTGTGTATGTAGGTGTGTGTGTGTGCACTGTACATGTGTGGGAGGAAGCAACAGCCTGTACCAACGTCAGTCAGCCAAATACATGGCTGTCTGAGTGCCTTCCAGAGGTCATAGGGCAAATCTTGTGGTAATCTGCTAATCCAATTGGCCTGCCGTATTCACATGATCTGCCAGGACAGCCATCTTCTGTTCGGACACACACACACACACACACACACACATGTGTAGGCATACGCACGCTCGCCTTCTGTCCGCACTGTTCTCTCGCGACAGTCTTTGACTCCATGACACCGGCCTGTTTGATTCCACTTAGGCTTGAAGCAGATTAGTGAAGGTGACTCCTGAGGGGGAACTCCGCCGCATAATTGGCATAATTTATAAACCAATTAAAAGCACATTCTCAAGAGCGCTATTTTGCAGCTATTATTAACTCTGTGTGATGGGATAAGCAGGGGGCCCACTGATGCATGCGTGCACACTTCCTATCATATGTACAACTGTACAAGTCCGCCTGTGTTCCATTTGAAGTTAATATGATCTCAATCCAGTGATCATCGACAAAAGAGTTCCTGTGCAGGACAACTCTGACTGACCCTGTTTATGCTTCAAAGTCACCTACAGCATGTACAGAACCACAACATATTCTCCGTCTGATTACAAGCATGTCGGAACATGAAAGAAAGTGTCCTGCTTTTTATATTTCCCACGAAGACATAATTAACCACATCATAGCAAGCAGGCTGCGTATTTTTTTTTTTTTCATTTCAGGAATGTACACACTCCGATAAGAGTTTTGTGCCACGCGGGATACTTTAACATTACACTTAGCTGGACTTGATCGTTACGGGACGGTCTCTAATCCTTAGCCCACGCTGCCAGTCCGTCTGTGTTGACTAACATGCCGTATATGAAAGGAAAGTACTTGCCACATGTGGTTCCCATGCAAACATAAGATAACAACCACATCATGGCTGGCAGGCTGCACTGTGAGTGTGTGACGTGCTCTGCAGCACCAAAGCCGAGGCTTAGGAAGGGACTGGATCCCATTTCCCAGGCTGGAGCAGGACCCGAGGGCAGAGTGTGGAAACTGAACTAATTGCAGGATATTGGTCCTTGGATGATTAGAGGAGGACATGGAATGCCTGGTCTGTGATGCAAGCAGACCAAGGTGATACTAATGACGGATGCATTTGTGTATGTCTTTAGATAAGTCGCTATCCTACAGTTGAGGCCTGTGGCACTGCGACGAGGAGGGCAGAGGTTTGTCTGAACAAAACAGTTGCAACCAGTTGTGCAAGTTGTCCAAGTTTCTTCGTTACATACACATCCCTCATTCTATAGTAACTAAACTATATCAGGATGAAACATTGAAATGAGCTGATATCGAACCACAAGATTTCTCAGGCCCTAGAAAGGAAGTCTGTTTGAGCACACTGACAAGGCAATTTAGTATTAAAATCTGCAGTGGTTTAAGTCAAGTTTAACTTATGAAGGATTCATAGAAGGCCAAAATAAACTGGACACAGTGTCCCAGAACATCAGTTGAAATAAGGTGAGATTTTTATTTAGCCATTGTTTTATATTATGTAACAATACACTAAGCATGTTGGGTGCGGAGCACTTGCTAAAAATGAGGGTCCTCTTACATTTTAGCCATTTTAGCCAATTTGTGAAAAACCTTAAAGAGTAACTAGTGAAAGTGATAAGTATACACTGACGTGAGTATTCAAATTTAGAGTCATACCCTTTATTTGGTTGTACATTTCTGTTAACGAAGGTCAAGCAGCTACAGATTTTGCTTTGTGCTGAACACAATGGGCTGATTTTGATTTAACAGCATGGTTATCCGTGTTATGTCCACAATTATTTAACTCAAGTCAGTATTCATTTGTAATGTAGTGTTCATCTGACACCTGTTCGATGAGATTGGATCTAAAAGCATAGAATCATGTCGATACTAAAGTCTGAAAGGGATCAGTTGGAGCTATGGCATGTAATTCAGTTAATAATACAGAAAAGTGCATATGTGCTAACCCCCTTGTCTTGTATTGAACATGTCTCAAGCAACAAGTGGTCATTATTTTAATTTTGTATGATACTGCTGGCACAACTACGCCGCTATGCCTCACTCGGTTGTTTGTGTTCAGAAATGTCCTCCATACTGAGCAGGAGGCATTTTGGAACGAGTGAAGTGTTGCAGTCCCTCTGTGCAGACACCAACCCTTTGATTCCGTGTCTGCGTTTAGCAGCCCCCTTTGTTTGCAGTGTTTGTTTGATGTTACTTTAGCAGAAAGAGACAGACACCATTGAGTAGTGGGAGTGCTGTTCTGCTGCGTGCCATTCACGCCTGCTGTAGAGCGCACAGAGTCAAACACAACAAGGGTAGGCCATTGTTTACCAGTGGAACTAATCACCCTGATGGCACCTCCATAAATCCCCCTCCCTGTCGACAGTGATTGGAGTGTACCTATGTGTGACCACGGACAATACAAATGTGCCAAAGGCAAATAGAATTGGGGTGCACTGAGGCAATATTTAGCTTGGCCAGATGGCCGGTTGCATGCAGCAGGCTTCTTAGCCCTCCACATCTGCTCCTTATGATGTGCCAGCGACTGGGTGAGTGTCTCAGCTTTAGTTGTGAGGGCTTTTCCTGCGCAGCCAAGTTTGTCCCACTGCAGAACGATACCTACCCGCTTTGACCTGTCTGTCTGTCTGTCTGTCGGAGGATCCCGTTCCACACTCAAGCAGTCTTCTGTTTTAACTTTGTCATGTCACCTAGTCAAAGCCTCCTCTCTTAGGATTTCGCTATTTCCTTGTCCTGGAAGATGATGAGATGCAGTCTTGCGGTGTGGTCCTGTTGCATCACCAGTCCACACACAGAAGCTTGCTTTTGCAGCTGTTTAATATAAATTCTCTGCAAATATCTTTGTCCAGATGGTTTATTTTTACAAACAATACACAGGGCTGCATTCCTACTGAGCCCCCCGTCCACACCCCTCTACTGTCTGCCTAACTAGGCAGCTTCACTCCAGAGGAGCAGAAAGCCGGGCACTATCATGCAGAGTGTGCACAGATGGTCCAGTGACACTGCTGTCATACAAACAGGCTTCAATAAAAAAGATATATACACAGTATGTATCGGTATGGATACATAAGCCATTCATTTTCAAAGGAGACACTCATGTGGACACACACACTTCTTCATGCGTGAGGAGACAGATGTGCCGGGGAGAGAGAAACAAATGCACGTATATGGATTTTGGATTCCAACGTGTTTATTTTAATATGATACATACCCAGTTGTCATAGCTCACTAGGTTTCTAAATGATTTCCAGATGACAAGCCAGTGTTGTGTTAATATCACTTATATTCAACATTTGGGGCGTGTTTGAACACATTTCAGCCAGTATTCTAAAAAGGTAATGAGATTTAACATCTTTACTAAGAACACATGGACGTACTGTTTGGGAAATAGGATTACTTAAAGTTACTGAGACACTGAATCCACATCTATAAGTACGGGTTTGTAATATAGCAAATACAGAAAATAAATCCATTTCTAGTCTTTTTCTCTATCCAAATTTTACATTAAATGTCGCTCTTCTACATTTTAAATGTTGTGTACGAAGGAACATTTAAATGTGTTTAATCAGCAGGCCAGTGTGTTACAATCAACCTATTTAACTCCTGTTTGAAAAGGTTTCTTATTGTTCCTAATAATTGAATATATTTGTTGAATGCACTGTTGGTCAATTTGAAGACCTCACTTTGTACTTCATTTTATCAACTGAGCAAATTATTGGTTGATCAAAATACATTATAAACAGAAGAAATGAAAGCTGAAACTCTGATGAGTTGCAGCTCTGTTTCTCGAGAACAGTTATCTGAAATACAGACATTTGAAGTAAGTGAAGTGATCGCATCACGGTGGAGGCCTTTCTTCCACCCCTTAAGAAACAATATTATGAATTCCATCGCTGGAATGAACGGCTTGTTGGGGTTGACATTTTTTTTTGCAGTGTAGGTTCCACCCCGACCCCCACCCTCACCTCTCCTCAGGCCTTACTGCCACATCCACTGCACATCCTCTGCTCCCTTCCGGGCCCCAAGCTCTGGAGCCTCACAAAGGAGCCCTAACAAGAGAGAAGAAAGAGCCAGTGCCACTTGGACGGGATTACATCCCAGTAAGATTCTTCAGTCCTCTTGGCCAGCCGCCCCTTAACCCTCCCCTTCCCTGATTAGAAAGTGAGCAGGCAAAGGCTGGCTGGATATAGAAAAAGGATCCACACATGTCCAATGAAGTGTTGCGCTGTTGTATGGAGTAGACTTGCTGAGAGCCGTGTCTGTCTGGTGTTATCGGAAATTCTGCCATTGAAGTAATTATAAAGTGCACGGCTTATTGTCGCAGCATGTGCGCTGTTAAACTGAACTTTAGTAAAAGAACCACTTCCAGCAATATTTTTTGGGGGGGATATTGACATCAAGGTTACCAATTACATTTTAGTAATCCCTTTTTTTTATATTCAAACTCAAATGTTTGATTTTGAAACGTAGTCTCCCCCTCTCTCCTCCTCTCCTGTGTAAACTATAGCTTTACTTCTTGCTCTGACATGCCCAGAATGCACTTCTTTGAGGGGCAAGGACACTGCAGCTTTGGTGTTTTACCTTATCCTTTCTAGATCTTTAATACCTGACTCCACCCTTCCTGTCCTCAGATCCCCTCACGGTCCTTCAGTCCTGACCTGTCTTTCTTCTTTCATTAGTTGTGCTACATTGCACACCTTTTAGTTATGTGGGTGTCATCATCACACTATTCAATAGTGAGTCTGTATAGTTTTTAAACTCTTGCTACCAACTAAATTATGTAAGCTTCCATGAAAACGTATTTCACCGAAGCTCATTTGCATTTTCCAAGAGGAGGCGACACATCTTGAGATTCAACAATAGATCAAAGTGCCTGAGAAGAGGGACATTTTTTGCAGTGTAGATGTCTGTGATGTATAACCGCTGAGGTTGAGTGATGGCCTCTGTGTCCCCCCCTTTTTACGCCACCTGAGCCCCCGTGCCCCCTCCAACGGTGGCGGAAGGGGTCAGGTGACAGGTGGACAAAAACCAGTAGCTTCAGAGTAAATGATGCATGCCCTAGCATCAGTAAATAAGAGGCAAGGTGCCATTAAAGAAGGGCAGCCTGCATAGCTGCCATTCCTGCTGGTGGTGATGTCGGAGGGGTCACCTGGCTGGCCCCACCGTGATGAGTGGAGCGGAGTGTGTGTGTAGAAGTACTATCACAGTGTTAAGTCATTTAGTTATTGTCATTATTAATATTGTTTTTATTTGTATGTACTATTAAATACAGTATTTTCCATTACTGGATAAGAGGTGTAATTTTCCTCTTCTTCTTCCTCTTATTCCAGAAATAATCCTCAAGATTTCTGAAATAGTTGTCAACGTGAAAACTCATTCAAAAGTGTGCCCACGTATATGAATTGGTCTGTCTGTGTTATCTGTTTTGAAGTGGGGTACGGGCCAGGCTGCATATGTGGAGACAGCAGAAACTCACTGATATATGCTGTTGAAGTAACGGTCAAGGGCCGCAACACCTTCACCACCACCAAAAAAAGAGAAGAAAAACCCGCACCCAAGATAAATGGAAATAGCTTTGGGGCTGATGGCGTCGACCAGATTATAGTTGTTTGTAGATGACGGCAGTAATAGCCGCTATTCTTTTGTTGTGTTTCTTTTCCCACTTATCATCCAGGGAGGTGCCTGACATAGTCATTTCAACTGTGGCAAAGATTAAGTAAATCCACAAAATAAAAGTGATCGGGTAATCGCCACATCCACCTTTGAGTTTTTTGTCACTGCCATCAGTGGTTCCATTTTTTATTGTATACTTGGGCCAATGCAAGAGATGAGCCGTTTGTTGTTTATGGGAAGGCTGTATTGTTTAGAGAACCTGCGTCAGAGCAGCTAACCACACAGCTGAGAGAGAGAGAGAGAGAGAGAGAGAGAGAGGTGGGGCGGGGGTGTTCTGTGCTTCCCTTTGGAGCTCCATCGTTCACTGGAGCCAGGGCGGCAGCTGCTCTCTCGCCCAGCCAGGGCTCCCCTTAGCCAGGCCCTGCAGCACTTCTCTGCTCTCCTCTTGAGCTGGTCTAAGGGACTGACGAGGCCTGGAACTACTCAGTCTAGCACATCGCAGCCAGGACAGCCACCGCCAAGCCAGCCAGCCATTCAGGCAGGCAAGCCCCCTCCCCAGCTCCCAGCCAGGCCCCTTTGTGGTGCTCCACTGCCCAGTAATTGATGCCTTGCACTGGGGATATATTTAATCACCATAACAAGGAGTTGGTAGGAATAAAATGATCTTGTAAAGGCGCTGCAAAGCTCTCCGAACAAGCTGGATCAGAGTTTGAGGGAAGCGGAGCGTGAGATCTGAGAGTGTGTGTGTGTATGGGCGCGCATGCATTTAGTGCACTTTTCTTCTCTTGCGTTTGCACGTGACTATTTGGAATCTCAGACGCTCACCTGTCCCTCTCTCTCGTCCACCTCTCAGCCCTGACTCCACCCCAAAAACACGTCTGCAGGCCAACAAATTTCCTGACAACGGCCCTAAACTGCGCAGTTTTAGAGCCTTCTAATTATTCCCCTCTCAGATGTGGTCGTGTCGAGAAAGGCCGTAAATCAACAGAAGTAGGAGCGCCAGGCCTGGAGCTGTGAGAAAACTGGAAACAAATGATCTGGCCCTTCCTCTACTCTTTCCTGCTCCCACCATCCCTCAGTCCAACACCTTACCTCACTGTCCGGCCCCCTTGTCTTCAAGGCAGACTGAAAGATGATACTGAAGGCCTGAACCGGCAGGAAGTCGTGTGCTGAGCGACTGTCCTCTGAGATGTTGAAGATAACTTAAGCGATACTCTGGACCCCCTGCCAGTGTCTGCATCAGTCCAGATGTGGACAATTTGTATCCACTTCTTGGCCACTAAGCGGATCCACTGCAGCTTTTGGGGGTGGAGTGTCTTGCTAAAGGGTACTACGCTGGGAGATGTGATGAGGTGCGTGGTAGTAAGATGGTCAGCAAACAGCTTGAGTGCTACCTGGGACCAGGTCGGCCTTGTCTGCTCCACAGTCTGTGACTGCCTGTAATCAGCTGCTTTAAAGGTTCCAGCCAGTAATTGCTTACTATAGCCTCAAGATAGCAATCAAAGAGGTGCTGAACTCCATGCTCTCCCTTTCTCTGTCTTTCTTTTCCCCCTCCCGCTTCTGCTACTTTACATTTGCAGACACTGCATAGAACAGCATTCTAGCGTCACTTTTTTTTTTTTGCATTTGAGGGAGTCAAAAATCAATTCAAATGGGATTAATGGCAAAATTGATATCGCTTTGAAGAACGCTCCACTGCCCCGCCCCTCCACCCCCCCCCCACCCCCTCTCTGTCCTGGTTGCATTTTTCCTCCGTTCTCTGTTCTCTTATCTTTCAACAATTACAAGAGCAGTCTAATGGCCCTTTTAAGTTGCCTGCCAGCTGTATTTGCAATAAGAAAAAAAGAAATAATGTCTTCTTCTTCATCGGTGGGCAAATGTAACTGTGTTGAGTTTCATTCACATGTAAGGATCGCTGATTCCTTTCCTCTGAAGTCATGACGAGGGCAATAAAGCTGTTTGTCTGGGCACGAGATGCGAGTCTGTTCCGGAGCAGATCTTATGATGGCATGTCAAATCCGTCAGCAATCACAAGGTACAAAGCAGCATTTGATGTGGTATGAATTCCCGATATCCAAAGCTGTTAATTCAGCGCTGAGCGGTGAGCCAAAATGATCACTTGATTAATTGATGATTGAACTGATCAAGTAAAAAAGACCTTTTCTGGTTGTTGCACATCATCCTCAAACGATAACTTCTGGCATTTTTTTCGGCCCTGCTGACTCTGAATTACAGATAGGCTAATAAATAAAGAGTATATATGCAGTAGTATGCTTTTGTATGCTCTTCTTTGTTATTTCGATGTTTACTGTCACTAGCTACTGAGATTGTCTAACCACACAGGGTGCTACATTTCTATAGTATTGTTTTGTATTTAATATATTTTACACACAGGTGTGTACATACTTTTTTTTAATATTTGATATATATACTTGCTCTGGACTGTTGCTATAAACAACATTACATCACGAGGTGAAGTCATCTGTTAACTCATGAAAGGAGTGAACTAATAGACACCTGCAGTTCAGCAGATGTCCCATCAATCATCACTACCTGTTGTTCCACCAGCACGTACTCCTGGTTACTGGAAGTCCCTTTTATCAGGGATCTAAAAATCTGACTAGTTCATCCTTTGCATTTCACTTAAGACAATTCCCGGCCTACAGTCACATCCTGTGCAGCAACACAGCATGACCCCTGTAAAGTAGCATGCTGTCACATACTACTTAGTTTGATAGACACATTGCTCAACTTTAATACCAGATTAGCCTGTCACACTGAATTCAAGGGATGAAAAATGAAGCAGCGTGTCCTTTCCTCTTAAGACGTCAACCCGCTCAAGAATCTGCGTGGCGTGGGATTCCAGGTGAGGATCATCCAGCATGTGGGATCAAATCTCATCATCACCAAGCACGCAAGCCCAAAAATGCTAATACATGGAGGAAGTGCAGAAAGGAAAAGGGGAGTGGCAGTGACTGGAAGAGGGTGAAACCACAGAGGAGAGGGAATAGAGAGCTGACACAGAAGCAGAGAGAGAGAGAGAGGGAGAGAAAATAAAACAGCTTACAGATACTGGAGAGAGGAATGAAGGAGTCAAGGAGAAGAGGGTATCAAGCTTTGCAGCTCAGCTGAGACTAAGGAAGATAGAAATGAGAGAGCGAGAAAGAGAGAGAGATAGCAACACAGGCCAAGTGTTTGAAGTGGATCACTGTAGGCCAAACATCTGAAGAGGACAAGACTGCAAACATGTCACATTGCAGCCTGCTTGCATTTAACAACAGATGTTTGGTCTCTCCATCTCCGGTAATGGTTCCCCATCCAGGTTGGTCTGACCTAGTGAATGAATAATATAGATTTTTTTTTGTTTCTTTTTAAGCCTTTTCTCATAAAGTGGAAAGTTTGCTGGCTCGTTTTTTTTTTTTAGCAAAGCCCTGGTTATTGCTGGCTCCAAGTCCTCTCCTGTCTTCTGTCTCCTAGCAGGGTTATGGTGCCTTGCCTGAGTGTAATCCAACAGTGTGTGCTGCGGGAAAGAAGAGACCCAATCCTCCCTGTACAGTTTTTCCCAGATAGCCAGAGAAGTCAAAGCGGCAGTCTTCAGTAAGACACCCGATCCCCATAAATACAGACAACCGGGCCTGTGATGAGCCGACTGCAAATCTTTTCCTACTTTTGTCAGTTTTCCTTGGTACGCTCTGTCCTCTCTCTCCATAGCAGAATGCTCAGCCACGCTCCCTCTCAAAGTGTGTAATTACTCCCCAGCTACAGCAGCCCATACATTCTCCCCATGCAGTGGCATCACCGGCGATTTGCTCTCAATTTATGGCCGCGGGAGGTTGAAAGTTTCAATAATATTTGGGTAATATCATGGCAGGTCTCGCCTCGGCCTTGTGATGGATGAAGACCGGACCGAGCAATTGCGATTCCGAGCATGACAAGATATTGGCACCAAACAGCTTTATACCTCTGCACTCATAGGGGCTGGCAGTGGTGTGAGAGCACAGCCAGAGGACCTTCATGAATTATAGATATGAGGCTGAATGGTTGGGGCCGCGGCCATGTGAGCGATGGACAAACGGGACAGGGTGAAGCCGGCCGACGCGCCGCTGTCTCTGTTGTCCTGCTGGATGCTGATGCTCGCATAGATTAATGATAGGCTGCTGAATAAAGCAGGTCCCGTGTTGGAACAGTTCATTGGCAGTGAAACGCCAGGCCGTCACAAGACGTTGACGACTGCTGATGGAAGCTGATGGCAAGTCAGATGGGTTTTTAAAGTACTTTTGACAAACAGATCCATTACAGGGAGCTTTAAAGACTTTAGGACATCAATAGAGAAACCTGCATCAATTATATTAAAAGTCTAGCTGTGTGTGTGAGTGAGTGTGTTTCTTATCATGGTTTGTCTTCTGGAAGTAGGTATTTCATTATCAATGTATCTGCTGATTAGATTTCCAATTAGTTAATTAACTCTTTACGACTGCGGGGGAAGAAAAAAAAAACCTGGCGAAAGATTTTCAGTGTCAAATTATGTTAAACCTGCAGTAATTTACATTATAGAGGCTGTAGAGCCAGCAAATGTACATGCTTACTTCAAACGATATTGTGTTAATTTGAACTGTCTAATGATTTCAGCTCTACCTCTGTCTGTTGTACATCCTTGTTTGATTTCCGTACCTCCTTGTCGCTTCACTCGCGCAATTAAAACACATTTCCACCGTGTCTACAGTTACAGCATTAACAGTCATTCTGATTCACATATTTCTTTTTCATTTACTCATGACAGTAATGTGAATCCATATCCCATGCACTTGGCGCTTAGTGTCCTCTCTTGTCAGTTATTGTGCCGGCGTACATTTGTAATACATGGAATTAAACATTGCCATTCTGTTTTAATGAACCACTTGTTGCAGCAGCATTGATTGTGCAGACATTAAGCCCATGCTCAGATAAGATAACACAGAACATTCTCTAATCTAGCTCTGTCCTACTTCACACTTGACCAGATGGAGTTTTTTTTTTTTTTTTTTATCGTTGAAAGAAGAGAGAAAAAAAAATCTCTTTAAAAATTAATACATTATTTACACCCACCAACGGCTTACCGGCCCGTGTAAATCAAGTCCTCAGCAGGCTCTACTGAGTCCTTTTAATGACTTCTAAAACATATGCTTTTTTAATCTTTTGCTTCTTTTTTTCATTGCCTCATTGCTGCTCTGGGCTTTTTTTTTGCCCTTTATTAAACCATGCACACACACACACACACACACACACACACACACACACAGACTCACACTCTCAGTGAATTACAAAGTGTCATTTTCACAGTGTTAAAGGGAGAGAAGGTCCTCAGCTGTCCTGATAAAATCTGAGGAAGGAGACAAGTGAAACCCCGCCTCCAACCCAACTCTGCCCACCCTCCTCCTCCTCCTTCCCTTCTTTACTCCTTCTTTTACACCCTCCTGGAAGGAGCAGAGGAAGGGGGAGGGGGTAGTATTAAGCTTGACCATATGTCCAGCAGGGCAGCTGCCTTCTTTGTCAACACTCGTCAGATAAAGTGAGCCGACGCGGCCATTGTTGTGGCAGGTAACTGTTTTTACACACAATTTAAAGAGTGTCTGGTGGGCGGCGCTGGGAGATTACCACCTGAGATTTATTAAAATGGTCAGTGATAAAAAGAACAATGGGGCTTAAGCGGGCAGGGTAAGTGGTCCTAATTCACGTCAGGAAGAGGGGCGCCACGGCTCCACAGCTGCAAACAGAGGGGGCCAGAGGATGAATGCCCCGGCAACTTTGCCATCAATTATCAAACAATCTCAGTGGCCGGATTGTCTCTGAGACTAAAAAAGTTGAAAAACAATACAGAATTGATATGAGAGCGTGAGGAGCAGGCGAGATAACTTTACAGGCTTTTGTCCTGGTGGCAGCAGGGAGGAGAGGAGGTGGCTTGCTTTCAGATAAATGAAACAAACGCAATGTTCCAAATAATGTTTTTAACATAATGCTCTTGTCTTTGTGTCATGCATACAGCCAGTGGAAATCAGAAGAAATACAGTTTACATGAGATATTAGATAATGTCACGTGTGGTTTATCTCGACGCGGATTATTTGCAGCTACTGTAAACTGAATGTATTCCATGCATGTCGCTGAGCCCTTCCTTTGCTTAATAAATATTTTGAGATTAAAAGCAGTGGTTTTACAGATGTTCGAGCAGACACGCACGACAGGCGTATGCTTTACGTGTTAAGAGGATACGTTTAATTCAACCCGAGAATAATTATTGAAAATACTAGGCTGCAATCCTAATCTGGGGTCCAATCAAAGCATGAGCCTTAGTCAGATTAAATTTATCCCCCGGCATTTCCATCTGCTTCAAGACATCTCCAAAGAAATACACATTTTCTTTGGAGGCGAAAAACAACAGAATTAGATGTTGGCCGGGAGCGGTCTTAACGTCAGTGTTTACCAAATCAGTATGGATTAAAGGCAGGGCCCTCGTCCTGGCACAGGAGCAAGTCCGCACAAAAGGACAGAGCAGCAGGGCATTCCTAAAGTTCCTTGACCCAGACTTTTACACACACATGCACGCACTCCAACATTACCAAGCCTACGACCTTATGTGCAATCAGCTTGTTTATTGCTTGGGTGCATTCTTAAATCCGCAGCAGCAAACTTGGGCTCAGAATTGACAGCGGGATTAATCAATGGGATGTTAAAATGAGTGACATCATCATATGGATTCAGTTTTAGCTGGAAAGTTTTGTCCCCATTGTCACCCGTTGAAAACGCTGCCGTCGTGCCAACGTAAGGAGGATGAGCTGGACTGGAAGAGGGATTCAGGGAGGAAAGTAGAGGCCTGCTCACACCGGTTATGAACATCTTTCCAACTGGATTGCTGTAATATCGAGTTCAATTTCAGTGAAGTGTGACGCACTTTTAAAGAAGAAGTGGAGGGAGCTATTGTAGCTCATTAGTGTTGGAGTATTCCTGTTTCACAAAAGAGTCATGTTTTGCAGACAGTTATTACACAGTCCAACCAGATAGCATGTAAAGTCGCTAGCTTGTTAGTTAGAAGTTTCCCAACTAGCCCTGCGAGCAGTTTCTGTGTCACCAAGCTTAATTCATACTTTGGGAAAATAAATATCTGTCACTTTTAAGGAGCAGCAACTAAAAACAAAAAAAGGGAACACGTTTACCTTTGAAGAGCTAGTTATATCACTTTTACTATGAAAGATACTTTGAATCAAACCTAAGATTTTTCTAAACCATGAAGATATAATTTCTTTATCAACAAAAAATAAACACATATCTTGATTTCTGAGGTATAGGATTAGTGGTTGTGGATGTCTCACGCAGATGCAGACAGATGTGAACACCAGACTAATTGGAACGATCACATTACACATTAAATATTGGTCAAATTATGGCGAAACTAAAATGCTGTGAGAATATTTCCTCAGAAGACAGTTCACTGTTTGAGAGGAGTGACAGGACACGGCAGCAGAAGACTGTAACCTCCTCCTCTCCTCTCAGACATGGCCTGGCTGCAGACATGGCAGCCGGTGGCATTTTGGGGATTTGATGATACAGATACACATGTTCACTCATATCCGAGGGAATTAACACATATGTGACCCGCTGCTGTCTTTTTCTCGGGTCGATGTCATACTACGCCTCTTAGAAATGATGGCCCTGTCTGTCCACAACTTGCTGAATTTCACACTTCTTCTTATTTCGTTACTCGCTTTGTTTCTTGCTCTGATACATCCTGATAAATCAACCAGTGGCTCCTCGGCTGTCTCCGCCGCAGATAACTTGGTATTGGTGAAGATTGTTTTAGTCCCTCTTTTTTAATGACCATGACCAATTGGATATGTTCTGTTGGCAACCGTCTAGCTGCTCCAGCACACTGAGCCATTGTGAATAAGAAGTATAAAACTAAGAGGGCCCTCTGGATTTTCATCGTGTGTGTAACAGTCTGTAAATTTGTTTTCATGTGACTCACTTTACCACTTACTAGTACATGCTGCGCGTCGTGCGTGATTTGTATGTATGTCTGTCATTCTACACATATTATATATCTTATTTTTTTTATTTTTTGGCCGTGTGTCAAGAAACTGTCACAACGTTTTTTCTTCCGATAATTTCCCCAAAAGTTTGAAAACTGGTCGGATGGATAACGTAACGTTGTGGCAAAAGTTCTGCGAGATTCAACTTATGTGTCAGGTGAGCTTGTATTTTCTTTTGTGAGAACTGTAGGTTTGCCGGTCTATTACTTGTATGGACCAAGTATTGTGGACTGGTAGCTGGAGAAGTTCCAGTTTGTCTCCAGTTTTTAGACTACTTATGTTCAAAAAATGTCCCAAGAAAACTTAATTTAAAGTGTAACTTCATCCCCTGGTCTAAGTCCACCATCTGCATAATTTTGAAAAATGTATAAAGTGGGCACGGGGCTGAGAAATGAAGCCACACCAACATATGGCAAAAGACTCCCACACAGTAGCTTGGATAACAGCGACATGGCATAGGGCACTGAATTTAATTAATAGAAGGCGGGGGGTCTGAGTAGAGACCGTTAAAATCATTTTATTTCATGACGTGGATTATTCCCTTCCAGTCGACTTTATCTCAGAATTGGCCTTGCAAGATCAGAGCTGATTGAAAACAGTAGACGCCGTTTTGCACCAATTTCCACCATGAAATGGTTTCAATATAACACCATCATTGATGTGTTTCATCAAAGTACAGTCAAGTGTGCAGTTACTCTTTAATTGCACATTTTACAGACTATCTTGATTCATCAGTGTGGATGGAATCACGTTATTATCACTCTGGCCAACATCCAGTAGACCTTTTGAATAAATTCAAGGCCAGTAGTGGTCTGATATTGGCGTAACCCGATACATGGGTACACACACAAGTGTGTTGACGTGAAGCAAGAGGTACAGATCATAAACGAGGGAGGAAGTATCATAATCTCTCATTACATCATTCATGGAGGTTATTGCAAAGACATAAACCACTGCTGCAGGAAATGACTTAACAACTGTCATAAAAGTCAGTTAAATACCATTCACCCCCAACCCCACCATTACCGATCAATACATGTTGAAATGACAAAGATGTTGTTCTTTTTCTCGCAGCTTTAGGTATTCTTTGTTAAAACTATGAACCTGTAGAATGCAAGCTTTGTTCTTTAAGAATGATTATGGTGGCAGGTATTACTTTGTAGCTTAGAGTAATTTCTAAGCACAAATACAAATAAAACATCCACAGCTATCATCATTGAATAGAAGCTTCCTCTCCCACACAGATCGACTGGTATTTAAATGGATGATCTTCAAGAATGGCTTGTTCATGGTCCATTTTGCAGCACATTCCATCAAGTTCCAGATGAGTCCTCTTTGAAGATAAAAGACCTGCAAATCTGCAGACAAAGGCACAATGGATCAAACGAAATATGTGCGGTCAAGAATATCAGGAGCTGTTATGGGTAAGCCTTTTATCCACATCTCAAGGAACTCCTCAAATAATTGTCCGCTAGTTTTGAAACTTGAAATGCCTGCGATGCTTTTCCCGTGCTGCGCTGACCCGCTCGGTGCTCTCCTGGGGTCATGTTTTTGGTGATGTGCCTTACTTTGAGAGCTACCCAAAGCCATTTTATCAACTAAAACAGACTTGCTGGACCTCCCTCTCAGTTGCGTCCCAATTATCCCAGTGAATCTTACAGCAGGTATCCTAATGTCAAGCGTCTTCCATGTTATTTATCCCACAACTCCTCCGTGGAGTAGATTCAGTAATTAGTACCTGTGGGACGTGTCAGTGTGATCAGAGGGTGAGCGCTAAGCATGGCTCCATACTCAAGCGGTCCTCCATAACGGCTCTGTGGTTGCATCGTTCAGACAGGGATTTTTGTTCGATAGAGCCCCTGAATCAGACGTTCCAGCAGTGTCAGTGGTGCACAGGTATGAAGGCCGGGGCAGGTGGTGTAACAAGGTGGGTCTTAAGAGTTCTCACACAGCCTTGAGAGTTGCATTCCCACAATTGCAAAGGCAGAAAAAAAGTATGAGTTTTTACAAGTTTGGGAGTCATTCTGCAACAGGGAAGGAAGGCCCTGCGATGGGAATGGAAGGGCAATTAATCAGACAAACTGTATTCAGCTGACACTCTGGACGAGTATGAATAGTAAAAAAAAAAAGATAACCAATACTTTTGATGATCTCTTGATGTGTTTCATAAATCTAGTCTATGACCTTTGAGTTGCCACGTGGTTTAGTTTTCAACATTAATTTAGGATGACACAAATATTTAGCTTCTTACGCAATCACGTCCAACAATGCTGGTTTTGCTAGAGTGCTTTTTAACAGGTCAAATGTCTGGTGCCATCTAATATTTTTTATTCTAAGCATGTTTAGCATGTATGTATAAAGGAGAACTGTATACAGATGTTTAATATGTTACCCTGTGTATTCCTACGCCTAAATAGCCCTCGGGCTTCCTCACACTTACAGATGTTTTTCATGTCACGAGTGACTAGCAAGTGGCATGACCAAATATCAAGGTTTACTTTTAGTCTTGCACAGGACACCAACGGCCGTCTCCTGGATGAAAGTCCTGCGTTGATAATGGTAGCAGTGGGTGTCGGATCGGGCCGTGGCTACAGGTGCATCCCGATGCCCTGAGAGATTACCCGAGAGACTCGAAAGCACAAAGACCCCTTAAGTCAGCGATTAACAATTTCGAAAAATAACCTATTATTTAAGTGGTTTAGATGATTTGATTAGTCATTACTATATTTATTGAAATACGGAAATAAAGACCAGCATCCCCCGGTTACTAAGACGTGGAGTGACATCAGACTTCAATACAGAGGAGTTTGGATGCATCTAAAATCAGTTATTGTGAGGATAAAACAACTCATGCACTCATTAACAGTATTTATACATCTCTATATTTTGACCAAACGCTTACATTTGCTTTCACTCCACTCTGTTTCCAGCTCCCGTAAATAAGACCATGGCAATAAAGCAACACGGGGGAAGCTATGGGAAATCGACTGATGGGGCCGCTCAGCTCAGTGTCTCTGTTTGATATAAGAGCTATTCTATGCAAAAGCACTCCCTGCTCGTTTCCCCCCTCTCCTCCCCCTTTGTCACTTAAAGAATGCTTGGCGCCTGTGGATTAATTAAAGTCTAAACATTAAATATTGATTGATGCATTATCAGTGGCTCACAGTCGCCTCCTCTCAGATTGATTTCCACTGTGATTTATTGTCATATTTGCAAAGTCATTTCACTTGATAACAAAGAGAAATTGCTTGCAACCTTGGTACCCCCCACCATTAGCCCCCCACATTGACACGCTCCTTGGTACTTAGCCCTCCTCCCGTCCTCCCCCTCTTTTTTTTTCCTCTTGTTTTCTGCTGTCTCTTTTTATTCATTTTCCCTCTTTTTTACTGACTTTTCCTCCTTCATCTTCACTGTCATCCTCACGCCATTAAACATTAAGTCTGCGCTGCCAGTTGTTTGCAATGTGATGCAAATGCACGGATGAGTAACTGCTCGGTCACAAGAACACTTGATAAGGAATACAATTTCAAAAATATTACATCAACTCTTTTTCATAGAGTTCTATTCAAAGATGTATTTTTAATTCTGGAAAACATCCAGCCAAATATCCCCCCCTACCAACCCCCGGCCATATTTTTTTTTACATCTATTAAATGTATTATCAAGGTGCCAATCAAGAGAGTGTGAAACCAATAACTCTCTTTTATACGAAAGGTTAGTCTGTAATTTTTTCTGAAACAAAAACGCCAAACAGGCAGGGGAATTTGTCTGTTACAGGTCTGCCCTCCAGTTGTCATGCCATTCTCATGTGCCAAATATAATTTACGGTTTCACCCCTCAGCCGTCAACTGTGAACTCTATTAATTTGTAGGGGGAAGTCTGATTTATAGGCTTATGAGCCCATGTATTCACATCATCATTTGTTAGCCAGATATTTGCTGCCAACTCCCTGGATGATGGCATCATCCTATTGCTCCAAAGTGCACACACACACACACGTTGTGGACACACAATTCCACACAGGCATACAACCAAATGAAATGATACATATATTGAAGGAAAAACATCTGCCTATCTCTCCTTTGCTGCTTAAACTCTTATTCATTGGCTTCTCTTCTGTGTTTCACAGCAGCATCAGGACATTTTCTCTCAGCTTGCGTCTCTCTCCCTATAATTTAGATGCCATTCTTATACCAGCGTTAGTGGCACACATGACTACTCTCCCACAGCTTGAGGTTTTTTTTTTGGAATCACCCTTATTTACACAATGGCAAAACAGAAAAATGCTTTGTTTACCAACAGTTCATATTTTTAGAACTTCAAATCAACTCATTATTTCAAGGGCTCTGGACAAATTGGATTTTCCTGATTGCAATTGGATTTGGTGACATTGAATTATGAGATGAGTTCTAATTTGTTGTGTTTGCTGCATCTGTGTGTGTGTGTGTGTCTGTCTGTGTGTGCGTCTTAAAGCAGATCTTGTGGGTCTTAATTCTTAAGCCAGTGTTGAGGCGAGGGATGCATGTCATCCAGGTCTCACACGGTATTGTATTGCTCACTAAACTGCATTATCTCTCATGAGGAGATGCTGTGGGAAACAACGTGTTCCCAAATCAAGTACTGAATGAAGAACACATGTGATGTTGGTTTTTCTTCAAACCGGGCAAACTCCACAGTCTGTATGTCTCGATTTGTAAATTGAAAGATGCTATTCCAGAGTTACTGACATGTTTCAGAGCACAATAACTACCTCACATTAATATAGAACAGCATTAACAAAAACTAAGTTAATCCAGGTAAATTAACTAAGTGAATTTACCTCCTGTTTGTAAGGTTCAATAAAAAAAAAATTGCCTTAATTCGGACATTTGGAGGTTTTTTTCAAAGATGCATGTTCATTTGAATTGAATCTGTATAGGAATTTTAGCTTGGCTGCACACTGGCTCATACATCCTGTAGTCAGAACATTCTCCTTAATCAAGATAGACCCTTCTGTGTTTGACATCCATAATCAGTACGCAGTGAGGGAAATTATTCAATTAACCCTAATTAACGCTGTAATATTTTACAAAGTGCCTGAAGATTAGACTCGTGCTTTGACTATTGCAGAGCATGTTCACACGCACTCTACACGCTCATCTATTGTCTGGGAGCAGTTAATTAAGGCTAAATTTGCTAATTGTTCATTTGTATTTTTCCTATTGGCCTGTCATGATAAATCACTGTGCGGTAATTCATCTCGCCCGATGTGCTTCATCTCTGTCGCATAGGAGCTTGTGGTGCGGCTGAAGATGAAATGTTCATTGTTGGCATCATCCGTCACACTGTGGGAGGAAAGTGATGACACAGCTGGGATTTGCTTGAGCTTTTACAGTACCAGGCCTCGAAGCCGCACAGCCTGCCTCAACTGAACAGGACCCGGGTTAATAATCACAACGTATTCCTTCTTCTCTTTTGCCCAGGTGACAATATTCATAACTGCAAGCACTTACACATGGTGTCAGGGAAACAGGCTCCTAGCAAAAACTGCGTTGCCAATTAAGTTTGAAGGGAGGTAGATGTTCTTCTTCCGGATTTAGTTTTTTCGACATATCCCAAATAAGTGTCTCATGAGAGTCTGCAGGACACACAGGAGGTTATTTGGGTGAGTGAACGGGTCGAGGAAACACCGCGCTTTCCCCCAGGGCAATGCTGTTCAAGTCCCATGTGAGAGGAAAAGTCAAGGTTGACGTGATGTTTAACGTTGCGTTGATAACTTAAGCAACAAACATAGTTATTTCAAGCCAAATCATGATCTTTTAATAAAGCTAACAAAGTAGTTGTTGCCTTTTCAGTTCACAACGTTAACCACGTTTTTAAGACTGCGTCTTTAATTCGAGAGAAAATGCACTTTCCATGAACTGTAACGTTAATTTAACTATTGCAAACTGTCTATCCATTACGGTTAGCTTACTATTTCAACTGTTCAATCATTCAATACTTTTAAGAAGGTTATTATCAACTACGTATCCCTTACTTTAATCTAGCTTTTGAGTCATTGCCAGTTACTTGAAGCTAATTATTTAAACTAGTTTACGCACACTTAATTACAACACAAGGTCGGTTACATCTGAGTCCTGTAACAGACAGGCAGCTTAGCTTTTAATATAAATACAATAAAAATATCTCTAAAACCTTAAAACTGTGTAGTTGAGTACCTCTAGTTTGGATCATCACATTATATAAAGTAATTAGGGGTTAGTTTGAGTTGACATAAACAGTTTTTTAAGTACAAAATATAGCATTATTATGGTATGGTTTTGCTTCTCACCAGTGTGATGGTATGCTGCCGCTGGATGAAAGCCAGCAGCTGTAGACCGTCCTAGTTCTCAAGAGTTTTCGCCAAGGCCTGCTGTTAGATAAACAAATTGCACACCTTCTGTGTTCTGTGGTGAACCAGTTCAATACACTCATCTCTCTCTCTCTTCTCTGCAGTCTCTCCCTGCTGCATGTATTGGCTTCGGCCTCTACCAATCGTCTTATCGATCCCAAATGAAACACTGAACTCATCAATATGGTCTTAATGCGAGTTTGTTGTTCAATCACTTGCCATTTAAATCACCCGGCTCAAGACCCGCGAGCCATCCGTTTTCTGTCATATGCTGCACGTCTCACCAATTTGCTTTGTCATTTTGGGAGGAGTGTGCAATTATCATAAATATCTCCCGGTGCTCACTTTGTCAACCCCACAGCGATGTGTTCATGCCTGCGAAAAAATTTACGTGTGCCCCTTATTTTATCTTCTTGGTTGCCTTTTATCCAGTGTTGCTTTTCTCTTCCCACCAATACTTACGATGGCCTATTCTTACATCTTAAATGAGGTTTCATGAATGTCACAAATGAAGTCAAAGTGCAACCCCATTGATTAGGCTGGTAATTAAGATGTAAATGTGGTTGTGGGCTGGTGAGCGATCACACCTGCGATAATAGTAGAGTGCTGTTAACATCACCAGGGGTCTGACTGCTATGCAGTGCGCTGCCTTATCAATGTTTGGAGTGATCTTCTGTTTAAGTATAGGCTCCACTCCTAATTTACGCTGTTTGCTAGCGCTGTGCTGCCAATGGCAGATAGTGGGCTACATGGTAATGACAATTTTCTCCCGTGGGTTCAAGACATTCAGTGAGAGGCTCTTGTGTTAGCCACCTGGTTAAACAAAGGACCACTGGAAGACATTGCAGCCCAAATGAGGATTACCTTAACTGCCAAGTGCAATGAATGTAGAGGAATTTGTCATGGTGACATGTTCACGACTCACATTGACAGAACATACTGACACACGAGGCCACCAGGACCTTCAGCACAGTGGTAGAGGACAATGCAAAACCTACCTAGGAGTGGATTGAGCATACATGAAGATGATAAGTTCAAAATGAGATTCGTGCGTGCCCAAATTCTTTCAAAGTGAAATGTCTTTCTTCAGCAGAAGAAACTTTACATAGAAAGTGACCACAACCAATATGGGAAGTACCGCAGACAACTGTGCATGTGCAACTGTGTTGAGAAACGCAAACGTTCAATGATACGCTTACATACTACATCCCTTTTTTGTGTGGAGAGCAGATGTGTGTGTGTGTGTGTGTGTGTTAAGGTAGACCAGGCATGTGCAGCCGCTGGCAGTCCTTGAGGGTTTTGGCGCTCACACGTCGGTGTTAACAGTTTAGCTTCAGTGCCAGGTAGAGAATGAATGACACGGGGCAGGGTGGCACATCCCTGGAGATGTTTGTCAGGAGATGTCCCTCCCTTCTGCATGTTTACACTCACAGGGGCCACACTTGGCTGTTAGCGGGGGAGAAAACTGGGAAAACAGCCGTCTTGTGAGAGCCAAGACTCTTACTGTGAATATTAAAGAGAGAGAGAGAGAGAGAGAGAGAGAGAGAGAGAGAGAGAGAGAGAGAGAGAGAGAGAGAGAGAGAAAACCAGCTATCTGGACAAAACAAAGCTGGGTTTGGAGAGCCCAGAGCACATAATAAGCATGGCTCTTTCACTGCACACCCAGGGCACTCTGGAAAAGTGGGGAGGCCACTGAATGGGAAAGGAAGTAATAAAAAAAGCAAACTTCTTTGAAAAGAGTCCTGTGTGCGCGTATGTGTGTGTGTGCGCGCGCTTGTCTGCGAGTTCGTATGCATGCATGAAAGTGTTTGTGTGCAGCTGTCAGCCTGAATGATGAGTATGTAAAGCCTACCTGCAGCAAGAGTTTGGGACGTGCGATAAAACCTATAGCTGTTTGGCGCTTGGATCACAGAGAAATATGAAATGTTGTGATATCATCAGAGACGGTGGGTGGATCACAGTGGCCTTATGAAAAGGGAAAGGGATCCGTCCTGTGTCTCCCCCCCCGCGCCAGACATTTTGATGAGAGTTTAAAAAGCAGCAACTTGACAGAGGAGCTGAGCCAAGAGGTAAGAAGCAAAGTGAAAGGGCAGTGGAGTTCGATGAGAGAGTCTGATTGCCGTTCTGTCTGACGTGCAGCCGAAAGGAGCTCCAAGAAAGAGAGAGAGAGAGCGAATGTTTGAGTTGACCATATGCACACACGGAGAGGAGTGGGCGCTGAAGTGTCTGGCTTTTCAGCATTTTGCATAAATGCATGCTTAATTGTGTCTGCTCTTCTTGCCACACTTGATTGTGAGACACTGTCCATTATCCGCAAATGTTTTACATTGATATTATGCAAAATACATAACCGCTCGGGCATCCCCACAATCTCGGCATATTTGTACCGCTCGGGCAAATATGGCAATAAAAGAGTTGAATTTGGTGGAAAGGTGAGAGGCAGCGAGGGAGGAGGAGGAAGCGGAGGAGGAGGAGTGGACAACAGGGAGGAGGGAGTGAGTTGTCAAGAGAAAAGGAGGCAGGAGAGACACATGGAAAAAAAAAAAGAAGAAAAAAAAAGCAAATTGGTGAAGTGGTGGCAGTGCTGGAACTTCAGTGAGTTTACCCCCCAAGGAAGTCTTTTCGCTAGTCATCAGGGACCTGACTTCTCTGACGTCTTGTATCCGACTAGACTTCTACAAGTGGGGCAAATAAAGAATGACAACCCCCCCCACACCTGGTTTCACCCCTCTTCTCCTCTCCAGTGCAGACCTTGTGTGCAGCAACACAGCTTGAACTAAATCATCTCATTTCCTTTCTGCTCATTTTGTTGAAAGATATGGCAAATCATTGCGGCGCCAAATTTCTTCTTTTTTTTTTTATCCTCCCTGTTTTATCACGCGGTCACCACGTAGCTAAATAACACACTTTACAAAAACAGACACGCATACTCAGACTTCATCCGACATTCACACACACGCAAGCATACATTTAGAGCGCTCTCTTGTGTGGTCACGGGGAGCTAAAGTACACACATGCAAACAGATGAGAGGACCTCACACTGTTCTTTCCAACAGATTGCTGATTTCTAACCACCGAAGCCTCAGTGCAGTCTAGTGTGTGTTTGTGCTTGTTTTAAAGAGCAGTTAAGTATAGAAAGGCTTCATATTGAGCGCTGTTTTCTTTACATGGACTATGTCGGGGCATACAGGAAGCAGAGGGGCAAACTGAAGTAGCCATTTGGTGATTTGCACGCCGCCGTCAGCCGGGCACTAAAATGGCACCGTGGAAAACATGGCACGCCAAATGGCATCGCTCTATTCCAGCCATCAATCAACACGACTTCAACCGAGTGGAAGGGATTTTAGGACGAAGGGAAGGAGGAAAGAGGGGACGAGGGAGAGGAAGTATACACTTGTGGGAAGTTAGAGCGTTATTTGACTTAAAAGCGGCTGTTGCTGATGTCAAAGCTGACTTGAACTACATGGCCTCCCGTGTCCAAAGTGTGCCTGTAATTGAATCACTTTGGTGCCATTTCATTAATGATACCGACTATCAATTGAAATACGAAGCAACAACCTGAAGGAGGGATGACTTCCTGAAGGCCAGCACCACCGGTAGCCCCTCCAGGTGGCAAGACAGAGAGTCTGGGGGTGCCGTGGAGGCTCCACCCGGCCTCCGCTCCCATTCCTTCCCCTGTAGCTCCAGGCAGGTCAGGGACAAGCCGGAGATCAATAGCATGCATTTGCCCACAGCGGTCCCATTTCTCAGGCGGGACACTGATGCTAACTATCAATAGTAATAAGGGGCTGTCTGAGACACAGTTAACTGCTGGCCAACCAACACGGCTGTCTGGCGGCAGTTGATGAACATCTTGTGCCCAGAGTCGCTGCGAATAAACCACTTGATGTGTTTCAACTTTGTGGGTGTATTTACTGTAAGAACGTGTGTGTGTGTGTGTGTGTGTGTGTGTGTGTGTCTTTTTCGTGGCGTGTCTACTCACCCGGCGGTTACCTGCACGCTGCTTTGTTGTGCGGTTACACTGCTGGCCCGGCTGGCTTTGCGGCCGGAAAACGCAGACGTCACACGTGTACCTTCTGTGTGTTCTGTGTTTACAAGCGTGTGAATTAATGTGAGGATAAATCACGGCGCAATTTCTTTTTTTGTTTTCGCTTCTAGGTTCTTAAGAAATATATAAAGCCTCAGCTTTCGGTGGGTGATGTCTGTAATGTCTTCAAGATGTCGCGAGCGTTTGCTTCCTCGGTAACCTCCAGCCGTAGTGATGTGTGTCAGCGGAGTCCCGCTGCATTCTGAGAAACATCTAACGTGCTCAGCATCTCTCTTCATCCAAATATCATTTGTCACTGTCATGTGAAAAAGCAGAATGTTTTTCCAAGAATAGGAAAGGAGCTGAACTAGTAGTCTCGGTGGTCTTCCAGTACCATGTTTCCTGTTAATTCAACTCATGCGGGCATGTTTGATCAGATACAATCAAGGGAATCTGAATCATAACAGTCGGAGGATGTAATGATTACATCTCCGTGAACGTGAGCATCTATTCGGGGGGGGGGAAGCAGAGTAATGAGAAACAGAGAGTCTCGTTAATATGACTTCCAGAAATCAAATTGTAGATATGTGTACTCAAGAATTGTGTGTGTGTGTGTGTGTACGCACATTTTGACTGTATTTATTTGATATTTTACAATTTCAAACTCCTGATATCATTTTTAAAACAATTACAGTTACAGAGTCGAGTGCTGTAATGTACATTATGCTTTTGCTGTTGAGTTCCACACAAGCAAAAAGGCTCAAATAAGACCATGACCATGAGTACAGCATGTTCTCTATCTTTATTATATTTGCCTCTTCATTATTTATTTTTTTTAATTTCTATTATACGTTTCTATTAAATGTTTATTTCCCAAAATAAAAGTGTGCCGGTGTTTTCACGCTATGCAACAGGATGCGGATATGGAGCGCACACCATTTGCGGTATCAGGTTACAGCAGTTCAGTACAGGACACCGCGGGCCGCCTCGCCTCTCACTAATAACTAGGAGGACGAGACGCTTAAGCAGGGATCCTTTGGCAGACATCTCTGTACACTTGTACCTGTGTGTGTGTGTGTGTGTGTGTGTGTGTGTGTGTGTGTGTGTGTGTGTGTGTGTGTGTGTGTGCGAGAGAGAGAGAGAGAGAGAGAGAGAGAGAGAGAGTGTGAGTGTGTGTGTGTCATAGATAAGTCTACCAGTGGTACATGCAAACTCTCATACAGAGTGCAGACACGTGTGTGTGTGTGTACGTGCGCGTGTGTGTGTGTGTGTGTGTGTGTGTGTGTGTGTGTTTGATGGGCCAGTGACCTCTAGCACCTCTGTGACACCCTTGAATGTTTGCTTGTTTTCCCTAAAACAAGCCCCGACTGAAAGGGGGTGTCTGTAACTGCAGCTGAGATAATGTAAAAACAAACACGGCCCGCTGATATCGGGTGATGCTGCAGGAAGTTGTCAGGGGGCACAATGAGGGAGGGGGGGGGAGACAATCGGTGGGACAAGTGGTGGCAGGGCTGCTGGAGGACAATAGAAAGGGTTTGATCTCTTAATTAATGGAGGCGATTCGCTGCTGCTGCAGGTACTGAATTCTAATGCCGGCCATTTTTCAAAAGGGTTTCTTTCGGGGCCAAACCGAACTCTAAATGCTGCGTTGCTGCCAGTCGTAAGACGACTGAAGTACATGGCAAAAATACACGTTTTGCTGCCATTGATGCATTTCTTCATGAACATAAGTTCCTTTAATTATCTTGTAAATATGAACACTAAAAGTGGAATACATGTTGTGAAAAGGAATCCCTACATTTGAAATACAGTCAGATTAATTAGTATTTCAGCGTTGCAGTTGGACACCTTGAACTGTAAAGCTGCACGCCGCAGTGACAGTGTGTGTGACTTGATGCAAGGAAAATGTGGGCCCATTTCTTTATTTCTTTGAGCATGAGGCCAGCTTACAACAATCCCTTTAATCAAGCTCCTAATCCCTCTGCAAGACGTCAGCACGCCACGAACAAGTCCGTGTACTTCTTGATAGTTGTGTTGGAAACGATGGGGGTCAAAGGCTTCAGCGTTTACCGCTGAGAGAAAGCTCCACGTAGCAAAAAATATACTCTTATCCCGCCATGACATACATTTAGTGAATTGCATGTCATAAATAACCGCTGTCTGTCAGCTGGCATCATTTTACTTTTTTGTGCCATTTGTATCATCGTGAAAAGCTTCTTATTTATATATCCAAGACTAAATTAGTGCATTTGTGTTTTTTTTGTGTGACATTTTAGATAAGATTTTTGACTGATGGCATGTCAAATAAGTATGATGTATCATATTGACGCAAGTATAATATTATTGTAATAAGTCATCCACTTGTGTTTCATACTGGAGTTAAGAAGATGCTTATAAAGCTCAATAAGTTGTCTCTGCATTTTTACTTTGTCTCCCATTATCTCTCTCACACACTCACACACACACACAGAAACAGAGAGTGAGAGAGAAATAGAGAGAGAGAGAGAGAGAGAAACACACACACGTGCAGCTGACCTAGATGAAGGCCTGATCCAGCTAGTTGTAATTCTTTGGGCATCGCGTCGAGAGGGAGCAGGACCGTGAATAGAAGCCCACCACGTGTTGAATGCCATGTCACACAGAAAGAGGCTTTCTGCTGAGAAATACAGCGGCTGAGGATCACTAACGAGTCCGGTTCGGGAGATTCCCCGCCTTAACTATCGCATTATGCGGCCAAGCGCGCAGTGTTTCTGAGCCATATGATCAATCACGGGATGTCAGTGATAATAGTGAGTGATGGGCTCGCGGGCCGGACCCTCTGTGATATGTTGCGCACCGCATTGATTGCGCATAACAGACAAATGCGCACTTTTTTTTTTTTTTATGGCCAAAGGTTTCTGTCATTTTCCTCCTCTTGTGTTTAGTGACGAATAGCAACTGGTATGATTGTGTGCGTGGTGGTTTTATTCTTATTATTAGATTAATTTAAAAAAAACAAGGTAATTAAATAAAATAAAAAATAAAACATATTTGTATGTCTTTTTTTGTTGCAATATCGTAAATATAATTTATACTCAGATATATAGATCTGTCTGAGAATTCATTTTCCTCTGTCAAAGCACAAGAATGGTCACATTTACTACACATTTCGTGCTGGCTATTATAAATAATATGTCATAATCAACCAGCAAGTCACTCAATTGCACCTAAATGAAAAAAATATATATTTTAAGTCAAAGCTGGAAACTTTTTCCCAGCGCTGGCATTGAATGATGCATTGTGGGTCCCCACACTGTGTCCGTCTGTGTCATTCAGCCCATGATTGTTAACACTGTATCCTCACCGTCCTGAGTGAATCCCATTTAAAATGTCTCCCGCTCGGCTGGGCTGCAAATCACCCTGTTTACAATCTCACACCAACACTCACATCAATTAACTGGCCATTGATTTCCCCGCTCGGGACATTACAATATTGCAGACCCCTCTTTCCTCTTCCAGCAATTTCAAGTTTGGTGCACATAATTGCAGGGTTCTTTTTAACGGCACACACACACACACACAAGTTGTTGATGATCATCTCCTGCGTGGTTTTTGTTAGTCGGGGCTTACATTTCGATTTGATGACGTTGTCCGATTTTTTTTAGACAGTTCAGACAACTATTAATACTACAGAAATATGAGAGACATTTAAATATATATTCTTCAAAGGTTTGGCATATCGCATTGATAGAGCAGATCACTCAGAGCCATCAGTAGTTGATCCCCCCCCCCCCCCCCCTGCTTTTCCCTTGTTTTTCATGAATAAGTAAATAGTAAGGCTAGTCGAAACTAAAAGATAGCTGACACAAGAGAGGAGCAGATCCATCTAGCCTGCAGCCGCTCTTTAAATATTCAGTGAAAAATAATGGCATCCGAGGCATCACCTATAGTAACATTATTATCTTCATTTCTCAAAATCAGCTCGACTGAGAGCTTCGTTTATCTTTTTCACGTAATAAATCTACTCGACTCAGCGCTCACATGAAGCTCTCTTGGGACCTCTTGCCCTCTTAAAACATCCCCACTGAAGGCGCACTCCTGTTAGTGCATTATGCAGGGAGATCATATAAATAATAATAATAATATCAACAATACAAATATGTAACGTGTGTGTGTGTGTTCCATAGATTATTTACAGGGTTGATTGGGGGGGAAAAAAATATGTTGGCTTACCGGCAGAATGATATTGCGCAATTATCACTGCCTTTTAAAAAAGAGAAGAAGAAATAAAAACTAATCTGTAGAAATCAAAATGCTACAAAAGGCCTTCAAAACACGCAGCTCCTGTTAAGGACTTCATGCAGTAACTCATTCTGGTTTTACTATACAAACAACCCACTGGATGGCGACGACATAAAGACAAACAAGTTGTTGTTTTGTCCTAATGGTAAAGGGATGGCGTTACATTGGGTCCACATGACGTGAGTGTGATACAGCCATTCGCTAAAAAAAAAATGTTTCGGGGAAGAAATTAGTGAAGAGATTATTTTAGATGAACAGACTTGTCCCCGCTCTCTTTACCACTGATCATCACGGTGCGCACTACGCGTTTGGATCAGAGAGAGAGAGAGAGAGGGTGGGAGAGAGAGAGAGAGAGAGAGAGAAAGAGGGAGGGAGGGAGGAGGTGAAGGTGAATGGCAGCGTGACTGAATAGCCCGGTGACCAATCAGATCCTCGATGGGCCGGGCTCCACTTTTTTCCCAGTGCAGCACGGGCCCTCAAAGTTTGTTTATTCGCGGAATGCAGTGTGTGATGAAAACGTGTTAGTGAGTAACCCCCCTTTCGACTAATAATAATCAAATGACACTGATTGGGACGTCGGAACACGCCGGACTTTTGGGAACGCGTACCGGTGCCATTTACGCACGGAACATGCTCGCGCCACACTGCGCTTTAACGCACCGGGAGCCTCGATTGAAACTCTTCAGAGAGTAGATGTCGGCGTGCAACACAACAAGAGCTGAATTACAACGATCTCCACCACGCAGGAGCGGAGGACGGACTACGGAGTTGTTGGGAGAAGAAAGTTGTTTGGCGATCGCGGAGCTTTTTGAGTTGCGAGCGTCCAGTCAAGTCGGCATCTCCAGGACGGGAGCCGAGCAGGGACACTGTGATCGCCGCTTGATCAATGTGAAAGATTGAAAGATACTGTCGCAGGCATTGACTCGAGACGCTGACATTCCCCTGTAGTAGTCAAGATAAGCTTTGGCTTGGCTAACAGAAGGGGTTAAACCGTATCTAAAGGGAGTTTGGAAAAGCCAGCCTTTCTTCCCCATTCGGATCAACTCATTGGGTGGGAGCTGAGAGAGAGACAAGAGTCCCCAGCAAATCAGGAGCTAATTGATTAAAGAGACTTCATTTGAATAGGAGGGGGGCTGGCGAGGTGCCAATCGCCTTTCAAAGAAGCCCCCCGTATGATTAATCGCAGAGCATTATTGATAATCATAACGGGGCACATGCGCGGTGGATGGGCTCGATTTACGTAATTTTTGAGAAGGTTTTGTAGTCATTTTTTTTATTCTTTGCCTGCTGATGTGCCAGCCAGCATGTCGCGGAGGAAACAAGCGAAGCCGCAACACTTCCAATCCGACCCTCATCTGCCTTTATCGGAGCACAATGGTGAGTCCACGTACCCTGCTTTATCCAGGCTCCATGAATATCTCACTTTTTGGGGCTTTTTTTTTTTTTTTTTTTTTTTTTTGGTCTGACGGTTCAAGTTAATACTTTGAATTTAACTTAATACTATTGTTTTTCTTTATTTGTTTGCAAAGTGATGAAAGTCGACTACTTTTTTCACGGTCACTTTATTCCAGTTCAGAGTGGAATTTAGACTCTATTATCAGTGCTATACGTGCACAAATAATACAACTAATAAAACAACGAGTTAAATATAGTCATGAGAAGTAGTCATTCCTCTTCAGGTTATCGCTGTGTGTGTGTGCTGAAAGTTTCAAAACTTTTTTTGATCTGCTTCAGCTTTAAATCGTGTTTTTCAAACTGAGTGTAAAGTCAGTTTAACGATGGCCGGGTGAGTCTCGGGCTTCTCTCCGAGGCTTCGCTGCCTCTTTATGGACCACCCTGCCTCTCCTGCCGGGACCGACTGGTCCTGGTCCCCGGACACACACACACACACACACTCACATACACACACATGTCCTACATTCGCGTGTGTTTCTGCCCCGCGCTGCAAAAGCACCATGTCTCCGGACCTTTTTTTTGTTTTGTTTAATGAAAATCAGTGTCAGTTGAGTCACCGCCTGTTTGCTTTATTGCTAAAAGTTAGATGAAAGAAGGACAAGCTGCTCCAAAGAGCGCAGATGAACCCGCATCCTGATCCTGGGCAGCTCCCAGGATGCGTTTTTTAATGTTCAAATAGCAGCATAGAGAAGTAAAGTCTTACACACACACTCTCACACACACATTGCATTTCTGTTTTTTTATTCCAAAAATAATTCGTAGTTTTCTTTTGATAAATTCGGGTGTTGTTGTTTTCCTTCATCGCCTTGAGAGACGCGTATAGCTAAAGATTATTTTCGGCCTGCTGAGAATATATTTATATAGCGATGAGAAATAAGTGTTTGTCTTTTTACCGGTGCTGTTAGATGTGGAATCAGTCTGGAGGCTAATGAGTGCTTCAGAGCTGGAAAGGTCTCTGAATGCAAGTGGAGCTCAGGGTGAGAGTCGAGCAGTATTTAAATGTAAATTGTGTGATTTTTGTTGAAAAGACGTGAAACTAAAAGGAAAACTTCACCAAAAACAGCGGCGTTTAGAGAGTGAAGGAAAGGTTGATAACAGCTGAATTTCGTAGCAGGATGTTGCGTTGCAACGTGTATTTTTGTTGGCCGACTTTTCTATCAAACGACTCATTAAAGAGAAAAGAAAATGTATTTATTTATAAGAAATTACCTTGATTTAAATTGAAGCTCGTCGCAGGTCTGCTGTGCAGTATAATCGAATTGCACTGCTCCACATTCACGTTTTTATTATTTTTGACAAATTATTTGCACACAAAAAAATAAGACATGTCATAAATAAAACCTATGCAAAAATAAAATATTTGTGTATAGGCCAGACCTGTTGGGTAAGGCCTATAAATTAAATACATGCAATGCAAATACTCTCTTGTGTTTAATGCTGCCTGCCTGAAAACCATGTGCAGGTCATTTGAAATAAACACTTGCTTCTTTCAGGAGAAAGTCGTGTAGAAAAGGTATTTGCAGCTTATTTCACGTGATATTTAGGAACTTGATGATTAAGACAAAACATAGTTCCCCCCTGCATCCGCCTTTAAATCTAATAAACTTAGTGAAGAACTACTCTTGTCAATAACTCTGGAAATATCCCTAATTATGTCTGATTCTTTGCCACATGTTAAAATTGTTGCAAGTGTCTTGTGTTTGTCATAAGGATGTGAACATGTTGTCTTTTGATTCTGGGGTTATTTAGCTGTGTGGCCCGAGCAACTGTGCTGTGTTCCTTCTGGAGAGTTGTGGTAGTCGGAAGTGAAAACAGAAAGTCGTTGTATTTGTAGCTGAACATCAGTGATGCTGAGGGCCGGAGTTACTGGGAGGTCGGACTGAGAGCCACAGAGGGTGGGATGTTGAGCTGTTTTAACCTTTGCCAGTGCCCCTCTGTGTGGAGGTGATGCGAGTTCAGGGCCCAGTGTGTTCCTCACTACCTCGCCATTGACCCTGCTGGTCGGAGCTGCAGGCGGCCCAGCGAGGCCCCGGCTCTTCATTTAAAGTGCGTGTGCGCGAGGCCTTATCAATGTTGTGACCATCCCCTTTCGCCCTATCAGAGTGGCCCCCCTAGAGGGGAGATTGGCAGGGCGGCCCACTCTGCACTGTAGTTCCCTGCAAACAGAGAGTGCAGTCGCTTGTCATTTTGCCAGTGTTTATGTGGTGTGAGTCTCGCTGTAGCCTGAAGGACTTGCTTTGCCTTTTTTTTTTTTTTCCCTCCCTCCCCTTGAGCTTTAAGCATGTCACCGGGGCAGAGCTTTCTTAGATTTGAGTCTTGTCCTGGACCACGGCAGCTTTAGTGGAACCCCATCTAGTGTTCAGTGGGATGAGTCCTGAGTGCTGGAGACGATGAGAGCAGAACACCTCCTGAAGTTACAAGTGTCAAGAGGCTCACAGAGGCCCCCAGCGAAAAAATAATGTAGGACCTCTCAAAGCTCTCCGTTAACTTTTTCGACTAATCCTCGCTTTCTTGTCTCTCATATTCAGACTTTGGTCAGTCTCTTTGAGTCTCTGTCCTCTGCTCTTTGTCTCTCCTGACGCCCTTTAGCCCTGCGCACTGCTTGCATTGTGCTGTTGATAGAGATTCTATGGAAGTTTTACAGACTCCATCTTTATGCCAGCTTGACTTTATCTTAATTTTAATTGGAAGTTAATCCTTGCTATTCGGGGAATTAAGCCTAATGCTAGCATCTGCGTTGTTTGCTATTCTGGTCTTATGTGGACAGTGGATTTGTACTCTTGCATTGATTTAGTTTTGATAATTATTTTGTTGTCATGTAAAGTAAAATAAAGTAAGGCACAGTCAAAAAAGCAAATGTGTAAGCGTTTAAGTTGACAGGATATTATTATTATGTTTTGCAGCCAGAAGCATTTTTTTTTCTTCTCTAACATTTAAGATGGAGTTAGTGAAGAGGAGACTGTCTTCTGCTGCATCGCACAATTTTGATAAATGTTCTGCTCCAGTTCCTCAATTGGCGAAATAGAAATGCGCAAATAATGTTGTGCATATGTGTTATATCTTTAATTGTTTGGTCATTTTCCAAAATTATGTATTCTAGTTATAGTTGTATTATTGTTATGTGTTTGTATTTGCATGTTAAAACTTTAATTATTTAGAATCTTTAAATTTATTTGATTTTTTTTTTTAAATGCGCACTGCATAAAATATTATGGAAATCATCTTAATCAAAGAAACACTTAGGCACTTTTAAAGTATGTGTATTAGTGATATGGTGAATTAATTAAATAGCTTCACTATTTCTTAAATAGTGTTTGCAGCGTGTATTGTTTTTTTCTCATGTTCTGCTTTGATTTGAGCATGAACCCACGTATTGTATTTATTTATAAACTCTACATCTTCTAGAAGTTCATAAGAAACAAGTTGTTTTGAATATTTTTTGTATGGCTCCTATTTTCATCTCTGTGTTATACAATTTGATTTTCTTCACCCTAATTTGTGTACAGTCAGCTTTGAGAAAAGGGAAAGGTGTTTTTTTTAATCCCCACATTTCTCACACTATAAATCAAACACGTTTTTTCAAAATTAGCGCCTGGGGTGTAGGTAGACAGTGAAGTGGAAGGGAGGATTTCACATGAAAAGTTATCATTAAAGTTGAGTCTTCCCTGTTTGCATGGTTTGGTAGTGTGAGGGCCAGGGTTTACTGTCATGGCAACTTTGCGTTATCTGATGTCTCTGAGCAGAGAAACATTGAGGGAGATAATCCCTGAATTAAACAGGATCTGCTTTGAGTCGACTGAGATGAGCAGGGCCAGGCTGTGCCGACGATCCCCGCCGCTCCCATGCTGCGCGAACAATGGGAAGGCATCCTGTCTCTCTGTGGGGCAGGGCTGCACTTCTCTGGGTTTCATTTGCAAATGAATTCTTGGCCCTGATGAAAGTGTTGAGGGGCCAGACCCACAATGAAAGGGATTCATAGAGAAATACAATTTGTAAATCAACTTGTATGTTAAACAGCGAGATTTTAGTGTGACAAAGAGGGAAAAGAATCAGGAAAGTCTGGAGCCCAGCAGTAGCTCTGAGGCCAGGGGGACGTTTTGCCTTTTCGCTCCCTGACTCATCTTGTTTATCAAAATGGAAAATTCAAAAACGCGTTTCTCTGCTTATCTGAAAGGCAGTGTTATTTTTTTAAATTTCATGTGAGTGACAACAGAAGTTGCTGCATCTGTATTGCAAGATCTGTGAACTGGTGTGTTCAGTTTCGGCAAGTTTGTGATTAATGGATTGTGATGTATTGCTCTACTACTACGTTTTGACCAAGTCATTTATTTAAACAAATCTTTTTTTTCTGTTGCTTTTCTCCCAGAAGAACTCACTGATGAGTGTTTGTTTTATGCTTGTTAATGTATTGGCTGAAGTTTATTCAAACAAAAAGTCTGAAATGTATTTTTCTTACTTTTCATTGGATTGCAAACATTTTAAATATATAAACAAATTATTTCATTTTGTACATACTGAATAAGTCACCTTTTACTTTCGCTCTCATTTTTTCCTCTTTTGTTTTACTTGTTGTGTTTAGTGTCTGCACGTAACAGCCTAGACACCCCAGGCTCTGTTGTTCATGTCTCACTGTGACTGCTGCCTGAGTGGATACAAATGAGTTTAGTGACATAGATAACCTGTCCAAGATGCCCATAGTTGGCTGAAAATGAGCAAAGTTGACAGCAAATTGAAAGTCTAATAAGTCCTTCAAATGCTTGATTTGAGCCTAGTGGACAAGTAGACTTTGAAGGGCATGGAATATAGGAAATCAATGCCTTTCTATGAAATTTCATTAAGACCCAATGTCCTCACTTCACTCTATTCTATATTTTGATGGATTATCTGGAGAAAATGATTACCTTTGGTCGGGCTGATGAAACCCAGATGTACATCTTCAAAGATCACTTTTAAGCAATATTTGAGTAGTTCCCATTGATTTTGTATCCCTCTTATCGTGTTTCAGAGGCCACTGCATTGAATAAGGCCTTTCCTCATTTCTGTTGGCTTATTGTTGCCTTTCGATCGTTGTTTTTGTGAACGCATCAAGGGGATAAGTGTAAAACTGATTAACTTAAGATTAACAACAATGGAATTTGAGGAGATAAAGCCGCTTCTTCAGCTGCAAAACATTTCTAATCACTAATCCTCTGTTTCCTCTTTTTCAGGGGACACAGAACTTTGCTCAGAGGACCCCCCCTGCAAGGAGTCAGACGCCCACGTCTGTAGCAGATGTTGTGCTGAGTTCTTTGAACTCTCAGATCTTGAGGAGCACCAGAAAAATTGCACTAAGAATCAGTTAGTTCTGATAGTGAATGAAAACCCTGTCTCCCCCACCGAAACTTTCTCACCTGGGTCTCCTCCCCATAATCCCGATGACCAGATGAATGACACAGCTAATAACACTGATCAAACAGAGTGCAGTGACCTTTTTGAGCCTAACACTCTCGACAAAGAAGAATCCATGGACGTGGACGTTTCCGGAATGAGCAGCGGTCATGAAGAGGAAGGCAGTCATACAGAGAGCGGGAGTCCCATCAACACAGTCAGCAGCCAGGGAGGAAGGAGCACCTCCGGCCCTGCACTTGGTACTTCAGCTATCTCTGCGCCTCTACCTCAGCTCAGAAACATGACTGAACTGGGAAGCTTCTCTATGATCAACAGCAATGTTATAATTGAGAATCTGCAAAGCACCAAAGTAGCTGTGGCCCAATTCTCCCAAGAGGCCCGTAACACAGGGGGCCCCAGGGTGGCAGTGCCAGCCCTTATGGAGCAACTCCTCGCCCTACAACAGCAACAGATCCATCAGTTGCAGCTTATTGAGCAGATTCGCCATCAGATATTGCTACTGGCCTCCCAGTCCCCAGAACTGCAGGTGCCCCCGACTTCTGCTCCAGGCACAATGGGGCCTGCTGCCAACCCACTGACCACACTCAGCTCACATCTTTCCCAACAGCTGGCCGTAGCCGCAGGCCTAGCGCAGAACCTGGCTAGTCAGTCAGCCAGTATTAACAGCCTAAAGCAGCTGGCTGCAGCAGCACAGCTACCTCAGTCCAACGCAAGCAGCAGTGAGACATCTCAGAGCATTAGCACACTGGGGCCATCAACAGTCAATACCCAATCCTCTGACAAGAGGCCGAATCATATGAGTAGCCTCCACTCTCAGCTGAGCAACTCCTCCCTCACTAAGTCATCCACGCCAGCATTTGGAATGGGTAGCCTGTTAAGCTCTGCAGTGAATCCCCTTCTACCTCAACCCCCACCTGGAAACCCCATATTTTCCAGCTCTCTGCCCAGTGTTGGCACCACCGTAGAGGACCTCAACTCTTTAGCAGCTTTGGCCCAGCAGAGAAAAGGCAAGCCGCCAAATGTCACTTCATTTGAACAGAAGAGCAGCTCTGATGAGGCTTTCTTCAAGCATAAGTGCAGGTTTTGTGGCAAGGTGTTTGGGAGTGACAGTGCCTTGCAAATTCACCTGCGCTCTCACACTGGCGAGAGACCATACAAGTGTAATATATGTGGCAACCGCTTCTCCACCCGCGGTAACCTGAAGGTGCATTTCCAGCGTCATAAAGAAAAATACCCACACATTCAGATGAACCCTTACCCTGTTCCTGAGCATTTAGACAACATACCAACAAGCACCGGCATTCCATATGGCATGTCTATGCCCCCTGAGAAACCTGTCACCAGCTGGCTGGACAGCAAACCAGTTTTGCCCACACTGACTTCCTCGGTCGGCATGCTGCTGCCACCGACCATGCCGAGCTTGCCACATTTTATCAAAAAGGAAGATCATTCAATAGCCATAACTAGCCCTTCGGTTGCAAAGAGTGTTTTGGGCACTGCTGAGCCTTTAGCTAAAGGTAATGACGGAGCGTTTGAAGAGGGTGAAGGTGCAACTCTGCCTACCTCAAATGGGAAAACTGAAGAAGGCAGCCACTCCTCGGGCTTCATGACAAATGTGAGCTCTGCCTCAGAGAGCACTGCTGACTACACAACATCTAACAGCCCGCCCATGATGACCAACCCACTCATGCCGCTTATGTCTGATCAATTCAAGGCTAAGTTCCCCTTTGGAGGCATCCTGGATCCTCTCCAGGGGTCAGAGACCTCCAAGCTACAGCAGCTTGTGGAGAACATTGACAGAAAGATGGCAGACCCAAACGAATGTGTCATATGCCACCGGGTGCTGAGCTGCCAGAGTGCTCTAAAAATGCATTATCGAACTCACACTGGGGAAAGGCCCTTTAAGTGTAAAGTCTGTGGCAGGGCGTTTACCACCAAGGGAAATCTTAAGACTCACTACAGTGTCCATAGGGCCATGCCTCCTTTGAGAGTCCAACACTCCTGCCCCATTTGTCAGAAGAAGTTCACAAATGCTGTGGTTCTACAGCAACACATCCGCATGCACATGGGTGGACACATTTCCAACACCCCACTGCCAGAGAGTTATCCAGAGTCCATGGTCTCTGACACTGGCTCATTTGGGGAGAGAGACATTGATGACATGGACAACTTCTCTGATGACAACTTTGAAGAAATGGAGGAGGGCCCAGACAGCAGTGTTCCAGACACACCCAGGTCAGCTGATGCGTCCCATTACAGTCTATGTAACTCACCAGCCCCCCTTGAAATGGTTAGCCAGGAGGAGCAAGAGAGAAATGGACAAGAGAATGCCCACAATAATGAAAGCGAGGAGCTACATGTCATCCAAATGAGGTCTATGGCAAATGGCTTAGTTGAGGGAGATAGCTTCACCAATGACTCCTCGTCTCTAGGCGGGGATGTTGAAAGCCAAAGCGCCGGGAGTCCAGCTGTGTCAGAATCTACCTCCTCCATGCAGGCGCCATCCCCCACTAGCATGCAGCCACAACCAAGCAAATCCCCTAGTCTCGAAGAAAGGCACCAGAGGGCCTTATCCTTGGAGCACAGCACAGCAAGCTTCTTGCACTCTCACCCCTCCAACATTGGAGCACTGGACCTGACATCTGCCAATCCCTCAAAAGATCCCTTAGGCATGTTATTCCCCTTCCGTGAGCGTAGCATCATCAGGAACACCTCCTGTGACATCTGTGGAAAGACCTTCGCTTGTCAGAGTGCCTTGGACATTCACTATCGAAGCCATACCAAAGAACGACCATTTATTTGCACGGCATGTAACAGGGGTTTCTCCACCAAGGGCAACCTTAAGCAGCACATGCTAACCCATCAGATGAGAGACCTGCCCTCACAACTCTTTGAGCCGTCAAACACCAGCCTGTCCTGCAGTCCAACCCCTTCCCTTCTCTCTGTAGGCTCTCTTAACAAACCAGAGGTCAATGGCTTCTTCCAAAGCCTCCACCAAGAAATCAAGGAAATGCCCTCTGGCATGGTCACATCATCTGCCTCCACCTCCCCAGTGCTTTCCTCTGCTGCGCCACGCAGGACGCCCAAGCAACACTTCTGCAACGCCTGTGGAAAGTGTTTCTCCTCCTCCAGTGCTCTGCAGATCCACGAGAGAACCCACACAGGGGAGAAACCATTTGCCTGCAGTATCTGTGGCCGGGCCTTCACCACCAAAGGAAACCTCAAGGTAAAAGTCGAAACATCCAGAAAACTGTTGACCTCCCAAAAGTTTGTGCGTGAGAACATGTTATGAAAAATGAGTCTCAGAGCTCCTATTTAGTTTTATACAGTGTGTCAGTGCACTAGGCATCAAGAGGTGATAATGTTGTATAATTAATGAAAGAAACAGCTCTCTGAGAAAACCTTTACCGTTGCCTTATAATGGAAAGGCTGATTCATGAAACTAATATGATTACTGGGTTGGCATTCCAGAATGTAATCAGCTAAGAATGATTCGGTGCACAGAATTAATTATCAGAGGCAATCATTGTGCACTAGGTCAGTCAGTAGTTTTCCACAACAGATTCTGTGAACACTGTCACAGGCCTAATTCATTAAGAAAGGCATCTTGCTCAATGATCTACAGAAACTTGGACAAATTATGTGAACTTAATTATGTGAAACTTTGGATAATTACTTTTTACTGCGTCAATCTCTAATCCTCGAGAGGAATTTGGGATGCATGTTAATTTTTTATTTTTAAACTGCCGGCTTTTGATTGACGATGGTTTTAAACATAACTATCTGCATTTTAGTTCCTCAGTTGAAATGCAGAGAAAAGTCTCTGAACTTTTTTTGTTGTAAGTTGTACAAAAAAACTGAAAACACAAGCATTCATACCTTTTTGGAAGATCATGAAGCTGGAAAAAAAGTATTATCTTTGTCATGTTAAGCATATGGGCAGAGGTGAAATGTCACATGCAATACCGCAGAGCAATGAAACTGGACAGTGTAATTTAACCCCAAGCCACGTGGTCCCCTTGTGAGATGAGCAAATTAAGGTTTAGATTAAACAGCATGTATCAGTCTTGCCAAAAAAAGATGTTTACACCATGCTGTTACCTCTTACAACATAAGCAACTAACTGGTCTGCTGCACACGGGGTGTGAAGCTATTTTAATTTGGAGTCGAGCATTATTATTATTTTTTCCATTGCATCATCTCATGTGCAGCTCTTGTGGCCAAGTTTGTAAACATCACTAATTTTCATCCCTCTCTTTGCTGTGTCCCTCCTCCCTTTTATCCCCCTTCTCCCCCCCTGCTCTCTCTCTCTCTGTGTAGGTCCACATGGGCACACACATGTGGAACAGTGCTCCTGCCAGACGTGGCCGCCGGCTCTCCGTGGATGGGCCAATGGCCTTCCTGGGTGCAAACCCAGTCAAGTTTCCAGAGATCTTCCAGAAGGACATGGCGTCAAGGACAAGCAACGGCGACCCGACCAGTTTCTGGAACCAGTACGCTGCAGCTTTCTCCAACGGCCTGGCAATGAAGACAAATGAAATCTCTGTCATCCAGAATGGAGGCCTCCCACCCATGTCAGGTGGCATGATGAATGGGGGAAGCTCTCCCATTGGTGGCCTGACCGGCAGCCTAGACAAGCTACACAGCATGGAGCCCAACACCGCTCTTGCCGGGTTGGAGAAAATGGCCAACACAGAGAATGGGGCCCACTTCCGGTTCACGCGCTTCATGGAGGACAATAAAGAAATTGTCACCAGTTAGAGTGAATGTCCTCAGTTGCGCACAGACACGTGAAGATGCCTGAAGGCATACTGTACACATATGTAGACAAACAGAAGAAAGAGACCAAGACAGGGACAAAATCAACTGAACTGCTTTGCTCGCCATTGAATCTTTACGAACACGAGTGTGAAGACAAGTTGCTTTTTTTGTACAATGTACATGTTATAGTTTTATGGAGCTTATTTATTAGTGATTATAACCTTGCTTGAAACCAAGTGGAAGCATTAACAGTTAGGTTTTTGTTTGTTTTAAAGCCAGAATGGGTATGTATGGGTGCTTAAAAAAAATGTGCTTTTGAAACTTAGAATATCTGGGTAGATAACCTTACCTTGGCATTAAGTTATTTTCTGTCTGTAGTAGCTATAACCGAACTGTTGATGTTCATGTGATGCATTAGCCCTGTAATAAGCAAACAGACTTGCTGTAAATAATGTACACTGATCTTCTGTAGATGGTCTAACATCTGTGTGTTCATGCCCCCCTCCCCTCATCCAAGCAAAACAATGAAATTCAGGCAAGGGACTAAATGATGTGGTAGTTCCTTTCTTTCCCATTTACATTTACCTTTATTTTATTTAAGGAAGACAAAACATTGAAGTTTGCTACATTTCAAGGGTTTCTTTAGTGTTAACTTTTGTTGTTACCGTTTCTGTGTATTGTACTTTCTACTTTTTATTTACTTCCATATTTTTCCCTCAATTTCTTTTTATGTTGCTCGTGTTTTGGTATTGTTGAAAGCAAGACAGAAGGGAACATTCGGTGTGGCCCATTTCCTGGCTTTTGGAACTGAGACAGCCAATCAAATGAGCAGGATTCTCCTTCAGTTTCTCAGCTGGATTTCCACGTTGCTGCTATGTCCCAGCATCCTCACTGACATCAAGTGCAAAGTTATGTGTTGAAGCTTCTGTAAATATGTTCAGACGTGGAAATAAAAACTCCCTCGTAAGAAAATGTACATAAAGCTCACACGAGAAGTCCATCACGGCCAGGGGACAAAATGATAGTGTTTTTATAAATATAAATATATATTAGGTTTGACAACCTTCGGACTGTTACATGCACTTTCTTGGAAAGTTGGAAGATCATTATGGGTCCAGTTTCTCTACACTTTAATACCTACTAACAACTAAGATACTGTAATTCTTTACTCTAATAATCAAATACATCAGTTTTCCAAAAGAAACATTGTGCGTGTGTGTGTGTGCTTTTATTCCCATCTTTATTTATCATACCATTGGAACTATACTGGCAATTATTGTTCACGCATCAAACGTTGACAATCATTTGAAAGAAGAGCATAACGGAAAATAAAATAACTTTTTGGACTTTGAATATTGTGTGCTTACGGCCGCCGTGCTGCTCTGTTCCGTTTCACCGACACGCAGCAGAAGCAGAACCGGGGGCTTGGGTTCAGTCAGGAATGGTGTGAGCTTCCCTGCGCTTTGATTTAAAGTGATTGCAATTTTAACCTCATCATTTCCGCCTGCCGTTCCTTGATGTCGCCTATTTATCGCTAATCCATCGGAACCAAGTAGATTCGAGGCGTTTTACGCGGAAAGGAAAAGGTTTCCGTCTCCCACCAATTTATGCACGTTCACCACATCGCAATAAAAAAAAAAAAGTCTCAGCTGGAAAAACATGTCATTTAGTCTCCAGACGGAATTCAAGCAGACACAATCCTTTCCCCCCCTTTTTGTAAAATGTACTTTTCCATTAAGAACGCGACGATCTGCCCATTTGCCATAAAGCCGAAAGAAGTTGACAAAACGAACACACGGTTATCCGGATAAAGCCTTTGACTGCTTTGAAGGCATTTGCCTTTCTTTTTTTTCTTCTTTTTTATTCAAACCGATTTTTTTTTCCCCTTTTGTATTTCAACAGCTGCATTTAATTTAACAGATCGTTGCACATCCTGCAATACAGGATCTGTTAATTTATGTCCAGCATCCTCGGCGCTCTCCCCTCCTCTCCTCACAAAGGCGAAATCCTCAATATTTACGTTTTATTTTTCAAGACGTCGAAGCTAAATGATCCTTGCCCACAGTGCCGGTTTTATTTTTAACAGTCACATCTGTTCCCATAAGCTTTGTTTGTGCAGCACGTCGGCTTCCTGAGAGATTCCTTCAAAGGACAGAGAGAAAAACACAACTGCTCCACCTTGTTACTGCTCTGTTAATTATGACAAATACTCCTTTCATATTTACAACGTTTACTTCCTTCACATTTAACAGTCTGCGTTTTTTCTGCTTTATCTTTAATTATTTTAATTATACAAATAATCATTATTATTATTTCTGTTATTTTTTTTTCAACACGTTATTTCTAATGATTAAATTAAGCCTATGAGTGATATTTATATTATAGAGTATGTATTAATATGAAAATGTGATTCAACATATTGAAGATTCACAAAACTTCAGTGTTGAAAGACGTCTTCAGGCCTTGGCTCAATGAACCAAATAGATGTACATGTTTATGTAATGTTTTTGTGATAAAAACACAAGTCCTCATTTTTTGTTCTTCTTCTGTGGGCGACTAACAGGTGGGAAACAGAAATAAACAGGACTAAACACATGCTTTATCTCTGTGTGAGTAGTTCCACCACAAAGCACGGACTGGACCATTCCCTCTCGGTTCCTCGCTTAAGTATCGATTGAGCTGTGCAGTATTACAGAAACACTTGAATCTCAGGTGGCAGGAATGTGTACAATTGATCTCTTCCACTGTGGCTCCCAGCAGTGGCTTTTTGCTCCACAACACAGCGCACCACAGGAAGAGCCCGGCGAACACACTGAAACACAATCGCTGCAGCCTAAGAAGGGCTGTCCCAGTCGGCCCCGTTCACTGTCACAATGTGTTGTTGTGCTGTGAGTCTCATCCACTTCAGCTACTCGGAGAATGAGCTTTCAGGGTGCAGAGACTATGCGCATTATACTATAAACACAGCCATAGGAGAGATGTATCGCATCCTCCGAGCCTGTGCACAAACACACTCCTGCATATTTAGATTTTTGTTCCCCCCAACATTTGATCTAATTTGTTTTTATTTTAGTGTTGGTTATTTTTTCTGCAGTCCAAGCTAAATGGCTTGATGGCCTTTTACTGCAGTGTCTGGAGAGGATGGGAACATTACTCTCTTTAGCTGTAAGCCACTCCTGTCCACTTACTGCACACTTGAAGGTTCATTAAAGGCTTGGCCTTAAGTAAGGGCTGTATGCACAGCTGCCACATTGCAAAAATAAGATCATTTGTTTCCAGCGTAACTTCACTTGTACAACATCTACGTCTACCTTATTCTCTTTTGTTTTGTCCAAATAGTTCTCACGGGTCATAGATTTTGCATTAATGGCTTTATGGAAATTCCAATTTCTATATAAAAAAAAAAGAAAAACAGCACATCCTATCCACTTAAATAAATACTGGGGATACTTTTTACTCTAAATGAAATTGGTTGAGAAACAATTATGAGCTCTACAACTTCAAGCACGTTCAGATGGGGTGTGTGTGTGTGTGTGTGTGTGTGTGTGTGTGTGTGTGTGTGTGTGTGTGTGTGTGTGTGTGTGTGTGTGTGTGTGTGTGTGTGTGTGTGAGTGAATGTGAGTATGAGAGAGAGAGTTAACTCTAGTCTGTCAGTAAAAAGAGCAAAAAGAAAGAAACTGTTTCTGGACTCAAAAGCAGCAGGATGATTTGCGTATGGGGAGTAGAATCAGTTTCATACGCGTCTTGTTTCTACCCTCCTTTAAGAGCTTCGGTGTGCAGGTCGGTTGGAGATGAAGCTGCACGGAGGCAATCTTGGGAAGCTGGAGACATCTTCTGGTTTGTGCTGTCAGCCCTCCTGAGTCGATACAAACCGTAGCCTGGGGCCCGGCCTGGACTCCCCACTGAGGTTCTGGCCCACTGCTGGGAGATCAAAGACCCGCGGAGAACAATGGTGAGCCTCATTTAGCCGGACGCGGTTCACTTTACCCCAGATGCACCGCCACACCTGCCCACGCTGTCAATCACATTCAGGTGATGGAGCGGCTCAAAGGCCGACTTCCTGCAACAAAATACTTCTCCGGTGCTTCACGGTCTAAATCAGTCGAATCCCTAAAGTATTAATGTGTAATATTATATGCTTCTCCCGGATGATTTTTAAAAAAAATTCCCTGATATGGCCTCTAATTGTATTGTATTGTATAAAAAAGGGATTTTCATATTTGTATAAGCCTCACCCCACTATGCGTTGTCATTTTCCTCCAGCTATTTCATGCTGGTTTAATCTTCCTGCGGTTCTCGTCGTGCTTCCTGTGGAAAACGGATCCCGTCTGCAGCGTGTACACAGCTGGTTGGAAGACAAGACCTCCAGATTGTAAGTACAAACATGGGGCAGGATTTTTCAGGCCTGTACACTCTCTCAGTTATCACAGACGAGCAACAAAGTCTTCTAGGAAATATCCATCCTGCTGAAAACCAGACACTGTGTCATTCTGCTCCTGTTTGCTCTCCATTGAAGTTGTTCTTTGGTCTTATGAGATTGTCTTTGCATGGTTTATTTTTTATGGCAGAGCAATCTGGAGACTTTCCGAATGTCAAGGTCATTTATCTTGCAATTCATCCGCTCCTTGGCTTTGTGCGGTGAGAAAGAGAGGCACAGGCACATATTGCGTTTCATGACCTATTGTGTCAAATGATCACCCAGACAAACAGGTGGGAGCCCTAATGTGAGCTCCTCGTGGACCAGACTCCCCAAACTCAAGGCTCCCCGGCCCATTCTTTAAGGCACTCATGCTTGCAGAACTGCCACAGTGCTCTGTTTCCCTCATCATCAGATGGGAACCTTCAGGGATGCTAATGAATGTACAGTGAGCGTTTGTCTCACGCACAGTGCTCCTGCTATCTGCGGCTCCTAGTTTATCATCACCACTGAAATTGCAAGCCCGTTTTACTGGGCTTTTACTACAAGGGGGACATTTATCCCATTGTGATGCTAATTCCTTCAAATTTGATGTCTGGGGTTTGTTCTTTCAGGTCAGGATAGGTTTATGAGACGGGGTCTTTTGAGAGAGTACAAGCACCTTTTTTGTAATTACGGAAAAACCTGCAGTCAAAGCTTGTCCTCATTGGCCCCTGAAGGCAAATTTAATTTAATGTGCATTTCCATTTTAAGATGAATCACGTTTCCTTGTTTTGTACAGTAGAATGGAGACAGATCGTCTTTCTTTGGTTTTAAAGAACAGCTTCGAGATTAAGTAGGCTGATTGTGGCCCTTTCACCATCAGAATTACGGTTGGTAACCCTAGCCAGGGCTGTCTGCTCCGGGGCCGAAACACACACAGAGTTGGGGACACTGTCTGTTAATGTCATCTCACAGATTCAATTTCCTCATCGCAATCTTGCCTCGACCTATGACACATATTCGTATTCTTTCTCACAGTGCCGGAGCGAGCTCGTGAGATCGAAATATATTCCACTGCCACGGAGATATTGATATTGAGCTTGAAGATGGGGTGTCAGAGCGACTAGGAAGAAGCCCTTCAGCCGCTTGTCAGGTGTGTTTGATTCCATAGGTGTCTTGAGTTTATTGAGTTTGTCATTTTCGGCCTGGGAGTGAAAAGGGCACCTGTGTGCTGCCGTAAGCCCCCCGCGCCAAGACCGCCACCCACATCACCCACATCACCCGATGACAGCTGATGTGCACGGACAACCCTGAAGCTGTTAGCTGGATTTTTTTTTGTTTTTTTTGTTGTTGTTGTTTTTTGAAAGCAGTCCGTCAGCCTCCGCGTACATTATTCATCAGGGAAACAGCTGAAAGGATATTTACTTTGTCAATTTTCTCATAAAAGCCGCCTCGGGCACAAAAAAGTCACCCTTGGTTACAGCGAGAAAAACATGAGCTATTTCAGAGGCCGGTTCAAATTGAAGACTGGTGGAGTTGTGGATACCGGCCACCCACATCAGCGCTAGATCAAAGCAATGGCCTGCTACAGTGGCTGAATATTCAGTGATGTTATTGGAGTGTGATAGGTGCTTCTACTCAGTCCCTGACTGTGGGAAAAGGAGGAAGGTCTGATAGAGATTGTGTTGTGTTCTACTGTCTGTTATGGGATTCTGGGCACTGTACAGTGTATCTAACAGGTCAAGATCACAGCTCCACCACCCACTTCTTACTCACTTGTATAGGTGGGTTTCCTCATTGGACATCATGTTGTAGGCAGAAGGAAAATGGTTTCCTCTGTGAAATGTGTAATCAAATGTAAGATAAGAAATGTATTAGGTCATGGCAATTCCCACAATGTGCTGTGTTGGACATGGAGACGTGCGTGTGTGTTTGTGTGTCTGCTTTGTGTTTAACTCAGTTGCACCACCAGCGTTACGTAGATGTTGGCCTCCCACTGGGTCTGCCAGCACTAAAACGGTGTCGCTCATCGGATTAAAGCGTCCACTAAATGGCGTTACGATGACATGACGACATGATTTCATGCATGTGTTCGTGTGTGTGTGTTTTATAATGTGACGCCGCTACCTTTTTGTACATGCCTTCCTCATGCTCAGTTAAGTCTGTGCCACCTGTGATTAATAAGAGATATCCCAGATCCAGCAGGTTAATGTTTAATCAATCACCTGGGAGAGAAGCCTCTAAATGGCCGAGTTTATTTTTAACCACTGCATCACATTAAATGCACAGAGGTTTTTTACGCAGCCAAAACTCATTATTTTTGCTTTCAGCTAATGTTTATCAGTCCGTGCTGAGAATATTTCACACATTATATGCTTGTTTTACTTCCTGGGGGGGAAAAAAAGTAAGAGATGTTCCAGCTATCAAGAACATAATGTTGTGAAATGAAAGGACAGAATGAAGTGATTTTAAGGACTCAAATATCACAGAGCAAGGTCAACACGTACGGTAAGTGACGGTGTAAAATTCCCTCTCGAAAAAAATGATAGTGGGGCTATTTTGTTTCCTTACCCCAATCTGTACAGTAATATTTATAACACTTACACCGCCACTGCGCATTTCCTTTCCGCTGTGAGCTGCTACTGTGTGACTTGGCTGAAGCCCTCGCGCTATGAAATCAACACCCCACTCAGCAATAATGCTCTCTGAGGCTTGGCCCGTTTACGAAATAATCGATCCAAATAAAAGCAGCAGATAAAATTGACTGACCCTCATATACTTAATTATTGCAGCTATTTGACCAAATAGCATTTTTCAGGATGCTGTCTGTCACAGGCCATCAATATTCCTTTAATCGCTGTTAGTTATTGCCCTACTTTGTTACTGCTGTGGATGGCCAGTCTCCAGTGGTCAGTCTGGCCCAGGGCAGTGAGGGAATGAGATGCTAAATGGTTGCGCAAACAATTTGATTATGCTGTTTAATTCCCGTCATATAGATCTGCTGGGCCTGCTGATGCACTCGTTTCTGTGAGGCTGTACAGCAGAGTGCTGACCCGCCTACCTCACACCACCAGCCCTGAAAGAGCTGGTTTTTCCTCTGTGGCCTGTGGATCGATAGAGACCGCTCCCTTGGCACGGACCGGTGTCTTCACCTCTGTACCAGGAACCCCTCAGCTGTGATGGAGCGCTGTTCAACAACCAGTCAAATGTTGAAAACTTCTGGCATGTTATGTTTGCCCAAGGAGAGTTGAGGGTTAACTCTCTCTCTCTCCCTCTCTCGAAACAGAGCAAGGGAAAAATGAGAAATGAGCAGGGCGAGCTCTCAGGCCCAGTTGCCCAGTTCCCGAAATTAACATTTCAATTCAAAACCAATAATAACGCATTGTGTCTGGCATGAATGAGTGCTGCTGCAAAGGGAAGGCGATACCTCCTGTTCCTGTGTCAATGAAAAAGCTCCTTCATCTTCTGCTAAAGGGCCCACACAGTCTGAGGTCAGCCAGTCAGCCTTGGTTACACTGCACAGGCATGCCTGGGTGGACGGCTCGAGCTTCCCGGTGCCTTTACAAAGGCCAGGAACTGCAAGCGCACACACACACACACACACACACACACGCACGCACGTAGACATACACGCGCGCACATACATTCACAGAAACACTCATGTCATGCTCCGACCGTGGTTGATGGCTCTCAAGTACTGCCGAAGAGTACTTATCACGTTGAAAGAAAAGTACACTTTGTGTTCTCTGAAACGAGGTGCAGTAACTAATTGCGATATCATGTGACCATCTCAGCCTCGGCCGCATATTAGAATTGGAAACATAATAATTGCATGCAGGTAAAAAAAAATCTCTCCACGTGCATGCCCCTTGCTTTGCTTCTCCTTCTGCCGGTCTGTCGGGGCCGCGTTCACAGAGTTGTGACACCTTATCTGCAAGATATTCGATCCAAACCATGTTATATCTCGAGTGTACATACTGTATGTCTCTGTTCATGTCAGCCCCTCTGATATGCTCACTGACAGGAGATCTCAGGCAGTCGGAAGGGCCCACAATTGAACACAGTGCGCTCGGGGGGGTTTTGGGCATCTTGGCTTTTGAAACGGGATTGGGAGCCAGGCTCAGTGGCTCTGCCAAGAAGGTGTCAGAGCCAACCTCTGCTACATGCTCCCCTCCATCAGAGAGCAGATTACCAGTCTGGGAGGTGAGAGAGAGGGACACGGGGCAATTTCAAGAGAGCACTGTGGCTATTTCGACTGAGACTGAAGGAGTGCAAGAGCCTATCTGCTAGCTGTCTGCTCCAAGCGATGCGAGCTGTGTTAGTCTGAGTGATTCCTTACATGTACGGCACTGCGTACAGGCTGGAGGCTTGTATGGGTTAATCTTCCATGGATGATGTTTCACTTTTTTTATGCTAGTGTTCAGGGTGTTTGACGCTCAACACATTAGTTAGGGATGTCAATAAATTTAAAAAAAAAATGTAAATACTTGTCCTAATAATTGTCACTATTGATGAGAAAGACATTCAAAACCACGCAAGACAGAAAAACAAGAAATTGTTGATGAATCAGAATCAGAATGGTTTAATTCCCACGTATGTTGAAAGGTGCATAACAATAAACATATAATAAAACAATAGAACAATACAAATATATTTAAAAAAAATAATAAACATAGTGCAATAATAGATAAATATGGTAGATAAAAAACTGATGTGCAAGGTGTTAGTCCTGAGGATGTGAGAGTCAGAGTCAGATTTGTTGATGAACCCGACTGCAGCTGGAATGAAACTGAGGAGGATTGAGCAGCAATAACACGCTGGAATCTACAACATTTACTTAAGGTGTCAAAGAAAGTTTAGTTTTTTCCACAGTCCTTCGTAACTGATCTCACCAAAGAAGCTAAAACTACTGTTAAAACACCTGCAGCACAAGCATTTACTATCTGGTAATCACTGAAATATGTATATATGTTTGTACTTTTGATGATTGACCTCACATTAGGCTGGACAATTCTCTACAGACACATGAGTACATGATACAATACAATGAAGATCGTAGTTTGGGCAGCGGTGGTTGCTCTGCAGCCACAAGCTCGCCGGTTCCATCCCTGGTCTCCCCATAGTTTGTATGTGGAAGTGTCCTTGAGCAAGACACTGAGGATGGGTTAAATGCAGAGAATAATTTCCCCGAGGGGGATTAATAAAGGATACTTCCTTCTTCCTCTTGAGATTTTTATGCGTATGAACTATCTCAAAAAGTTGCGGCAGCGTCTTTTGGCTGCCAGCGATGACATCATTACTCCCAGCGAAGAGACCAGCCCCACTAATAAGGCGCTGCTGGGATTGCTGCCCGCTTAGGTTGTCAATGAGTCCGTCTTGATCTGAGGATTAGGCCAGTCGTTCCAATTACAGCCTGGTGCCTTGAGGTTTGTCAGGCATTGACACAGACGCCTGTCGATGGCCCCGTTGCATATTCCAAGACCCCGCTGAGTGACAGGCGCCAGCGCGCCAAGAGACGATGGCACACTGTGACTGTGTGTGTGTGTGTGTGTGTGTGTGTGTGTGTGTGTGTGTGTGTGTGAGAGAGACATGTGATGTGTGTGCATGTCTATACGTGTCTATCCCATATCATTAGTTTCTTATCCATGTCATATAGCTCTCAGCTGAAAATGAACCTGTCCTCCTGTGTTCATATATACTAGTGTGTGTGTGTGTGTGTGAGTGTCTCATTTCCATGGCAAAGATATTGACTCCTAATGACAGTCCATCGTGCACACGTTAAGGAGTAAGAATGCAGGCACAAGACCGGTGATGTATCAGTTAGTCATGTATCCTGACTGGCGGTCTGTTACAAAGAGTATTGATAATTTAATACAATACAGAAAAGAAAGAGGCACACTGTTAATCACTTTATGGATCTTTGGCAAACCAACCGTTAGACAACAACCAGCTACCTCATAGCCAAACTGCAAGAGATAAAAAGGGAACCTCCACTGCCTTTACTCTTAGATTGATATCACCACACTATGTATTCCCGGGATTCTTCTGTGATCAAATACTGTTATTATTTTGTATTTGTTTTCTTCAACCTGCCTCCTCTATTCTCCTACATTATAATTTATAGTATAGATGCTAGGTTTTCAGGAAATAAACACATTTGAAATGTGATCAAAATATGGGAGAAAAAAAATCTGTCACCACAAAGAAAAATGTGAGGGAGCCAAATGACAACCTCCCCTGAAAATAAGGAGGGTATTTACATCTGTTCCTCTCCATGATGGACTCCACCTGTGTGATTGCAAAGAACTGGCAGATTGCACTGGTCATATCAACACCAAAACCTGATATTTACTGTTGATGATTTTGCTTTACTGCACAGATGGACTGCAGTTTCACTCGCGCTGCATTTGTCTAAGTCTGACGAATATAAAAATAAACATATCACCAGACAACATTTTTATTGTTTGTTTCTTAACTGCATTTTTTTTTTGCTCCTTCCCTTCCTGAAGCCAAAATGCATACAGAGATATTTCTAGCACGTTGCAGGTAAAAGATAGGTGTGCCTTCAAAGGAAAAACATGGTATCTGGTGTGTGTGTGTGTGTGTGTGTGTGTGTGTGTGTGTGTGTGTGTGTGTGTGTGTGTGTGTGTGTGTGTGTGTACAGCTCGCCCATGAGTCATAGGGAGCAGGTTTGTGCTTGACATGGTTTAGCTGGACTCAGCCACACACACACACACACACACACACACACACACACACACACACACACACACACACACACACACACACACACACACACGTACACATACAAGCTTGTCGCCTGGGAGGCCAGCAGTGACTTTACACCCACAGAGGTGGGTCATGTGACACAGACTGCTGTGTCCCACGTTTGATACTTAATATTCACCACCTGGTGTTATTTACATGCCATTAAACGAGAGATGGTTGCTGCCCTCACTGACTCTACTTATCTGATTCTCCGATTGATCTCTTTGTGTGTGCTGGACTAAAAACCTTATCACATTAACCAGTCAGAAATAACATCCTTGCAATATGTTTTTTTATTACATCGCAGTTCTTTCCTCCATTTTTTCTTTGCCTTTGTGAAATGTTATCCACGAGCGACGTTAGAAGGTTGTAATTAAATATGAATGGAGCGCTGTTGGTTGCCCTGCCAGTTTGTTTGCTTGAGTGCTGGCCAGGGGAGGAAAGCTCATCAAATCAGTTGTGTTGGTGTCATTCTACACCCCTATAACGCTTCATGACAGGGAATCTCGGTGGTCCTGTGTAAAAGGGGGCTGGGAATCACCTGTATTTAGAGTTAATGGATTCGAAATAACTCACGAGCTCACACTTTAATGAACGCTGGGTTGATGAAAAAAAAAAAAAAAGCCCCCCCCCCCCCCCCCTCAATTCCCTCTTGTCCCCGCATTGCATGAAAAACATTTTCAAATTGCATGCTGGCACAGATAATTCACTTATTCTGTGTAATTGGATGCTGACCAGGGTTAATATGTAGGGTGTCATTAAATGGAAATGTAGAGTTGTAAAGGGGGACTGTATGATACAGGGAGTCTTTTCTATAGAGCGGCCCCTATAGAGCTGATTGTGAGCTCCTTCTTCGAGCTGGCAGGGAAGTCCTTTATTTGAGGCAACTCAAGCATGAATTCTGCAAGGGAAAGATTGGGGACAGTTATATTCACTTCTGTTTGTTGCCCAGTTGAATGAGCTGACCTTTAAGATAAAGGGAATCTCTTCAGCAAGTCAGGTGAAGAAAGGGCCGCACAAATAGGGCAGATGTGGTGAAAGGAACTTTTTAAATTCGACAGTGAAGGAGGGCTGCTAGACCATGGATAGTTAAAAGACTGTTGTCTGCTAGTAACCCGGCTCCGCCACCATGACAATGCCACATGGGAGGAGGCGCTCACTGTGGACGCTCCTTATTTTGATTCAAACAAGATTGAATACAAGGGAATTAGCTTCCCCACCCCCCACAATTTTATTTTTAACGCAACTGTTGAGTGAAACTCCTGTGATCCTTCAGAAAATGATTTTGGTCTTGGGAATGCAGCAGCGGAATAATGCGGGGTAATCTCGAGACTGGTTAATTAAGTTGCTCCTTCAACCTCCATTCATGGGAAGGCCTGTAATTAGTCTTCCGAAAGCAAAGGTATTTTCTTCGGATGGGTCAATTTGAATTCCTCCTGACTCCACTGGAGAACGCTGAGCTTCTGTGGCTTCAGGAGAGGCCCGTAACCTGCATTCTCCCAGTGATAGCAACACTGTAAAACTTAACCAAACGGTTAAATGTGTCCTAAAGAAGAACCATTAAAAGCAGAAGAATGTGGAAGTACAGTCAGTAATAAAAGCAACAAAATGAACCCTTTTGGTTGCAGCCCACTTTTTGTTTTGCTCGGTTGTCTGGTGTCGGCTGGGCTGCGCCACGACTCACCAGCTTTGCCACCTACAAAGAGGGCAGACTCTGGGCTGCCTGGGTACTTTTGGTGAGGAAGTTAATCATATACCTCAGAGAAATGCGACACAAGAAAAGCGGTGTTTGTAAACCTTCCCCCACGGCTCTGCCCATAATTGGCTCTACAAGTGACTGCCTCGGCTTCCTGTCAGCATTATATCTGTGTTCACACCAGCCCAGCTGGTAAGACATTTGTTCCTTGGAAACATGGCTGCTGTTTTGATCTTTGGACTGTGAAAGCAAAGTAGCTCTCACAATGGTGGTAATGTGGGGAGGATTTTCCAGGCTGTGGAGGAAGCCGGGCAAAAATGTCCTGCTGCCTCGGCCTCGGTGTGAAGAACAGCACTTTGGTAATGTTGTTGGTGCTCGCTTTGCTCTTTTGTTGCATCTGCTTTTGGATCTTTAATCAGCGATTGAATGCTCCGTATGAAACACAATACACCTGTACATCAAATGCCCTTCGCTTGGCCTATTTGTTTCTGCTTTTCCATTCCCTCTATTCTCAATATACTTGCATCTTTTGCTTCTGTAAAAGTTGAAATATCACAAAATACAAAAACTCAGTCCTGCCTTCAAAATGTTACTTTTACTTTTACTCTATACTGTGTATATAAGTAAGTGTAAAATGTAATAATATAGTATTTTAGCACTAGATAATCATCTATAGCACCCTTTCAGCTGTTCTTCATACCTGAATGAGAGGCACATTTTGTGGTGGGTAGTTTATTCTAAATTAATGCATCATCATTTCCTAACATAATTATATTGTTTTGTTTTGGAATAATGGCGTTTCTCTCAGATTTTTTTTAGCAAAGTTTTAAGTAGAATAATAACTGTTATTACTATATCAATAATAATACTAAGCTATCTGTATTATATGTTTGTGCCTTAGGTCATTTGAGTACATTTTACATTGCATCTTATTTTGAAACTTCCTTCAAATATACCTTGAAGCAATTTTTTATTAAAAAAAAAAAAGGAGCAGAACAAAGAAACGAGGACCAGACATCTTTGTGGCGTGTCTTGGCAGTACACAGATTGTTATTAGGAGGAAGCCAGGGTGCAGGAGCGGAACTTCATTTTGAAGCTGACACATGGCAGGAATCTGAGATTAAAATTGGAAATGTTAAAATACTGCTAGTGACACCTCGACGTGTGGAGGGATGTGACTTCCTGTGCAGCTGTCAAGAAACACTTCCCAGCACCTCCCAAGCCAATACTGCTGCTGTGCTCGTATCTGCACCTCAGCTCTGCTAATAGAGCATGCAGGGAAAATGGAAAACACTTGGAATATGTTCATAATTAATTACAGTAACCCTAAAATCAGAGGTTGATGATACATTTGTAATCGTAGCAATGTGCATAGTACAAGAGGACTTTTTTCAGAACTCTCTTTGATTTCAAAGTGGACTTTAATTGTGTTGGTTTCCTTTTGCTTGAAAAAAAAAAGGCATACGTTAAAGATGTTCATGACATTATGATGGATATATTTTCTCTGATTGTTGATTAATACAGGATGCAAGAACCTTTTGAGTGTTGCATCATGTGTTTGTTGTTCTTTTGAAGGGGTTGTGGGTTCATGACAGATATCTTAACCAGGTACCAGAAGGAATAGCTCAAGTTGCAGCCACTCAGGCCACATGAGAAGTGAAGAATCGCTTCTCTCCAGATGCACGTATGGCTGAATATGACTTTTCTGGCTAGTTTTCCCATTTATAGACAGGCTAGATTTCTTTGGGATTTTTTTCTTTCTTTCTGTGAAAACCACACTCTGATGAACATCCTGCCCAAGACATTTAATTGTGGCTGCTCCATTTTGTGCACAAGCAGTTCTGTGCCTTTTTAGGGCTTGTTTATTCTAAAGCGTCCACATGTTGATTGTAACCTTATTTTTTTTTTCCTCTTCCTTTATCCCAGTCACGTTTTTCATGGGTTTATAAACCTAGTTGGATAGGGATGGGAAAGCACATCATGTATTCTGGTTGATATATTTCATATTCTGTTGTATTATTTATTCCATTTGCTTGTTTATAAACTGTTATCTACCATTAATTACCTTTTACGTATTGATAATTCCCCGCCAAGTCATTTATGTAATTTATCAAACATCTAAGCACCCATATTCTGTAGTTTATGCAGTCATTTCAACTCCCCTCCCAATTTTAACAATGATAAATGAGCTCAGGCAATACTTTGAATGCACGAGGAGAAGCCTCAGTCACATATGGCAGTGGCGGCAAAGCTAAATATTGACTGTGACTCCACACTGATGTCTCCTGTGACTGTAGCCTTTTGTCTTCTTCTCCGCCAGCGTGTAGTCGTAATTGAATTGTAAACAACACCCACCATGTTATTATTTACTGCGCTTTGCTGCTCAAACCATTCGACCAGCCACCACCTCTGCCACTGGAGCTAAGCTCTGAGTCACGTTGACGTGTTACCTAAAAGGCAGCGAGAACAATATATGGCCAGCTCATCCATAAGTCATGGCATGTGGCGCAGCACCGGTGCGTCCAGCAGAAAGGGGCTTTATGAATGGCACAAAGTCTGTGAATGATAACGGCCATTAATATGTCCATTGAGAGTCACCACATTCATGCCACATATCAAATCCCCTTTGAATGAGATCAGTTCCCTCCTGTCAGAGCCCATTAGATCCGTCCCACAGCCCCAGCGGCCAGCTGACAGGGGAGAAACCCTAGCCCCAGCCTAGCACCATTAGCATTAGAAAATGAGCAATCAGCTGGAATGAAGCGCAAGAGGAGGGGGGACGCTCCAAACTTTAGTAATGATACCCGACAGATTCAACACAAAATGTAAAACCGTCAGAGAGGCACAAACAACACAAATGCTGCACTGGTGCTGACGCCACCACTGCTTTCTGTGGACTTATATTTGAAGAGAATATATTTGTAGGTTTAGTAAATGTCTTGTGGTTGGTTAGGACTCTTTTAAAGGCCCCAGAATCCAACTACCTCCACTCCGCTGAAAATGTTCCGGCTGCTCATAGAAAATTGTGTTGAACCTCTTTGACTTTGCGAAATAATTGAGTTAAAACACTCGATAAAACATTAATTAGCTTAGCAGTCTGGAGCAGATAACATAGATAAAACCCTATGTAATTCATATTGATTAGAATATGCACATTGAGCGTAACCTCTTAAGACAAGTTTTCCTTATTAAATGGACACAAAGCCGAGGTCATTATTTGTACAAAGAAAGATCGCTTCAGATTTTATCTTTTCACATAAAAAGGTTTGATTGGATTTCTTTCTAAGGAAGCTGCACAATCTATTTTATTCTGGTTTGATTGTATTACCTCTTAATTAGTTTGTATATTGAGTAGAACAGGCCTTATTGATTTGAGGTGCATTCATTTGCATTGCAAAAATCCCCTTTAATCCAATATAATCTCATCCTTACTCAAACACAGCAGACTGCACCTTTGAGTCTCTCTTTCCCTCCTTGTTTTCCAGTTCCTACTTTCTGCTTGGCTCTGGGTTAATATAACCTCTTGGTAAAAAATTACAGATGGCTCTCTGTGTACACGCTAAATAAGTTTCCTAAATGTGTGTTTTTATTTAAAGGTCGTTGCACACAATTTCTGACTATCTCATGTGGAGAATTGCACATTGTGTGTGGTCATGTATATGTCGAGCGCAATAACACGCTGTGGTATTTTCATTGTGGCTGTGTTGTGGCTTTTTTTTGTTTTTTATTTCGAGCTGTTTCACCGAATGATCGGCGTTGTAGGTGTTGTGTGTAAATCTGCTGCTGAACACCCGTAGAGCCGGCGCAGCCTTGACACACAGAAATCAGCATTGGAGGCGTCAAAATCCCTCCCACCCGTCCAGCGCACAGCAGCAGGCTTAACAATTGTCTGTAATTAACCTCACCTGAACTTTAATGGCCCACCTCCGGGACCAAGGGCCCCGGCTGTGTAAAATTACTGTCACACATGGAGCTGAGGGGGAGCCCTGCCGCAGCGGGTGTGTTCCACCGAGACAACTGAGAGGGAAATGGACCCCTGTGTAACACCTAATACCACCAACACCATGTCAGAGCGCTCGCAGACATTTTGGGGGTGGAGAGGTGGGGGCTGATGCTTTGGAGACGCCCGAGCAAAGAGAAGCCATTTGAGCGTCAGAAAATACAGATAAGCTCCATGTTTGGCCGATGGTGTTTTATTTTGTGTTGTTTTATTGTATTAGTGTCATTGCACTCTTTCCATTCACCATCTTGTACTAGCTGATGATAATTCATGCAAATGCAAAGGTTAAGGTGTTGGTTATGTCGTGTTGACAGCAAAACTACTTGTTAAGGGAAGATCACCCTGAAGGTTGATGGAAACATTCACTATTGGAGGTAGATAGGATGCAAACCGTGTTCTCATGGTGTCAACAACATTTTATTTGCCAACAACGCTTTCTGTCGTGGTTTTGGAAAAGAAAGTAATTATTCACACAACTGCAAGACCTGTCGGAAAAACGTCAATATTCTGTAGGTCATCGTTTCTCTTATTTTTCTGGTATTTACTTGAATGCACCAAAGGCCTCTGCTTGAACATATTGAATTAGCCATGGATTTTAATCGTCAAGTATAGAACATTTTTACCTCATTAAAAATAAATATATATATATATATTTATATATATATATATATATATATATATATATATATATATATATATATATATATATATATATATATATATATTTATATTTATATGTAACTGGAAAGTACAATATTTAAATTGTAAATATTTCAGAATATGTTTAAATTGGAGACTATGTTGCAGATTATTTAATACACAGTAAATTGGATTGTGTATATATATATATATATATATATATATATATATATATATATATATATATATATATATATATATATATATATTCATAATGTAGACAATACACTTTCCTATATTAATAATACATATCCAATTCAATGTGATGATCAATATAAACTCTGTTTTTTAAGACTAGCGCTGCTGCACCAACTGTGGAGCGGCTGTGAGCTTCGGGGCTGACGAGCTGTTGCCATGCAACATATGCTGTGATAATATCGATAATGTCATCCTTAATTATACTAGACCGTGTGAGTGCCGTGTCTCGCGCAACGAGACGTCACCAGACCAACCCTGCGCTTGAAGGCCCGCTGCTCTCTTCATCATCTTCTCCGAGCCTCTTCGGCAGTCCTCGTGCAACAGCTGCGTGCGGCTACCGAACGTTTGGCAGCGTGAACATGTTAATACTGATCTGAATCCCGTGTGTGGCACGTCTGAGCCCTGGGCCCTCGGTGCAGCAGACGGGTGGGGAGCAGATCTCTGATTGATACAGCGAGTCTGAAGTCATCCAGTCGCCCTCCCTGTGGTACACTGACGGCAGGTTTCCGGCAAGGGATGGTCTCACAGCGTATGTGTGTGTGTGTGTGTGTGTCTGTGTGTTAATTTGCCCAGTGGCTGAAACACACACAGAGGTAGTGAGTCATAGCCGCTATCTTAGGATCAAACACTTCACGTGGGTTCGGGGTTCACCGTCGGGCCTGATGTTTTATCTGCCACGGCTCAGTGATACAGTACGGAGGCCCGGAAACGTCTCCACCGCCGCCTCATTTCAATTATGACTCCGTTGTAATGTTTCACGTGGCAGAGTCGTGACTAATATTTTATATGGCCTGCCTTTCTTTTACTCTTGTATTCAAGCATTACTGTGTTGTTTAGGATTTTTAAAGTCCATTTCCAACAAAATAAAGAGTAAATTAAACGATAATCTGGTCATCAATAAAAGAGGCTGATAGTAAAAATCTGTTATTGTCAATAATTCACATTTACAATTTCATTTCATTCAGAGCGGCCTCAATCATTACAATGGATTACAATTCGTACCTTCTATTAAAGTAAATTGAAGTTTGAAAGAAAGTTGTCTTAAACAGTTTTCTTTTCATGTTCATTCAGTGTTGTATTTTAAAGTACTTAAAGCCTGCAGATTAACATATATTGATTAGCCGGTGGGCAGCAGCTCTGTCATACACATCAGTAGTATATGCAAAGTGACAGGCTGACAGGTCTGCACACACACACACACACACACACACACACACACACACACACACACACTGAGCCCCTCTCTCCCACTGGCTGCTACAATATCCCCCGAGCCGCTATCTGTCTGCCACTTGTATGAAGGATAAAGAGACAGGATGTGGAATGGGTGGCGGGGGGGCCCGGGCCTATGACTGAATGCGCCATCAATGGGCTTATTTTCATTACAGCCAAACAAATGTGTCACCCCAATCATCACACGGCTGATTTTATCCTTCTGTTACTGTAGCTCCACAAGCATTTCCTTTTGTGAGCGCTCGCTCCTGATAATCCCGCTCTGACAAAGGGGCCATGTGCCGCCACAGAGTTCCATGACCAAAAATGTAAAACTAGTCGTTTCCACTTACATACTTTCTCAGTGATATCACACATAATGAAAGAGTGTTTGTAAGCACTTTTGCTTGTGAAGTAATGCCTGTAATCCCATATGTTGCAATAACAGCTTTTTAGAGAGAAACACTTTTCAATTTGTGGATGTAGATTGTTTGAGTTTTTAAAAAAAAAAAAGGATTTTGAAAACATTTATTTATAAGAAAAATATGTGTTCCATCCTAATGTGTGATCTTCCACTTTAAAAAAAAAAGTGCTTTATAGCAGGAGTTACCTGATACATTTCTGTGCACGTGAAGCATGTGTTATCAGAGTTTATAGAGTCATTGAGCAGTGGGAGTGTAGTTTGCAGAGGCACAGCACTCGGTGGAACAGCTCTCACTGCTTTCTAAACCTGAGAAACTCCTTTATTCCACCCTTCACTTGCAGACTGACTCCAGCTTTACTGGGCTGGCCCGTCGTAAATGGGACTGGGTATCTTTTTTCTCAGACGCCGCCTCGGCCCTGCCAGACTCGGTGTGGGCTCCGCACCAGGTGAAAACAGCATTGCTGCTGGTGTGAGATACACACAGCAGCAGGCCCGCTGCACGGTGGTTCTCTGGTGTTAATTTCGGAAGTCTGGAAGGCAGGTTTCCAGAACGAATTAATCATTACAAGAAATAAACATCAGCACTTTTAGTTGATAGTAACAGCCCTTTTAATGTCATGTATTCGACATATTGAGTGGTAAGTATGGCACTAACAATGATAAATAGTGCGTGGAGGTGTGATGTACAGTTTTTGCACCATTTCGGATAAAATGTCAATGTCCTTTTTTATTATTTCGATGCTAATACTTGATGGCAGTCTTCCTTAATTCATAATTTACTCATTGGATATCAAGGGTTAGCTCGTCCTCAGATCTGTTTTGTTGGATTTGAGAAGAGATGCGTTGTATTGGGGAAGATTTAATAGACATTTATGAACTAAAATGATAGTGTTTAGGTCTTTTCTTGTTGCTAGTGTGAACCAACCTACTTTTCATATAGTGCACAGTAATGAGTGATATGATATTTGTCTCCTGTAATAAAGCGCGAGGCACAGTGTTAACTGCATACAGTCGTTTTGTATCACCAGTTGAGGATGATTTGCATGTTTGACAAACTAAGATGAATTCGTTATTTTTTCCAAACCTTACAGTTTCAGTACCGGCACACATGAAGTCTTTTTTGTCTTTGTATCTTTTGTTAAAATTGAAAATAAGGATGTTGAATTGATAACTCTGACAAAAATGTGGACAATACTATTGTATGCAGGCCTACACTTCTGTATTTTGCCAACACAACTTTGGCACAGCTTTTCTGATATAAAGTGTATAACATGCACATGTGTATATATGTGTGAGAGAGAGAGCCAGAGCTTAAAAGCAGTAAACTAAAATCAAAGTAAGATAAAGTAAGAACTGCATTGACATCCTTTTGAGAAAATGGTTTACGTGCTTGTTGCTTCGTACTTGACTGACTTTGAGTAAAGTTGGGTCAAGCATCGTCGATTCCAAGGTGGGGTTAGCGAAGGCGACCGAGGAAACGCTCAGAGAAATAAATTGACCCTCGACACCCCCTGTAGCGCCCACTGGGTTCTGTCACAGCGGGTGCTTGTCATCAGAGGTGTAAATTGAGCCAGGACGTATGGATGCACAGAGATATGACGCTGTTGGGCTTAATAATTGGACGCGGGTGTATTTGTGTCACTGACAGTTTCATATGTGCTTAATTCAGTGCTTCATGAAGAATCCTGCCACTTGACAATCATGGAAAAACATACGCCGTCGATCGGATTCAACTTTCGAATATTTAGCACTCCGTGTCATCGTGTGAAACCCTGTTGAAATGTTCTAGATCATCCATCACCTCAGAGTGTGACGCGTGCCGCAGGTCTGCTGCGCTATCCTTTTGAAGAGGGTATCAAGTGAACACTTACTTGCAGCTATGAGGAATGTGGCACAGTGGTGTTCGCTCCCTTCGCGGGAGAAGTTCCCTCTCTGAGGAACTGGCGAGGCCTTTCCAGCAGCTCGTAAACACATCGCTCACGTCTGTCTGGGACTGCGCCTCTCTGCACCTTTTGTTTGAGCTGCACACCACCTGAAGTTGCTTTCTTAGTTCCAATGATGGAGAATAGTAACAACAAACGACCCAGTGACGACGTGAGAGATGCAACCGAAAGAAAGCGAGCCATTAGTGTGCGAGTAACGCTGCGTAGCCGCTGTGATGAAAGCTGCAGGATGAAGAAGAAGGTGCTTCTGTCACAATAGTTATGCAGTGAATAATACAGGACTGTTATTGTGGAATAGCGATCAAATAATTAGTTAGTTGAAAACTAATTAGTTAGCTCAACGTAGTTGAAAAACTAATATTATCTAGCAAATATTTCACGCTGCATTTGCACAACAAAGTTTCAACCACTTAAATGCAATGCTGATGCTTTTATATTGTTTAACCTATGACTTAAGCTCGACTGGAGCCCATGCGCTGTGATGTAATCCTGGACTACAGCCAGCGCTGTAGCAGCCATACCTGTATTTTTATTCCCTTCACAGCCTTTTCCTCTGTGCCCAAACCCAGGCCTGGATTTTAATCTCATTATTTGAGCAGATAATTTCTATTTGTTGTCCCTGACTTCCAGTATCCAGGTCTCTGGTTACAGCTAAGCCTCCTGTCACTACATGTCGCTTGAGGGACGGCGTGATTTATCGACAAGGTAAACAGCTTATGAATGAGGCCTAAGCTTTAGTTATACAGTTTACAACATTTGAGTAACCACAGGAGGTTTATGTACACACACTCTCTCAAGGCTACTGTTAGGGGAGAGAATAAGGTTGCCAGCCTCATCGCATGTCGAGGGAAATTCCTCAATGTCTTAATTGTAAGCCCATAAGATTAATTCTGTGTGCACAATTGCTTGTGTAAACATTTCAGGGTGACGCAGAGACATTTCTAAACAAGTTTCAAGCAGCGTGAAGAGTGACGGGGTTGTTTACACCGGTACCTGCAGCTTTTTTTTTGCCGGCGCGGCCTCCACTCGGAAGTTGAATGTCCTGAGGCTAACTTCGTTCATTGGGGGGAAAAAGGAAGTTGAAGGGAGGACAAAATAAAGTACAGAAGGATTTTTTTCAACAGGGTATTTAACAGCTATTTATACCATTTCCTGTTATGACTTTCTGAGTGGGCGATTAAAAGTTTCTTGGGCGTGCCATAAATTGGTTGTACAAAAATGATTTTGTCTTAATATTTATATAAAAGCTTTCCTTTTTTTTTGTTTTTTCGGCTGCTAATATCTAATGCATCACCTTTGTTAAAGAAATAGTTCTGTGCAAAGGTGAAATAAAGTACTTGTAGTTGTTTTCTTTTCCTGCGTGCTTCAGTGCGCATACAAGAGAGCAAATCCGAGGAGGAACCTGTTTGTGCTCAGGTGAGGCAGAGGCTGCTGTTGGCTAATGATTGACCAGCGAGTGCTCTTTCCACGTCCACATGGGAAGTAGAATCCAGAGAAAAAGCAAAAAAAATAAATAATATACACTGAATGTTGCGCGGAAAAATACAAGTTATGTGTTTGGTGCATTAGATGAAAATGTTAAAAAAAAAAAAAAAAGGTTATTGCTTCAGGATGTGAGTTGAAGCAGTTAATTGTTCAGTAAATTATATTTTTGTGTTCTTTGCAGTAGTAGTTAAAGTTTGAACATGACTGCACATACTCTTTGGCTTGTGTGGAAAAACACAGGACTTTGTTTCGGGTTGATATTGTACATTGTTCACCCGGTACTGCTAATGTGCAAATAAGGTGTTATTTTTCACCAGTTGCTGCTGACACCATGTATCTCTGTGTTTACAGGCATCACCGGATTCTTGCACATATTTAAACACGGCTATTGTAGAAATGGCCCTCTTCCTGTTGTTGTTTTGTGGAGACTTGATTTTATTCAAGCCTCAGGAAGTGGAATAATTTCAATGCAGATGTTTTTCACTGTAAACAGCCGTAGCGATCTGGGGGGAGTCTGGGGATGAAAGCGGGCGTCAGGGAGAGTAAGGAGCGTTGGAGGTGGAGGGCGAACGGAAATATTTGGCTAATTAAAACAAAGTAAGGGAGTTTAGAACTTTGAAAATAACGTATGACTACTGTAGATTTTACATTAGACCCAACAGCAGACAAAAGTCGTTTTGCACTATAAGGTGATTAAAGCAAGGCTTGTCATAACATGAAGAATGACACTGTTTTGTTAAAGATTATACTGGGACCCAAAACCATTTTTATGTGCTGAGGTGTTATGGTTAAATCAACAAGCACTAACCAATATGTTCAGGCCTCGTGCAAACAGAGCAGCCAACTCATTTGATTAATGAGCTGGCGTGATGTAACCACAGGGGTAAATAGGTTAGTGCACCCGGTCGTTTACACCGTTTTTCATTCATTTGGAAAAATGCGGTGTTGAGGGAGCAAACAGTCAAAGAAAACACTTCCAACCAGCCACTATACTCAGAATTGTACATTTTAGAAAATGGCCGCATGATTGAGTTTCTGCTAATGTTGGCACTGCCTTCCCAATAAATGTCAATCTTTCTGACAGAAATATAGCTCATAGGTCATGGCCTACTCGTGTTGTGTGCAGCAGCAGCAGCAACACACACAGACACACACAGACACACTTTATGTTTTTGGTTGTCCTGCAACACAGGTGTGAGCGACACGTGACGCTCCCTGCGTCTCTCGACATGTGGCCTCCTGAGTGAAGATGTATGGCGTTCAACCAGCGGCTAATATCGCGTTGTCATATATTGCTTTTCTTTTGTCTTTTCTCAGTGGTCATCAAAAGGTCAAGGAGGTGACGTGAAGTTGTAAAATGGCCTGAGCGAGGGTGACCTATGGCTGCCTGAGCGTTCCTAATGCAATAGCGAGGCCCGCGGGCCCGGCCTGCCAATACCGGGCTGATTATAACGAATCAGGTGCCTCTTAACACAATAATGTGATCAATTTCTCATTCCACTGAATAAATAACATGGCAGATAGGGAGCTCTGTGTGACCCGCTGTTAACCCCTTGCCTCATTATTCATATCAGTGCCTGAAAAGAGGGAAAGAGGCAAGGAGAGAAAGGAAGACACGGGTCAATTTGAGCTAATTATTGGTTAACCAGAGTTGCTTTGCTAAATGCGTCTGATTGGATGAATGTCCCGGGACGTTTTTTTTTTATGACATCTGCTGTGAGTATGGCCAGTGAAATTCTGAAACCTGCTTGTCTTTCCTTTGGGGATTTCAAAAGGGGTGACAGATGCTTTACTATTCTAGTGGTAGCAGTAGACCACAAGCACAGTCGGGCCAGCCCGGCCCTGCAGAGAAACATAATAGGCTCACTCTGACTGCTTTCTCCCTGCTGGGTGCTTGTTCTCTCCGGCAAGTGGTTAACATGTGGGTACTTGGTAAAATACCTGGTTCACCAGGTTCACAAAGAAGTAGCGACACCGCCGCCGCTAATGGCGTCATAATTATCCCTGTCAGCCCTGCATCATACATAAGAGAACTCTTCTTTGACACATTTGAGCTCCATAAATCTGGACGCTTCTACATTTACTTCAGGCGGCCGGTTACCCTTCAATCTTTGTTCCGGCCTCAGTAATAGAGCCGCGTCTGAGCAGGCCGGATTTCTCTGCGTTGAAACCAGAGGCCCTGCGCATCTGTGGCGGGGCCCGTGTCGGAGCATACGACACTCCGAGGCCAAGGTTTGAGCTTTACACGATACCCAGTCGAGCTCGACCGGGAGGATGTGACACGGTCATCGCTCTTCATTTATTTACCTGTGGGTCCTTTTTTCTTTCTTTTTTTTTTTTTTTTGTCACAGTCGCACTTTAAGTCTGGGTGCACTTCACCTGACACCCAATATCGAGACCTATTGCTTTCATCTACTCGAGTATTGGTCCTCACTTATCTCACTCTCATCATCTAACTTTAATCAAGTAAATGGATGCATTTAAATGTTGCTAATTTCACTTTGGTAATTGCCTGTGTTTAATTAGGTTTGATCAAAAGACCTTTTCAAGTAATCTGAAGTTATCGATGCCAAGTTTCCCAAAGTCGGTGCACATCTATAAAAAAAGCTTGACATGAAAAATAACCTCAACCCTCTGCCGTGTGATGCATTTTGTTGCAAGGAGCTGGAGAGGCTTGAGAAGTCGTCCCGGGTTTTTACATTTTTTTTAAATCTTAGGCAGTGTATTTATAGTTGCATCTACATATCCACACTGTGTATAGATACCACGAGCAACTCATTCAAGAATATCACATCAACTCTCATTTTGATGATTCATTTTTACTCCAAATAAAAGGAGTGTTCAACCTTTTTCTCCTTTCATATTAGACCCGTGGTGCAAATCACTCCAGATGTCTGGATTCTGCCGCTTTATATCCTGCTCGGTACAGTAGATCGCTCTTGTCTCTCTGTTCACACACACAGACCTGATGGCCTTAGCATCTGGCAACATGGCTGAATCTCTCTTTATCGCTCTCTCTGCCCCCCCTTTCTTTCTCCTCTCTTCCTCTCCATTTCTGTCTGCATAATTCTGAAGCATGTAAAAGGCCTGAATGACGCTGCGGAGGCCCTGCACAATTTTATTTAAGCCATTACAGTTCCTGGGAAGGTATCGGAGGGAGGTGGGCTAGGTGGGTGGGGGGGAAGGCTCTGTTCCACATGAGAGGACTTCCTCCTCAGCAGGCAGTGTTTAAAGAAGAGCAACAGGTGGCTGCTGGCAGAGGGAACCTGAGGCTAAGTGGATGTCAGGGTGGAATTGCGGCTGAATCACGGCTATTTATTTGACCCTCCTCACATCTGCACCCTTCCCCTCGGAGAAGGAAGAGATGTGAGGGGAGACGAGCAGAGGGGCGTTTTGTTCGGCTCCTCTCCCCGAGTTAATGTGGGGCTGGGGGATGTGTGTGTTAGGGGGCGGGGGGTTTAGGGGAAATTGTACATGGTATTAATTACAGCCTTGTGTTCACATGGCCGCTCCCGCTATGTGTTTATATATGGAAGTAACATCATGAGCGTTCAACATGAAGAGGGTCAGCGGGATGGAGGTTGGTTTTTCCACGTGGCGAGTAAACACATCCTATTAATTCCCTGACGTTTACATCAAGCTGCGTAAACCCGAGTGAGATCTGAGTCAAGATTTTTATGAGGAAACAGGCGGAAGCGTTTCTTTCCACAAAGAGATCTCTACTGTTGAAAAGTGTCCTACAAAAATAAACATTATAGAAATGGCATACATATAATGTAATGTGTTCACATTTAAATTATCACAAGTTTATATTTATGATTTTGAGTTTTAGAAAAACCCTTACTTATTACAGCTTTAATACATTTCATGAACTGTTTATTTAAATTAGCCTGATTATAAACCTTCTTCTTCTTTGTTGTTATCGCTGTGGATGTGTGTTTATAATCAGTTATGGCACGACGTGATAATTCATTTGGAGTCGTGTTTGGGCCACCATGGTGAACCCGAGTACAGTATTCACTCTCTTTATCAGCTGCGAAGGTGACACATGTATTATTTTTACCTCGTGAATCTGCATTTGATTCATCATGTCAAAATGGGGTTCGAAGACACCAATGGGCGACTACCACAGAGGCATTTTTTAAGGATTTCCCCACGTGTTTATATAACCGGGAAGAGATTCTGTCACCACAATAGTATCGTAATGATGAAAGTTTAATTCACAAAAAAAAACGTGACATGCTTGTTGAGATCAGAATAAAGGTAATGTTTGAAGATGGGCGTGATCTCAGCATGGGCACCAGCGGTAGTGGGCCCCTGGCCCGCTTTGGCATCACGACTGGTGTGATCCCAGCGCAAGATGTAGTTTCTTTAGCTGCCAAATCCTCCACTGTCTTCCTCAGCTAGTCTTCCTCTGTGTCTGCTGTTTAGTGCAGAGCAGGTCATGGTTCTCAAATGGGGCTACGTGAAGCCACTCCAGGGAGTACATGAGAATTGTACAAAAAAAAAAAAAGTATTTAAAATTAGCATCCATTCGAAAATTCTTCAAAAATATGTATTTCATAAATATTCAATAACATAAGTATAAGCTCTTAAACGGAATTGTATATATTCTATATTAAATCAAACACTAATGGCACAGTGCTGCGTATTACATCTTTTTTTCAACCAAAAATGCTTTGCACTGGTTAGGGGCTATACTTGGCTGAAAAACCTATTTCACAGGAGTGACATCACTGAAAAAAAAGGTTGAGAACCACTGACGTAGAGAGTGAACCACACGAGTAGCGTTGAGGGCCAGGCAGCTAAACAATGAAGTAAAACTCACTGTGAAGCTCCGTAAAGCTGATGGGAGCCGCAGCATGGCTATGAGTAACCGCTTACACGCTGTAACACTGTTTTTCCATCGTCATGTCATGTCAACCGCTTTAATTAACCTGCATTCACAGGCCACTTTCTGCGCTAACATCCTGACATGAAACTCTCTCAGCAGCAAACACTGTGAGGGTTATTGGCAGTGAGAGGAGAGCAGTGGCCAGGTCTGGGAAGGAGCCCTGCGTGTCTTTCCTGCTGGCCTCAGTTTTTCCACGCCGTTATCAACCCGGCTGATAATGCGGAGCTCCGGGCTCTTTTTCTCAGGACCCACAGCACACTGCCACACATTCTGATGGCGTGACACAGACCTTCACCACAGAGCCCCCTCTGTCTGAAGCCGAGCGCACTGCCAGGCCGAGGCCCCGCAGCTGGTTCGCATATTGGTGAAGGACTCTGCCAGTCTGACTATTACTGTTATCTGAGGGTGGGGATGCGTGTGCCACCCTGGTTGCAGGTCTCAGGAGTTTTATGAAAGTGCTGTTACATACTTTTGAATCAGCAGGGAGAAGTGGAAGGAGGCAGATCAGGAATTATCGTAGGGACAGTAATTTGGTAGGAAGATGAGCAAACTGTGGCCTTTAACTCATAATCATAATCAGCTTTATTGGTCATTTATTTTTAAATACAATATATTTGACCACGGTTCCTAGTAGTAGTAGTAGTAGTAGTAGTAGTAGTAGTAGTAGTTAATTCACTCACCGTTCCAAGAACACACAATGCAAACACCAAAATACAAATGTTTAACTCTTATTATATACTTTTTTTCTTTTCCCTCACCATATGTCACATTTATCATATGGTAAGTAATATTTATTATTTTTGTGGGGGTGTTTTTATTGTAGAAATAATCTGCAATAAATCTGTTTTCTTCTATTTTTCCTGTTGAAATGAGTTTAATTATAGTACACAATGTAAATACTTTGCCTAGACTTTTGGACTCAGTAAGAAAATGACATATCAGCATTTTTATTTCCGAATCAGAAATGTTTTCATCTTTGCTTTTGCTTTGACGGTAAAAACAATTTAGGAGTGTAACATTTTCCTGGTTATCACATGGGTTGGCATGGCAAACACATCTTGGACCAATCAGACCGCTCGGTTGAATCACATTACTTTGCTTAAAGCGGTCTTCATAAAACATGAGGCAGTACAGGACAGTACCAATATGTGCATTATGAATATGTTAATGTGAACATTCATATGTCAAAATACTAAACAATTAAATCATATTTGAATTAATACAATATATTTAAAAATGAGTGAATTTATATGAAGGTAACTTTATTTTGTAGCAGTTAATTGATCACATGTTTTCAATAACACTTTATAATGTTCACCCTTTTTTCATATAATTATAATTAAAGACCATTTGTACTAACATAACATTTTAGTTGTTCTGATATCTGAAAAATAAATCAAATATTAAATTCCAGGGCCTGACTTTTAATGAACTTACAAAGTACAATAATTGTACCAAGCTATGACTAATAGGTTATTGATTATGGGTTTTAAGTTGTATATAGTATCAGTTTAATTGCTGAATTCAGTGTTAATGAATCATTCTCCACTGCTATGGCCCACTGCCTTCCTCCATGTGTGCAACTAGGTGGGAGGTAGCTTCCAGACTGAGGCACAGTAAAGTTTATTAAACACATCAGCTGGTTTGCAGCAGACCATTACTGAAATGCTATATTCCAGCATCGAGAGATCAACAAATAGGCCTGGGAAATAACAAGCAAGGGGACTTTGGTCTTTTAAACCAGAGAGTATTATGCAAACGTCGTAGGAGGAATTTATTAAATCTCTTACAACAACTGAGGGGCTCTATATTTAACTTTGCCAGAGCACTTCGGACAAGTATTGGCTGTGGTTTCCATTTGGCTCCGAGAGCAGTCTGGTGGCTGCGAGGCAAACTTCTGGAGTCCCCGGCTCCTAAAATGAAACAGCTGCAGAGTGTGACACACTGAGAGCGGTGGGCCGTAAGGAGGAGGAGTTTTCATGAATGAAGCCAGTGGGAGGGGGAGGAGAGAGGAAGCGAGCTCTGGGCTGAGCACTACTACGTAGGTGTGTCATTAAAGGGGTTTGGGGGGCGTACAAAGCATGGGTGTGGACTCAGACATGGGTCATATAAGTTCAGTTTGATTCATAGTATAAGAGGGGAAATGGTGTTGTTGTTTACACTGGCTCAGGGTGCACAGCAACCCACTGTGTAATTTGTAGTGTAGTTTGCACAGATCTGCCCCCAGGGAGCCATGAGAGGCTGTCCTACATCGGCTGTTCCCCGACTGCCAGAGCCCTGCGTGTCCCAGCGCTGCACCGCCGACAGAGACAGAACAGAGCACCACTTGGACCAGGCAAAGGGATATTAAAGTCTGATGCCGAAATTAAACTTCAGAGTCTGACTTTAGATGAACATCCAAAGCTATCTAGCAGCCCTCTTGCACTCGGTGCCAGAACAATATCTGTATAATTAATAACCACAGGAAGAAAGAGAGAGAAATGCACTTTCCCAAGCCAAACCAGAGCCATGTGTATGATGGTATGGAGCGCACACACATTGTTTGGCTTGGTGAGACAAAAAAAAAATGCACTATAAAATACTTTCTGCTGAATCTGTGGAAAATTTGCAGAGAGAAGCAACGCATTTTTTTGCGTCTACCTGTCCAATCAGCGCCGGGAAGCTGGGCAGGGACGGCATCCAGCTGGTATTAGGGTGTGAGTCACAATCACAACACAATCCGGTTGCTGTCCAATAACCCTGTTCTCTATTATTACACATCCAGACCTTTCCAGTACAATACTTTGATAGAAATCAAAAGTCACAATGTGAAAAGAGACAAATATCCATCATGTATGTCACGTCTCACAGACTTCCTCTTTAAGTTGTATGCACCAAAATCACATTATTATACACTAAAATAAAGTTCGTAACTAAGCAGGAAGTTGGCAAGCTATTTTTTTTTTTGCACCTTCTGATTCCTGTAAATAAACAGCTTCTCTCTGAGATGGAGCCAAAGTTCAGTTTTAGTCCCATAATGCATGTCTTCGGCGATGGTTACATCTGCATAACATATGCCAACGGTATTTTACAGTGGCGTGAGTGCATAGTTTACATTTTTAGGATGGGTGGTCTCAGTGGTATTTAAAACCATTATTTTTATTAACCCTGGCATTCTTTGCACTCTGCTTGATCCCTTTTTCCTCCTTAATTTCTGTGTTTAAGCATCTTGTTGTTTAACTCGCCTGCATGCCGCTTTTCTTCTTGCCGCTTTTAACTTTGAAATAACAAGAACGCTTAAATGAAACGTTGTCGACGCAGCCGTGTTTCACCCCGTGCAGAGATGCTTGTGCTGTTCTTGTTGTGCTGTCTCTCTACCCTCCTCGTGCTCTCTTGATCAATATGCTGAGCCAGTGGTCATCATCACTCATTGGGAACTGACACACACAAGTCCATGTGTATGTACATGCTCGCTCACATGCACACACACACACTCCTGGCCTTTCAGACCTCTGTGGCTCCTAGAGTAAGCAATGGCACATAACCCATGGAGCACATAATCCATCCGGCTTTGATGAATGGATTTCACATCCATTTTCAGACCCATACAATGCCCCTGTATGAATTTTATCAGCGTACAGTGACAAATAGCAGTTCTGTTCTCTACTAAGAGCCCTCATTGTTCCTCTGACTAAGAGTCATGCAGATGTCACCGCCTCGGCCAGGCTCCCCAGAGTGACTTGTTTAGAAAAAAATAAATGTAGCGGGCAGTAGTCTGACATCATTGTCTCAACAATATAGATGCCTATTTTGTCAGCACATAATCGGTATAAATGTATGACTTGATACTATTTTGCCAGAGAATAATATCGAGGCTGTGTCTGCTGTGGGGGTTTAATTTAATTGTGCGTGTCTTTTTGTGAAATACAAATGTCTGCATTTTATTTAAATAAAAGGCGTTACGAATATGTCTTTGCTTGGGTGATAATATTCTATATGCAGACTTAGAACAGCCCCCAAAGAAAATCCGAAGCAAGAGCATGAGAACATTTATTTGGCGTCCTCTCAGGATTCGTTTGGAAAGTTGCAGAGTTGCGCATGGCGTCGTCTTTACTGTTACCATACCCAGAGTCTGTTGACTGTAATATCAGTAGGCTATAAAGCACTGATCAGGATGGCATGACTGGCTCCCGGATCTGGGTGTCCTGGCACTGAATAATGCAGCTTTTTCCTCTGGGGCCCTGTATCCTTTGGGCACTGTCATTGAAGATGCCCTCTCATCTAATCTCTCACTGACACATGGAAATGTTCCCCAAGTAAGAGTTTACATCATTCTGAGAGGCTCAGTGATGAGGTTTTTACAATGGTAAACGGCTCGGCCTAAGTGGCGTGCATCTCCCTCTGAGTATGTCTCCTGACTGTCCTCCTAATGACACAGAAAATATGCACGCCGCTCCATTTATGGGCAGTAAAAACAGCCATGCGGCCGCATGCTAACAGACTGTGAAGAGCGCCATAAAAACGGTCTCTGTCATATTCACTTACAGCATAGGGCGGACTGGCAGCTCAACTGGCTATCATAACATCCAGGAGGACTGTCACTGAGCTCGGCTTTACCTCTCTGCCCATCACGAGCAGCCAAACATGAAGTAAAACAGCAGGCGTGCCCTCCCCTGCTCCAGAGGGTGACATGAACTAGCAGCCCCGCACATAGGAAGTGACATAAACAAGCAGGCCCCAGAGAGGAGGGCCATCAGTGGCGATGATGAGCGACTCTCTGGATGCTCCTTGACATGCGTGGCTGCAGCAGTGAGCGGGCGAGGGGAGCTGAGGAGAGAGGCAGCGGGTGTAGGGATAGGGAGGGTAGGGGGGGAGGGGGGTGCGTCAGTGAGGGCGGGTGTCATAGGGGGGGCATGGCGGTGGAACTGTGCGCACGACTGCATTATCCGGCTGATTTAGTTATGACAGCTGGTGCCCAAGAGGAACGCAGCAGTAGGATAGGATCGCCCAGGCTGCAGACAAATGATGATGAAGAGATCACTTTAAAGAACAATCTCCATAATATTTCATGCTCGCTCGGCAGCTCCCAAGCAGCCCGGGCTGCAAGGCTAACTGCTCTATCAATTGATTTGATTCACTGCCGGAGCTACTCCTCGCACATAGTATTTCAAATAAATGACACAGCAGATAGGAATGATATCTACATCAATATTAACCCTGAAAAGAACTAATGGATGCCGGCTGCAATTTGCACTATATCCTGAGTAATGCACGGGCGACAGAAGGCAGGTGATGGAAGAGTTATAACTCAGGCTTTTCCTGTCTCCCCCGAAGGCACAAGAGGATACAATTTGACCTACACCCACCCCACCCAACACAAATATACAAGCTACATCTTTCCTCCTCCCTAGGCAACCATTTGTTTTTGTATTTATAAAGCACATTACGGCAGACTACGCTAAACTAAACCATCTCTCAGGCTTGTGGAACACAAAAGCAGTTTATCAGATAAATCACCCTTGACCAGTTAGCTATTAGAGCAGCCAGGAAGTGGAGCCTGGGCACGTATGGTGCTTATAATGATAGCATAGTTGCCTTTTATTAATGCGTGGACATGATGCATGCTCCGAGTGTTGCAGTGGTTTAACATGGCTCAGCACTCTTTAACCTGATCCCATTTACTAACCTGCTGTATTATGAATTCAGATCAGGTACAAGGACAGATATACAGATTATACCCGATAAAAAGGCCGCAGTGGCTTTCCATACAGGGGTCATGACTGGAGTCGGAGGCAGAATGCATGTTATAGTTCATCTTTTGAATTGTATCATATGAAGAAATAGAGATGTTCCTCTCAGCGTAGCAGGTTAACAATTGTAGTTGATTAATTTATCAGAGTTTTTCTTTTTTACCCACTGTGAATAAACTGCATTTTAAGAAGCACACAGACAAGAGACACATGTTACATCTCAAATTACCTATTGGTCAGTTGGTCGAGTGTTTTATTCCTTGCCGTGAGATACATTTAGGTGGCAACACTTGTCTAAAGGTGCTGCCAGAACATTCATTAGCCTGGATGATGTTCACTGAGTAGCTACTGATCACTCCTGTCCCTGATATCTGACCCCTGCCCTAGTAAGAAGAGAGCTCAACCACACACAAATACACACCTACACACACACACACCCCTACACACAGATAGTGAGAGGTTTGTGGCTTGCCGATAAGGTGGTGATTAATCACAGTGCTGATGAGAGTGTGTAGGGTTTCCATCAGTGACGCTTAATGAATGTCATAATAATACCAGCATCTCTGATTGCTCAGGTCAGCAAGTGTTGTGTGTGTGTGTGTGTGTGTGTGTGTGTGTGTGTGTGTGTGTGTGTGTGTGTGTGTGTGTGTGAGGGGGGGGGGGGGGCTGAGGGTTATGTGCATTTGGGATAAGGGGGTGGAGAAGGGGGAGGCTGCGCCTTAGCCAAGCCCCCCACCGCTGAGCAGTCTGCTAATGAGTCCACCAGAGACCCACCCAATACCTTTGATTGTGATGCCGTGGAGGAGAGGGGAGCAGTGCAATCTTTAGCTGGATTAAGTATCTCTTAAGGAGATCTACTTTCAGCCACAATGTTATCAACCCTTGAGTGTGTATTAATTAGGCCTATTGCAGAGGCGAAGCGGACGAATTTTCAGTATTCCCTCTCCTCTCCTGCAGACACGCACGCGCGAGCCAGCGTGCATGTATAGCAAAAAAGTGCGTCTAATAGCCTCTCGCAGACATTCCCTCCCACACAAACACAAGGCGCTTGTGCTGCGAAATGTGCAGTTTATTTTAGGGAGGGAACGCTAACGTGTTTAAAGCGAAGCCTACACCTCAGTCTCCATCTAACGGCAGGTTGTTGCACTCTTTAATTTGACACCCCGTTACATCCTCATCTAAATGTTACGTCCACACATCTGTATGCATGTTATGGTATCGTATACATCATACTGTTCTCATTAGAAGGGCTTTTGATATGAAGTGATGCATAATCTACGTACCGGGCAACAGTTGATTAACTGTGGGCCGGTAATATGTTTAGCCCCACTTAGAGCAGCCTGGCTTTGATGTAAGTACATATTTCCTGGTGAAGGGGTTGTTATAATTTCAAACATTCACTGACTCATCATACAGAGGGCTGACATTGTTGTGGTTCACTTGCTATTTTATATCTCTTACATGTGTTTCCTGGACTTGTAATCCACTACGTTCCCTGGAAGTCATCAAGGAAACGTTTGTTAGCCGGCCTGCAGGTATATTGTTTACCTTCCTCTCCTGTATGGCTAAAGCCCTTCAGACACGCTGGAAGACGCTATTGCACCAAAGCATTGATATTCAATCCAGTTGCGCTCCCCGCCCCAATCTCCATCATAACCCGGATGTTTAAGAAGCATGTCCAACTGGTATGTTTTGACTTGGTTTAAGTGGTGTTTAATGACAGTGGACTGGCTGGTCTGTTCCGGAGCTGTGTTAAGAGTTTCTAATCAAGCGTTCTGCTCCATCAATAATGCAACGCCTTGGATCCCATGGAGGACTTAATTGTGGGTGTAGGGCTGATAGGGAGAGCCTTGGCTAGGGGTGTCTCGTTGCACTCTTTAATTAGAGACCCCCATCATGTCAAGAGCAGGAGCTCTGGGTGTTTACTATGCAGCAACGTGCCCGGCAATACTTTGGCAAGAATCCTACTGTAACCCTGCCATCATCTACTGCTCATGGTGGGCGGGGGTAGAGAGAGAGAGAGAGAGAGAGAGAGAGAGAGAGAGAGAGAGATAGAGAGAGAGAGAGAGAGAGAGAGAGAGAGAGAGAGAGAGAGAGAGAGAGAGAGAGAGAGAGAGTCTTCATACTTTGCCTTCTAGGGCTAGTTGGGGGCTTACGTTTTTCTTGGTGAGGCTTTGGAATTATGTTGTACAAAACTGATTGTTCATAATGAAACTTTTTTTGGGGATTTCACTCATTCATAGTTAGCATTAAGTAGCCTGAATATGTAGAGCAACATGAACTCACCCGAGTGATTCCATTGCTGGAGAAGGTTCCAAAAACAATTGGGGGCACTATTGGGACAGATCAGCTGGACATTGGGAGAAAAAGCAGCCTAATTAAGGAAATCAGACACGCTATCTTATGTCATGTTGGGCGGAAGACTACAATTGGAAGCGCCCAATAGGAGGGATATTATTAGTTTGGGCATTTGTATAACTATTAGAATTGTTATATTGGTAAAAGAAAGTATACGTTGTATAATGCAATTAAAAGTAATAACAGTACAGTCATTGAAATTAATGGTTGGTATTAATATTGATCATTTTGATAACAGACCTGGATGCAGAGACACTTATGCTCTGTTCACACCGAACGCGGCGCGAAAATCTGCGTTGCGTCTTCCGTGTTAGTTTACTCGCTTGACAATTAAAGGGTGTTCACACCAAACGCGGCGCAATTATAATTGTGGTGCGTTTAAGGGGACGTGGCTTATTGCCGGCGCTTTTCTCAATGAAAAAAGCGATCTTTTCCACTATCAACTATGGAAGAAATAACCAGTAGTTCTGCTTTATACTTGTGTGAAATCCACAAACGTCGGCACATCAAACTCCATTGGTGTCTGGGTTCATATTATTATCCGTAGTCCCACAACAGCGTCTGAATGATGGCCGCTATCAGCGCTACTTCAGGGGGACCGGCAGCAGTTTGAATCAGCAACGGTGATGGGCGGAGCTTCTCAACGCTGATTGGCTGACACAACGAGAACTCACGTAATTTTTTCGCCGGAGTTGGAATATTTAAACTCGCGCGAATTTGCGCTGCGTCAAACGCTCTGTTCGGCTGGTGTCAAACGGGCTGTTTGCGCCTTGCGTTTGGTGCGGACACCCTTTTTTTGTTCACGCGAGTAAACTGACGAGGTAGACGCGGCACGTTCGGCGTGAACACAGCATTAGAAGTACCTTTCCAGTGCCTGTTATGTTTGTTCATTAAGTATTCTTGTCTTCTATCTTCTAGGGGGGGGGAAATAAGTTCAGCATTTCAGGTAAAGATAAAAATAGAAAAAACAAAAATTTCAAAACACAATTTCTCAGATATCTCCCCCTCTAAAGGGTGTCAGTCCCTTATGTGTTTCTTTTTTTCCTGTCAGTCATGGTTATTAGAGCAATTATCGATAAGAGGCAAATATTCCACTTCTGGAGTCTCAGCTTCATGTTTTTTATAAAATCAATATGCCCTCTGGCCCTTGTCTTCCATCCAAAAGAAAAATGACGGAACAAATTTGGTGTATGATGGATGATGGTGCCTTTATGTGGCTCATGTAATGGAGCTGATGATAAGGAGTTGAGTGGACTTCCAATTAGGAAGCTTCTCCTATAGCGATTATGGATTAGTGTGTTGTTTGAAATGGTGACCATTGAATTGAGTGACAGAAAAAATGGGAGCAAAATGGGGGCAACGGGTTGTGTCTGTCTCTTTTAATATGTCCGACACTGAAATGTGACCTGAAGAGTTGGTGAACTGCAGAGATGTATGCATTTCTTAGTGAGAAAAAATAAAAACACATTACACAATTTGGGTCATTTAAGGGCGCCCAAATCCTCTCACATTTGACCTGGGCGCTGGAGACGCTGTGATCCATCTTAATGGTTGTGAGCTGTAAAGTGGTCAAGATGGAGGGCTGCAGAAGAAGATATCTTTCAGTGTCTAATCATTCTATCAAGCCACAGCGTGCCTTGTGTTTGTGGGGTGTCGGAGGTGGAGGGAGACCCCGGCCAACATCAGGTGTCACACTCAGCACCCAATGAATGGACAATGGCTATCCATCAATCTTCCATGCCAGCTTGTCTTGCGGCCCGAAACCAACTACAATGTCCATCTCAAAGCAATTGTATCCCTTCAGTTGACTCATTCATCAGCCTGACCTCATTTGCAATCCAGGCTGGTTTCCTTAAGAGAGGAGAGTTGGATTTTCTAAAAAAAAAAAAAAAAAGATTGATCCAAAATATGGAATTTGAGGGAACCAACAACCAGTTGTCCAAAATGTAGCTTGGAGCCCAGTGACAGTCTTTATCTAAGTACCATGGTGGCTCATTTATTTCATTGATGGATTGTTTATCAGTCAGCACAGACAGACATGTATTTGAGTAGCCGGAGGGAAGTTTAGAGGGGTTTCCATTCAGCGACGCTGCAGCACAACCATGTACATCGCCTTCAGCCAACTGACCTCGTCGGGTCATCAGGACTTAAGTAAGAGTGAAAGTCGCTTTAAATGGAGCAGGGCTCCCAGGGACCCAGTCTTAGCTGAGCAGCTGCTGCCGGCCGTTGACTATTACTTTTCCAGGGGCTGACTTTGATGTTTTAACAATCCATACATATTGATTCAGACTGATAATAAACAATTTGATTAGCCTCTTTCTATAGGCTGTCATTTCAATCACTTTCAGAGCTCCGATGGAGTGGAAGTGAGGGGCTGCGGACGGAGGGAGGGATGAGGGGAGGGCAACATGGAGATGGAGAGACAGAGAGAGAGAGAGAAGGCAAAGCTGAAAGAGAGGGTGAAGGGCTACAGCCCCCTCCTCAGACAGAAAAAGGAATCCAGCCCTGATTAGGCCTCTGCCTTTGGTGAATTGGACAAGACAGCTGAGCTGCCAGGTTATTAACTCCCTCAGAAAATTCTCAGCCCTCTCTCAGGCCGGCCTGAATACTGCGATCTGGATCGATAAGCAATCTCCGGTGTGTACCAAATGCCTGCTGGATTCATTTGTCTCCCAGCACCCTCTCCCTCCGCTGGACAATACACCTGCACAACTGAGCCCCCCCTCCTGCCTCTCCTCTTCCCTCCCTTCTTTCCTGAGTGCTGTTCTCACTCCTCTCCCTCTTTCTCCCCCCCCCACCCCCCACCCTCCCTCCTTCCTCACCTCTCTCACGTTCACTCACTGGAGTCTCTGTCACTTTTTAAATAATGACCCTGGGGCTGAAGGAACAACTGCCTACCTCTATTTCATCATGGTGAGACCCTCTCCTGCAGGCCTGGGTGACCAAGCTGTCTCGGGGAGAGAGTGTGTGGGGGGGGAGTGAGAGAGACTGAAAGAGAGAGAGACGAGCGGTAGAGGGGGGTTGCCCCCCGGCGATGGGGAGGGTGGGGGCCACAGCAGCATCATGACTGACAGCACAGATGTCACCATCAGAGCTCAATCTAAGCATATCAATGACCAGCCCATGGCAACTTTATAGTAAACATGGAAACCTACAAAGTAGCTGTTGTTATGGTTGATATCATACCGATAGAATAAACATCTGGCAGGTACTCGTTATGTGAGGCTGTGCATTAAGAATCAACCAAGCTTCCTGTCTATTTGTCTATTATTGAGCTGTTTTGTGCTGCCAGTGTGGGAGTTTGTTGATTCTAGGGAGAATATGCAGCTCCTCTGAGAAAACTCTCAGCACTGTGCTGAGAACTGAAACACGCTAATGTGCCGCGGTTCAGAGTTGCCAATATTGTCCATTTCCATCACACGTTTGGTTCTCAGAGAAAGACGCTGTGAGAGCGAGCCCATACACGGAGCTCACTTAAAGCGAGCCATTCTTTGTGTCGGGGAAAAGATGGATTTACATAGTGATTGTGTTTGCTGATTTGGCAAGGCTTCAGCTGATAACTTTTAGTGATTAGCTGAGGCATTGATCTCCCAGATGGATTTATTGACGGGTCGGGTGTCTGAAGGTGGCTGTTGAGGTGGTGGGAGAGGAGGAGGTGATATGAGGAGAAAACCTTTGGAAGCCAAGGGAGGTGGACAGTGGATGAGCTTGATGTTACCTGCCTTTACTTGTTGGCAGCCCCCCCCCCACCCCCACCCGCCCCAAAGGAGTTAAAAGCCATGCTGTTTCTCATATAGCTCATTTCTGTGTTTTGTCTTTTGCTATTGTCTTTCTATTGTCTCTGTGTGGCTGCAGAGTTGCGACCCCAGAGGGAATTGTCTGTCAGCATACAATAAAGGCAAGGCCTGCGACCGAGGACTCCATTTCTCATGGCTAATTGTCAGAGACAATGCACGCCACTGGAAACGCAGCCTGTGAAGGATAAACCTGGCGGATGTTTGGATTTTCTTATCACTGTAATCTCTCAGCAAAATCAAACTGGAGCTGCAGAGATGCTTGTAAGCAGAACGGCAGAAAACAACAGTGAGGGAAATGCAGTTATTAAAAGGAGCTCTGTAAATATTTGAGAGGACTTTACTGTAGCAAAGAGAAAACACTCGTCACACAGGCTGTCGTTGGTCAGCAGGGATGTGTGATAGACCAAACAGGAAGTCCCCCCCAAAAAATTGGGAGTTTTTAATTAGTCAAACATGGCTTTCTCGTCAGGGTTTGGATTGTAATGGAAATATTTTGTTTCATAATGTTGTTGTTTTTTTTTCCCCTGGAAAGATCACAGGCTATGAGATCATCAAAGACAATTTGTAATAAAGAAATTGGTCTGATAACATGATCCTTTCAGATTCAGAATCAGAACCATTTATTGCCAAGTGAGTTCGCACAAACAAGGAATTTGTCCTGGCGGAAGGTGCACAACATTTAACAATAACAATAACAATGAACATTTATATATATATATATATATATATATATATATATATATATATATATATATATATATATATAAATCTACAGATATTACCAAATTAAAGTATAAAAATTTAAATAAAACAAGTAACAAATAATAATAATAAGTAAAGTAAAGTGCACAGAATGAAGTTATTGATTGTGTGAAAGTGACAGGTGAAGGGTAACATGACGAGTGTTTTTAAATATGAATGTTATAATTGCAGTCCTGTATAACCGCAGCATTATCCCTTCCATGTGATGAGTCTGATTCCCAAGTAGACACCTTTCATCTGCTATTGTTCTGCCTGCTGCTGTCAGTGAACGCAGCCAGCTTTGTACCTTTATCAGACATTTTAAACTATTTTAACCTCCTGTGTAACTCTATCCGTGCGAGCACTTTTTTCATTAGCCTTCATTTCCCCCTTTCTTTTCAAGGTCATGTGTAATGTGGAATCTATAAAATTCTCAATGAAGAAGTTATTTGAATTCTTAGATTTTAATGACTGAGCTTAAAAATTCCCATTTGAGACCTGCAGTTTTAAAAAGATCCTGCAATGTGTATGTCAGCAGATGGAATGACTGAGGGAAACGACTCTCACGCCATGCCTCTCCGTCTGTCTGTCTCTCTCTCAAACACACACGCAGTCCGCACACGCCCTCTCTCGCCCTACATTATCTGGAAAATGTATTTATTGCCAATAATCTTTGAACTCTCTGCTTTTTAGTCTTCTCTGAAAGCGTGTTGTTTGATTCTTTTGAGCAGCCACATTGATTAACTTTCTCATTCGATATCTCAAACAGGCAGTAAAACGCATATATATTTTTTTCGATGACAGACTTACATCACTGACAAAAAGAATGGATTTCATCTTGAAAAAAATATTAAAGGCAAAAGGAAGTACAAGTAAATGCCGCAGTTGAGGTATGTCTTGTGCTCTTCTGCCAGGTGCTGAGAGTCTTGATCCTTGTGGTTACACTGGATGAACACTCTCTCCCTCATTGTCCCCCGCCTGACAGTGACGGTAATGTGTGAGTAGGTGAGCCCTCAGGGCTCTGTACATCCACGTCCACCTCAATATAAATCAGCACTTGTCATCACAGGCTCATATCACACGCACTGATCCCAAGTCCTCCTTGTTGTTCGATACCATCCGAGATGCCAGTGGCCAGAGCATTAAACCTGTCCAGTCTCACCGGCAGTGTCTCCCTCTCTGTGTCGCTTTGTTTTCTCCCTCCGAGACCTGTAGGTGCTCCCACGCGGTGAAGTTAAACAGATGTGACTGCATTAGATTCAGCCCGGACAGCAGCACACCTCTGCTGCCCCGAATGCATTCTATAATTATCCACCACACCTTGTAACAGGAAGTCAGCTCATGTCAAAAGTGCAAGCGAAAGCTAGGGTCACTGTCAGGAAAATGAGCCTGATACTGACAAGAGCCAAAGCAGCTGCAGGAGTGAAATAAGATTTAAATAGTACGACTGCAAACATGCAGTCTGAGTGCAGCATTCGCTTCATTTCAGCCACCGAATGATGCATTTTCATTGTAAACACCAGCCTGCAATCATGCTCGCAATAATACTAATGAATCCATGTGTATACCTGCTTAGTTGAGCATGTTTCATGACCATTTATACAATAGTTCTTGAGATGTTTCACTCAAAATCACATACATTGTCATTGTCATTGTTGGGATTCATGTTCTGTAAAAAATAAAAAAGGCAAGTCACTCCATCCAATAATTTGTGAGATATTTCAGTCCATGCCAAAGCAGAGGACAACCATTGCCATCCCTATCGCCGTATGGTTAAAACAGATTTGGGAACTCTGTATATTATGGTGCAATACACAATGTGTGTGAGTACAGTTACACTATCGACATAAGGAGATCAGTCAGATGCACTGGGACTGTTGAAACCCAACGTCCTCCAATAAGAAGCACCCATTTGGACATTTACTGCGCTCTATGGATTGAATTGATTTGAATAAAGTTCATTTCAAATTAAAGACCCAATACATTGAATAAATTCCCATATGTTGTGCGTAAGTGCTGCATTAATAAATATATTAGAATGAATGTGAGGCCTCAGATATTATTTGATGGAGAAGGAGCAGCTGCCTTGGCCTGGATTCATCCAGCCACTCTCCTTGTGGCCACCGATTGATTTTTAAGTTAGGAAGAGGCAATCAGTAAATACCATCCAATCAGGGGCCAAGAACCTAGAAAAGATTAGACAATTTGAGGTAATCAATGAAAATATTCTCTGATTTGTAGGCGCTCAATTACGGCCATACATCAGGCCTCATAGTACGCAAGTTACTCCGCAATAAAACAAAGGCCAGCGACAGGCAAACTATAAGAGATGAATTAAAGTCCAAGGGAGGAAGTGCCGACCGGCGTGGTAATGAGACAGAATTACAGGCCACAGATTCCGCCCTGCTTCCCTTGCAGAAGCTGTCAACAACTAATGGGCTGCAGCGAGGGCTGCTATCCGTCATCCTGCTTCCTGTCCACATATTTACTCACTTATTTATTGCCTTGATGCAATATCATCATTTTTAATGTTTAACGCCCTCCACTCCCAACCGAACAGAGACCCCCTCCTTCAGAGGACAGGATGTTGCCCTGAGTTAGTCAATATTCATTTGCATTAAAAATAATTTTAAAAAGCCAATCTCATATTCTGGAACTGCGTCGTGATGAACAAATGTGATACTGTATCAATAATTGGTGGACTTCTTTTTTGTTTCCAGCAAGTTGAGAGGGTTTTTTTTCTTCCCATTATACGTGTATCTGGCATTGAGATATCCCAACTTAAGGACAGGCAGCCTTGTGGCTTGAGGCGTCAACGTCTGACTCCCAACCTGCTCTATCATTGTAAGGTGCTCTGGTTAAGTCTATGTTGCAGAACCGGAGACAGTCAACTCCTCATGAATCTGTGACCGCTTGTCTTCATGGAGGATGTTCCCACTTAGGACGCCAGAGCTTCATGCAGTCTTGGCAGGGAGTCGAAGCCCCCGTGCTCCGCCTTAATGGACTGACTAGACAGATGATCATGACAGCGACCCATGCAAGTGCTTTTGATTCTATCATCCGCCGTGAGGTCGGGCTGCTTTATCAGAGGAATTATCTAAAGTGCCTTTTATTTCATCATCCAGAATGTCAACAAGACGACATTCTTTTAATTTATACACACCCCAAATAATCACAGCTTCATACATCACACAACGGCCGCTGAAAAATCATTGTTAGGAGACTAGGCCAGGTGCAGAGTCATTAACCTACGCCGTGGTTTGAGAGCCAAGGTCATTATAGAACGCTCCTGCAACGCTTGTCTGAGAGCAGCTTTTGTTACTTGACCCTCTACTTTATAACACTATCTGCACAGACAGAAGCATGCATCAATAAACTCATTTCCTTCCCGCCTGGGCAGCAACGAAGAGTCAAGGAATGTATTTTGCAACTATAAGCCGGCTCAGTAACACACCTCTTAATAGTTAACTAAATGATGAAGACTCTTTTCTCAAGATGTATTTCCTTAAGTGCAGCTGCCTTTGATATCTCCATCCTTTATCGTGTCAAAGCCCTTTCCACACTGTCTTCAAGGGTTCTTTCCTAAGACAGGAAATATATTATCGGCAAACAATGATTTGCTGTCGCCCACTTGGAGAAGCACTTTGGGGTTTGAAATAGGTGTTATAAGTTTTCATTCATGGAAAAGAATTCAAAATGGGTCTCTTTTCCAAAAGAAAGTTCCAATTAGAACTAACACTTAATAACTTTAAATGGATTCAAACGCAAATTACACTGTGGCTGCCGTCATACTCCTCTATTATTTCTGTGACGAACCGGGCGAGACTCTTACATTGACTCTCTGGCTGCACACAAATATCAATCAGCTTGAAGTCTGACATGAAACATTGCAAGATGTCCCGCCAGATTGAGGGAGCCCCATGACATTGACAAAGGGTAATGGCAATACAATATACAGTACCTCTAAAAGTGTTAATTGTGGAGTGGTGTTCTTAGCCCGCTATAGTGACGCAATAGAGTGCTGCAGGATTGAGTTCTAACATTTGCAAGGAGTTCCCATGACCTCGACATAGACATACCTAATTAAATACCCCTTTCATGAATTTATTTTAAGCATTTATGTGTCTTAAAAATCCATTGCTCAAGCTCATGCAACCATGTTGTATAGTTTAAAGCCTCACGATAGCTTATCGTCTCACAAAATCTAAAATCATAAAATTGGTGTTCATTTTTTAAAAATCCATCATGCCGAACAACAATCCTATTGGCCTTTTGTCGAGGGAACCTTTGAGATGTTACTTTGACCCACAAAGAAATGCCATCTCTGCAGCGCTCTTGAGCTCCTGCAGTTCATGATTATAAAGTTCTCCACACTTTTTCCATGCTCCACCTGATTTTAGCCGGGGCAAATGTTTTCCCAGGCGCAATCCTGATCCTTTCATGTGAGTGTATCTGCTGCTTCACTTGAGTGACAAGTTACCGCTACGAGGCAGTTGTGTTTTACAAAGTCGGCACACAGATTGTGAGTTCGCTTTGCCTCACCTACCTCACCACAGTGCTGTCTGTGTAAGGACGATATGGACGAAGACTGTTTACGTCTAATCATTTGGGAAATTACATTTAGTATTGCTTCTCATCTAAGTTTAATTACTTTGAGAAAAATCTGAACACACTGGCATCACTTAATGCATGTAGTTCGGCAGGATGACATTGAAGAGGCATACTGACAAATACACAAGGAGGAACAAAGAGCGCAGGACCTCACATGTAGTGCAGACGGATTGTGCAAAAAACCCTATGACATGTGAATTAATCATGCGGGGGGAGGCATGTGCTGGTACAGTACTGACTCCTCTGACTTTGCTTACCCTTGGAAAGCTTTCGGCGCCCTATGATCCAACATCTGAAGAGCTGATAAAAACCCTTCAGTTGCCTCAAAGCAGCTGCGAGGCTTAACATTGTCAAAAAGGGTTTTTTATTTCCCTACCGTTTCGACCTCCTGTGTATATTTTATTGAGCTGTTCTCATCCCACAGCGGCGCGCAGCAGCCATAAGCTGCCGCAAAATGTATTTCGAAGCTCATTAACACAGGATGTGCATGCTTGGAACATGTAGCATCTTTTTTTTTCAGAGACACTTGTGAAAGAGTGCGAAGGCGATGCCGAGGAGCTCAGAAATCGTTGTTTTTGATATTCAGCGAGCTTTTCATCTTTTTTTTTCTGCTGCAACACCACATGAGAGGATTAGGGAAGTTAATGAATTATCCTCAGGAGCCAAGACAGTATGTGCAAGCTGCACTATCCCACGTCTCATAACATGGGGCTGTTTGAATTTATTGAACTGAGGACGGAATTTTCCCACACTGATCTGACCCAGTTCAAGTTTATACCCAGTCCCTTTGTAATCAAGATGACAATGTGAAAGTATTTTTGAAACTCAGTAAGTCAGAAATATCATTAAACCTAACTGAAAGTCGACTGCGTTGTCCACAGTGGCCTCACTACTTACTCTACAAGTTGCTGGATATCTACAACGGTTCCTGAGATCAAATCAAGGCTTTAAATTGTGTGTGTGTGTGTGTGTGTGTGTGTGTGTGTGTGTGTGTGTGTGTGTGTGTGTGTGTGTGTGTGCGTGCCCCTGGGCAGCTAACGTTGGAGATGGTATGCTCCTGAACTTCTCTTAAGTGAAAACAGTCTACAAAAGTGAAATATCACTTTAAGATGTTGCCTCTCGCCATTGCCGTCTGTTTGCTCAACCGCCAGAGGCGGCCCAGTTTTAAATGCACCAGCACAAATGATAATAACACAGCAAGACCTTTCTATTTTTCCAAATTAGGTTGAGCCTCAGATCGGTGCCCTTGAGGCCGGCACAAAGGCTCTGATTCTTCCCTGAAGATTTTTCCCTTCAGTTTTCTATCATATAAAGCAAATATCAAAAATGTGATTTGAATCCTGGAAAAAATTAAAGCTGAAGGGCACCAGAAGGAGGAACAGTGGCAACACCCCAGATCACTCGCCTTTCTTTTACAGGCATCGATTGAGTCTGTTTAGCTCACTGTCAGGCGGCCACACCGCGAGGCAAACCCTGGAGAGGCAGTGCCCAGAGTCACGGAGCAGCAGACCAAACTGCCCCAGGGGTTAATTGAAGTCCCTCAAGTGACTCAAGTGCCCTCTCTTTAATGGGTCAAACCATAAAATGTTGGATTTCTGAACAGCAATGGGGGAAAAAATGTATCCTCTTATGGGCCTTTTTTCCTCATCGTTCCATGTCCTTGAGAGAAGGACTCGGATGTGGCCAGACTTAAAAACACTTCACTTCCGAACTTGAGTAACAAAAGAAACATCTTGAACAGGGTTAGCCAGATGATAATATGTCTGTGTCGTGTTTCCTGTGAGTTATATATTTTTTTTGTTAGCACAAGGATCTCTGTAATAGGGCCAAGTGGATGGTGCTTACTTAAAGGTTGGAGCAGAAGCTTGTGAGAACCGCTAAATACCTGGGCAGCCTGGGAAAATCATGGTGAAACTTGACCTGGACTCCATTTGACGCCACAGGAATATTTTAACCACTTACTTCTACTATTGGTTCACTTTCAATATGAGACTTAAATGAGTCAGAATGTGATTAGCTTAGTTTAGCATTAAGACCATTGTTAGGTTGCTAAGCTAGAAAACAACTAACCTGTCGCTGTCCAAAGTTTAAAAGTAGTCTACGGGCATCTCTGAAGCTCCCCAATCGTATCTCACTTAATTTACGATTCACAAACAGAACTGTAAAAACACGTTTGTGGTTTTGGGATGATTTTGAGCTGTTAGTATTTCTTCACACAAAACGGGTGCAGTGACTTCCTGGTGTCTTGTCATTACCAATATTGACTTCATGGAGCTAGCTCCTTCTTTTGTTTGTTTGATGTATTTATAATGAAGTATTTCAAAAGCACTTACAACTCTGATGCAAGTTATTCAATTCCATTCCATTCTCCAAACCGCTTATCCTGTTTCGGGGGCGCTGGAGCCGATCCTGGCTGACATTGGGGCGAAGTCAGGGTTCACCCTGGAGAGGTCCACAGTTAATATCAGGGCACATATAGAGAAACAGACACCCTAACTTTTTCACCCTGTCATAGAACACTAGTTGAACGTTTGATCATCCTAGTGTCTGATGTTATTATAACTTTCTGTTGTATAATAAATTCACATTTAAAAAGCATCAATGCATCCTGAGTATTACAATACAACTGTAACGTGACCAGCGGATCCCACTGCTGTGCACAGAACCCATTTTAATGGCACTGCTGCTACGCAAATAGCAGTGGAAGAAAGTTTTGCAATTTCTCCCAGCTCTGGCAGTGCGTCACGCTGTACATTATGTTGTAAAACTGTAACTTCCGACAACCAGCTGTTTTTTCCCCTGCTTCCATTTTTTTTTTTTTTTTTTTTTTATGGCAACCAAAGCTAATCACTTCTTCACTCTATCTCTACGGAAAACACACTTACAAGTGGTATCACTTATCTCATCTAACATCCAGAAAGAAAAGGAAACGTTTCTTTAAGATCTGCAATCAAGGTGTTCATGAGCGAGGGACTGATCCCTCAGCTGTTCCAGGAGAGCAAAGTAGAAGATTATGTTACTACTCCACCAGAAGCCATGAAAGTACGCACATACATACGAATGTGCAGACAGTATGCATCATACGCGCTTAGTTACACTGAATAAATGCGGTTAGAAACATACAAAAGGAAAAAAAAAAAGTGAGGTAGACGCTGTTCAATAAGGAAGCTAGCTTTGCAGCATCGACACATTTTACAGAGCTCCACCATCTATCAGTTTCAATCAACGGTGATTCCCCTTGCTACATTGAATCAGAGGTATCTGCAAATGAAATCTTTAAACATCTTAAATCTTTAAAAACTAATTTACTTAATGTCTTACCGTTCCAGATTAAAAGCTCTGCCTGCAATTATATTAGGCCAGTGATTACCAAGTTCCATGATTTACTCTGCAACTCTGGAGTGAGCGTGTGCGTTTGTTTGTATTTATTTGTATTTCTTGTGTGTGTGTGTGTGTGTGTGTGTGTGTGTGTGTGTGTCTGGTGGGGTCTTAGTAAAAAACAAGATGTCAGAGATGACTTTATTGGCCTGCGTTCAGAATGCCTTCTTTGCATCCCTGTCATTTGTTGGAAGATAATGTCGCCATCGATTCGTAAAAATGCTTGAAAATGAAATGAGAGTCTCTCATCCCACTTAATCAAGAGAGCATATTGATCAGGTTTATAATGAAGGATCATTTAGATAGGGTGGGGAAGAACAGGCCGGCGTATCATATCATGTCAAGGAGAAATAGGATGTCTTTATCTGAAGATTCCCGGATATCAGTAAAAGCAAACCTTCTATATCTTCATAATGGAAAGCTGCTCCGCTGTCTCATTATCTAATGTTCTCTGCTGAAAGGGATATTCCAAATATGTTACACAATGGAAATACTTTCTGCATCATGCTCTTCATTTCCCCATCTAAATAGCAGCAAAGTCTCTTATTTATTCTGTGTTACGGCGTTATTCAATCTCAAAATCAATACAATAGCAGTGTTTTTTTTTAATTTATTTCGCATTTTCAAAGGATTATGTTAAAACAGTATATGTTACTTTCTGATTATCTCCAAATGCTTAAGAACAGAGCTCACAGCCAGGAACATCAACTCGACGCGTTGATGTGATTGGTACATTTTAACGACAGAAAGTCAATACAATAAAAGTTATGGGTTCATACTGTACCGGCCTGGACTAAAGACCCCCTGCCAGTGTGGTTAGCATCTGGTTAGCAAGTGGTTCATTTAGCTCTATTTTTATTTTGTATGTATCTTGGACGTAATGACTAATGTGTTTGTACAGACACGTTTGACAAGGTTTTTCCTTTTGATGGCTTTAAAATTATAAACACAATAGAAATTTCCATTCCAGGCTTTGCAGAGTTTGTCAGGTTTTTGGGTGACATTCTGTTTTCCTTGGGAAGAGTGTATAACTTCTAGAAAGATGAGGAAGAAGTTAAGGCTTCTCCTCATGAACCCTGTGCAGAGCAAGTTAACCTCAGCAACAGTGTTAGTAGACGGTCCTTCTTTGGAGCAAGTGCCCCCAAAACAACACATGTTTATGTTCATGTGACAAAGCCTTCTAGTGGCAGTAACATGACAGGAAATAAGTGGGAATTCAGGTGACAGCAATGACAATTAGGGATGATAGGAAAAGATGAATGGATGAACAAAACTTCAGATTCTAATCCAAGAGAACGCAGTCCTGCTGTCATCCCGCCGTCATCCCGCCGTCATCCTGCCAATAGGGACTTCAGATTCGAAAACACTTAAACGTTTGTTATTCAGGGTATGGCCAAAGTAGCTAGAGGGCATGAAGTAAAGGAACCATGACACTGAGGCAAGTGAGTGAGGTTCGTCTCGCAACAGAGGGTTATGGACTCACTTTTTTTTCTGTTTGATTCCTCTCATGTCCTCGAATCCCCACAGTTAGCACTCTCACGCAAAGTTTAAATCCGTAATGCACTTCCCGTAAAGGCAGAAAGAGTCATTCACACCTAATGGCGGCGTGTTAAAACACAGTGAGCGCAGCCTCCTGGGGTCCATATACTACACAGAGTGCATTGACCACCGTGTCTGCATCCAGAAGGGCACAGTGTTGTGATCAAAAGACAGCAGTGGAGCTACTGGGGATGGGAGACCAGCATCAGCTCTCATTATGGCTGCGAGACATCCATTTGAGCATTTTTAATATGTGTATCCTATTAGGCAGTTTAAGTGCTTTTTGATAATTGTGCTTTGTACTTTTACAGCACTTCAGTCTATTCCCAGTTCAATTTACTCTTTTATCGGACGTTTGAAATATTGATCTCTGACAGATAAAAGCAAACACCATAATCTCACTCGGGTGAGCTGGTGAGTGAGTGAGCGCGCAGTGCAAGGGGAATACACCGGGGACAGGTCGGCCCTCCAACCCCTCTCTCTGTTTTATTACCTTTATTCGTCAACAGAATTTGCTTACTGCTCTGGGATGTTTATGTAAAGCACCTGCACACTGATGGGTGGTTGATATGACCATATCTCCCAGTGCCTCCCCAAGCCCACCCGTCTCCTCCCCTTTCATCAACCCCCCCATGACATTTTGCAAAATGCAGCGCAGGGGCTCCCGAGGTGCTTCTGATGATTGCCGCTGCTTAAACCGCTGTCAGCGCTGTCAGGATAACAGTGATTTATCTCCATAGCACTTTATGGAAGTTAGTGTTTTCTGTTAACCTGAGCGCTGAAATGCTGCTTGGTGCTGGCTTGCAGTCACATTAACCTGAATCAATCACGTCTTGATTTTTCCATAAAAGAAAAAAAAAAACCCCTCTGTAAATAACACTGGAGCGATTGGCGCAGTGAATACACTAAGCCCAATCGCAGCCCTGCTGAGCTTTGTTTGATGCGCGGATATCATTGTTACCTGTTTCCAATATCCTCGTGCCAACGCGGGGATTTGATGCTTTGACTTGTGCGCGTAATTTTTTTTCAAATGAGGCAGCTGTTAATGCCAGCACTGTCAAGGGACACACACTGAACCCACGGTGTGAGGCAGAGAAGCGTTAAAACAAAAGTTTGAAATCACAATCTTGCTGAGGGGAAACAATAATGCACTTTGCTCGTGTATGAAGCAGTATATTCTTTGGTCTGAGCTGAATCTGTTCAGTTTTAGATGGCAGGTCCCTCTTGAGATAATAGAAAGCGCTGTGTTGATGTTTAAAGCATTGCTAATCTCCTAAAGCCTTCGGCTACTCATCCCACTGCATATTTGCAGGCCTGTCAGTTTGAGTGGGGATGCAAGAAGATGGTCCTCCGAGCAAATTTCTTCTTTTTTTTTCCTTCTTTCTTTAAAAAAAAACAACTTTTGCCTGTTTTTCGTTTTTAGCTTTGCAGACACTATTTGAGATTTACTGCAAACATTTGACCACCGGCCTGGTGTATTGACTGCGTTTGACAAGCGTAATCCTTTTCTTCTTTCCAGTCACTTCCATTCTGCGATCAATCAGAGCATCAATGCCCTGTAGACTGCTATGAAGTGCAGACGCAGTGTTCGATCATGAGCCAGGCACCTTGTGGACTTTCACTATAATATAGTGATTGATTCATCTTCAAAGATATCTTAAGTGGTTGGCTGGGCACGGTATATAATGCCTTTTGTTGACTGCAGCCTTTCCCTTCACCCAGCTTGCAATCCTTTAAAACAGCAACACAAGCACACACATCAAAACTTAACCCAAGACAAATACATTGCTTTTTGATGTGATGCATTGCCGCTCGCCCCTTGAATCTTTTTTGTGGGACAGAAGTTTGGTTTGAAAAATGATGAATTCTCAAGTAGCGTACAAACAGAAAATGTTCTTTGGATTTCACCATTACTTTCCTGTTGGAAAATTGAAAATTTCAACCTGAATCGCAATTGAAAATTGTTCCAGATTAATCTGGCAGTAACCCTGTATTTTAAGGGAAAGTTTCAGTAGACCTATACTTTGGACAAACACAGAATAATGCCAAATAATAGACATTGAAGTTTCAGTGCAGACCAGGCCAAACCCATAGGTGTGCAATAGCTTTTATTTCCATTTGAGCTAGTGTGTGTTCAGGTTGGTTTCCCTATTTTAGCTGTGATCCTTTATTCAGAAACCAAAAAGGTGCTAGCATTATGTATTTTATTCACCTATAGTCAGCCAAGTGAGAAATGAGGATGGGGAATATATTTTCGAGCATCATCCGGGGGTTCAAAGGGTCACAAACCTGCTCTTTGTCATCTAATATCAACACGATCAGCACAAGCTCCATCCTGAGGAAATGGACACAGCGTTGAGCTCACACAATGCAGCCGTAACAGTGAACACTTGTTCTCTTACTGATATGTTCATGTTCGTCTGGAAGAGGTGTACTGGGGGTGGGGATGTGGGTGGGAGAACCGTTGCATTGCAGAAGTATTAAAGGAAGTGTAGTAATTACAGCCGAGGCAGTGTCAGTGACCTCTAGATTGCACTATCTTGTCTCCTTTGTGCCTGCCTTTGGAGCCCGCCTCATTGAGTGAAATTGTATCTTTTCACTTTGGCTCTCTCAAAAAAAAATGTGCGTGGTATTGGGAGCCAGTGAGGCGTGATGTTTTTTTACATTTTTTTTTTTTTTTTTATGCCTTTTCTTTACCTCCTCCCTCCAGCCTCCCCCAGCTGCCCCTCTCACCCATCCCCACTGTCTTACTGGGAGGTATTTCATGAACAGCTGGGTCCCGGGAGAGGAGAGGTTAGTGAAAGAGGCGCGCTGTGTATAATTCAATGATTATCAGGTGTGTGTGTGTGTGTGCGCGCGCGTGTGTGTGTGTGTGTGTGTGTGCGTGTGTGTGTGTGGCCCTCCCCCTCTATTGGCAGGTGTCAGGTGACGGGCGGGCCATGTCACTGGCTGTCAGCTGGCTTTCTATTGGAGCAGTCACACTGTTCACAACATTACCATAAGCTGATGAAGAACGCTCCGGCCCGTCTCAGCGCACACACACACACTCTGATCTGCAGCTCACAAGGGAGACTCAGACCATGTCACCTCCAAAGCAGATGAATCTGAACACCCATCTTTTTTTTTTTTTTTAACTCCCTTCTGGGCTGGATGAATTTCGCAAATATTCGCATCATATTGTAGTATGAAAAGCTGAAGTGCTGTCAGACAGCTGCCAAAGTATACAATATGTCATCAATATGGCTGCACATTTACATTTGTTCAACTTTGTTTGGCAATAGGTATTCTTGTTCAAATACCCCTTTTTTGTACTTTAATGGTCGACTGAAAACAGATAAAAATGAATAACATGTCTTGTTTGGCTCAAACAAAACATAAAGTAAGTTATCACAGAGAGAATTTGAGACAACAGAACAAACCCGCTGAGAGAAAAAATAGCCGATTAATCTATTAGTTGATTGACAGAAAATTAGCATCTGTTTTGATGATCCATTTTTCAAAAATCTTCATTTCAAACTGGTTATCTGTGTGTTTTGTAGTGTTTGTTGGATAAAACAAGGTATTTAAACATGCTCGCACAAATGTATTTTCAGTAGGGGAGGGGGCTTCCCTCAATATGTGCACATGTGTTGGCTTTTGTGTAACCGATTAATAGATTAAAAAAACACTAATTTGTAACCAAAGAGACCAAATACAGTAATTTTTGTAAAAATGTTTCATCCTTTCAACCTAACTCCTCCATGAATGACCGTAATGCTTCCATCTGACACCTCCTATTGAACTAAACAAGAAGAACAAGAACAAGGTTTTTTTACTGATAATGTTTCACAAAGTTTTAGAAAACCCTGGTGTGTAGGATCTGACAGCATCTAGCAGTGAGGCTGCAAATTACAACCAACTGAAACTGAGAACGACAGTGGCCGATGTGAAAACAATGTTTGTTTTGTGTGTTCTGGGCTATGGGACAAACAAGGGGGCAGGTTCCATGGAAAGGACCTGCTGCATGGAGATAGAAATGTCTCATTGTAAGGTATCGAAAACATAACGATTCTTATTGTCGGATGGAAGTTTTTAAACTAAAGACAACACATTTATTTATATTATATTTAATTTTTGGCAATAGATCCCCCTAAATGAATCTGTACATATCACACAAGACAATTTAGAAATGCACTTGCCTTTTTGAAATGGATAAAATTGTGCATTTCAAATCAAAATGTGTTTTAAGCTGATGAACGCTATATACTATTAAATCATAAACTGAAATTCTGTCTAATATCTACAATTGTCCATTTGATATGGGATTTTTTTTTACGTGAACAAATGTCGATGTGGCTTCCATTTCCGATCTCTCCTCACTGACTCTTTGACCCTCAGTTTAACACAAGTTAGCCTCCGAAATGTGCTCACTAAACCCCACATGCTTGGTTATCCTGTGTAAACACTGAGCCAATCTATTACCAAGGCCAGTAATAGGCAAATTGGTTCAGAGGGGGTTCAAAGATGGTCTCGCATTAGCGCTACCTTTAGCATGCTAATTGCTATTCTCCTCCTCAGTGGGGATCCTGTTTGAGATGGAGGGGACATGTGAACTGCACTCGATGCCTATCTGCTTTACTGTCAACATGCCCGGACACAGGGAGGAGAGGAGAGCTGACACCGGCACTCGTCAGTTATCTAAAAACACAACTCCTTTCCTTTCATTTTTCCTTTTTTATGTTGTCTTGTCAGCTACATTGGTCGGAGAGCTGCTTCTCCATCGCCTTGTGCTGAAATAACAACGGCAAGGCAATATCACAAACACCCAACATGATGCTTTGAAAGAAATATGAATCTACTGACCTTATGCACTGATTTTATCTTGTATGGTGAGGGTGAATTTCATACGCTTTGTAGGAGACTTTAGACAATCAACATATACAAAGTAGCCTCGCTTCAGACATCTCATAGTTTAAAGCTTCGCAAAATGTTTAATTGACTCGATACACAAAAGCAGATGTAGCCCATCAAAGCTTTCCTGAAACACCCACCATGGTGTGTTTGTAACAGGAGCACAATCCCTCTCCAAGGATGATTAATGCCTCTAAAAGGAAATCAGACACTTTTGAGGCTAAATGGCACACACACAAAAAGAATTTGTTAAAGTTTTAAAGGGGGCATGGCTAGTGGCAGCTCTGATCGATTGCATTAGCTGTGACAAAAAACATAAAAAAAAGGGAATCAATGCTAATAAAGTGAGCTCAGCCTTGCAAGAAAGCCTCTTCCTCCTCCATTCACCTCCAGATCCCTTGTCTTCCGTGTCCAGTCATATGCGAGACATGGTTGACTATCAGTGACACATGGTCCAGGTCAGGGATCACATCTATTAACAATTATTAATGGCCAGGTTCCAGCAAAACAGCAGCCAATGAGAGCAGAACATTAAAGGGACACAAAGTCACTCTTCACGGTGAATATAAACGTTACTCTTCGTATTATACGATACCTTTAAAATATGTTTACTACGTAGAAGTGAACTGCATAATTCTGTACCATTTCTTACTTTAAAAGATAATCACACAGTATTTGAAATAAAGTGGAAAAGAGATGAACATGTTTGTCATGTTGTTTCTTCGACGCTAACCGCCGGGACTCCGCTCTACATGTCTGTGCTAACGTCTACACTGTCTCCCTCTCTTAAGTCTCAAGCACACGTTAAACTGACTGCATGACTGTTCTCCAAAAATACTTGAAATAGCCAGTTTGTGAGGGAAACACACACTGGTTGTATACATTAAAATAGTGAAACTGAAGTGAAATGTTAGTGGTGGGAATCAAGAAAAGAAAGCTTGCTCTGCTTTTGTACAACTTTAAAAGGAATGTGGATACACTCAATAGTGTATTAGTGTAACAATAACTGTAAAGTTATGGAAGATAATGACCTTTTTCATATGTAGTATAATATACTGTTCATTCAGTTCCATCTTATATATTTTTTATACTTATTGTCATTGCCGTTCACTGAAATATTAAACGTCTTATGTAACCTCATGTTGTTTTGTATCTAGTTTACATTTGCATAGTGCAGGCCAACCAGGATCTGCACGGAGGGGTCAAGTTACACAAGACCTGTTTGATTTAATCTACATTCATGGAATAAATGTTCATGGAATAAATGTTCATGGAAATTGAATGAACTCTACTGTTTTTCGTCACACTGGAACTTGTGACTTTGTTTAACCCGAGATTGAATTAATGTTATAGCATCAGACGTACATTATTAGCATGTGAACCTCAAACCGTGTTACACATCCAACTTCATTGTACGTAAATATAGATTAATCTGTTCATGTGATCATTATATCCTCAAAGCATTCAGTCGAGTCACTGAAAAAACATTAAACAAAAGTTTAAAAAGTCTACTGAAATTGATCCAAAAGGTTCTGGCCTTAAATTATAACCCTTACACATTTAAATGTCTTATGTTTGACATGTTCTCTGATATACTAATAAAGGCACAAATAAGATAAGGAAACTCCACTTGTGTATGTAGTCTAGCTCGTGATAACAACAGGATGTTTTCTGTGTAGAAGCTCCATATTCAGATAAAAACTGGTCCGGCTTATGAACATAGCTTTATACGTGTGAGTGTGTGTCACTACCACACAAAAACATATACATACTGGATGTGTTTGTGTATTCATGTGAGCTCTGTCTGATCCCAGTTTGTGATCCGGAGCGCAGCGCCCCACAGTGGACGAGCCTGGAACAGAGCTCGTCTCCGCCTGCGCTCCCAGCGCTTCCATCCTCCTACAGCTGCACGCTCCTCATCTCCGAGGTGGACATCACATTTACATAAAGGTGCAACCCCTTTTACGCCTGTGATTATCAACACTGTTTATCGTTTGATCAGCTATGATTGATGCTCTGTTAATACAAATTTAACTTAGCGTATTTTGCATGCCAAGGGACCCATGAAGAGGTTCAATTACAGAGCAATCTCATTAATTCGAGAGCTTGTTACGGAGAGAGGACAGCAGGTTTTCTCTTTTTTTTCTTCTTCTAATTTCTGGAATGCAGATGTGTAAGGGACATAATTAGTAGATAAGAGTCCTAATTGGATCCTGCTGTGTGGCTGCAGAGGGTGTAGCCCTCGCTATGTTTTACAAGTTCCACGGTGTGGAGGAACACTTTTTTATAACCTGCTCGCACACACGCACCATCCGTCACCCACCATGTGGGAGGGGAGTCCTGGCTCCATATTGTTGGCAAAAGGTCGTCGATGCAAGCTGTGTGACTCTTGACCAACTTCGCCGTTGGTTTTATATGGGTTGAAGTAGTTGTTTGCATATGCGTATTATTATAAGGTAATGGAAGTATAATTAGCTTGGTGACGTTTGGTTGGATGAGCAAAGGAAAATGCAGTACAGAGTGAAGTCGACATGTTTTTTTGGTTGACAAAGAATGCACGGTGAAAACATCAAAAAGTCCTGTGCCCCTGCTTCACGGCACTGTTGTAACGTTTTTATGACTCAGGTTCTTTTCCCCGGCCATTTCTCCGTAGCCATGTAAAATGTCAGAGAGCACAAATAGCCGGCTTCATTGCGCTTGTTCGATGGCCTTGTTGTTAAAGCACGACTGTCTCTTGACCCTCTGCAGAGGGATCTTAGCCAATGCAACGCCACCGCCCTTTTCCTAGAGCAGATACAAGTCTGACGGTACTCGTCACGGTGGTCCACCCACTTCTGTAACTCCCACATTCACCTCCCCTCCGCAAAGAGTGTGCACTGTGCAGCAAGCAGACTGACGGCTCGGGCCCAGTAGTGGCACAGCAGGACAGGGAGGCAGGAGCGGGAGGGAGGAGGAGGCGGCAGCTGGGTCTGGAGGGAGGGAGGGAAGGAGTCGGGGGGGGCGGGGGGGGGGCGTGTAACCCCAGCTCTGGGTGGCGGATCTCCCCCAGCTGTGCCCATCTGAGGGGAAAAGCGGCCCAGAGGAAGCTCCATTAGTTCCAGGGACGGCCCGGGCCCTGAGTGGCCGTTGGCAGCAGCAGAGCAGAAACATACTCTCCTTCTCTTCCAGCATCAGCAACCCTCCACACTCAATTACTTCTCTGGGAAAGAGGTCCATGGACAATGAACACCTCTGGAGCACTGATTTATACTTAACACAAGTTTCTTCTTGTTCTCAGTGAAATAAGCTTTTGGAAAAAAAAAAAAAAAAGTGCTTTGGAATTGTACTCGAGTCGTGCTTATGCTATGGCCAAGGCCCTGAAAGCTATTTACTGCATGTTTCTCTTTGATGTCGGCCACTGACTGTGAACTGTGTCACGCTTGTACTTTGTTCCAAGTACTGTATCACTGAAAAAGCAATCAGCCAAGGAAGTCTTACCACATGTCATTTCTACACAACAGAGAGTGGAAGCTCAACCGAAAGTATCTGATGACTTTGTCCTGTCTTCTACAGCGCAACACCTGTGAAATGAAGCTGATCCAGTGTCAGTATAAATTAAGTGCCAAGCAGAATATTATTTTGTCTAAGCATTTGAACTGCTGGAGAACAAAAGTTCCTCGGCACACTTTTATAGAGAAGTATTGTGTTAACATCAAAGTCAGACATGCTCTCTGGAGCTCCTCCCCACCCTGAGTGCTTCAACAGAGGTTGATTTATTCACATCAGGGTGTTTCTTTGGCCAAAATGAATCAGAAATGTCTGTATTTTGGAAGATGAGACATCTCATTTCATCCCCGTTTGAACAGCGAGGGAGGACAAAGAAAAACAGAAAGGGTCAATTGGCAAACGAGGCCTCGGTTTGACTACTGACCCATATCACTGTTACAAATGTAGTTTATCTCTCACAGCCTCGGTCTTTACAGTGAGGCCACTTCCCCCGCATAAAAATGGACAAGGACACAGATTTGTGTCAACGCTGTGGCCTGTCTGTGACTCAAAACAGCTTTTATCTCACGTCTATCTGTTTGTGATGTTGTCGCAGTATTTTACATGTGACACTGTCATACGAGAACATGTTTTCTAAATTCGAAATATCATATTTTCTCTGCATCTTTTAAAGCCTGGTGTTGATGATTTATTCCAGTTTTCTTCTGAGGGGAAACACTAGAAGTCTGTGTGTGTGTGTGTGTGTGTGTGTGTGTGTGTGTGTGTGTGTGTGTGTGTGTGTGTGTGTGTGTGTGTGTGTGCGCGTGTGTGTGTGTGTGTGTGTAGCAGGGCTTGATGAATTGTTTCAGTTCTTTACATACATCCAACATTATGTCCGTATGATAAACATCTCGGTTTTCAAGGGTCACGCTTTTCAACCTCTATCCTTGTGTTCCTTTGAAGGTAGAAGGTTTTAGCCATCTCCCCCATCTTCTTGGTTTTATTTGTCTGTTGCTCCTCTTTTCTTTTGCAATGGATACCACCTACTTTGGCTTTGTGTCTGTGTCTCCATGCTAACTCGGTTTGTGTGTGTTTGTTTATGTGTCTCGTAAGTCTTGGCCAAGCAATCTTGGCCTGGGTGCCTGCTGTGCTGTCTGTCATTCTTGCTTCCATTGACATTCAGACTGAGCAGCTGTGCGTCTTCATGTTTTTCAATTAGACATCACTTCAACCCCCCTGTTTGGAATTTAAAGGGCTCACTTTCCTTGTTTTCACCCTGGCAACATAGAGCGTAGAAATCCAAAATGTGAAGCTATAGATAGCATGATAGCAACAATATAGATGCACGTGGATACTTTTTCCTCTTGACCTTTCACTTTACTGAGAACCCGTGATGGTTGTTTACATGTGTGTGTCTGGGAAGACACAGAGGAAAAGCGGCGGATGTACACATGAATGACTGAAGGGCTGTGTGGTAGTAGAAATCAAAAGCACATGGGTTTTATTTTGAAAGGAAAAAAAAAATGCTTTCTGTTTGAAAAGTGGAAGTGGCAACAGATAATCAGAGAACACAAAACTCCTCTCAACAGGTGCTCCTTCTAGGCGCTTGGAAAAAGGTTGCGCACCCAGAAGCGGGACTAAATAACCAAAAAGGCATGGTTTTTCCAATCACAACAGAGGTGTCATTTACGTCCCCGTCACCAGGCGTGACCTGGACCCAGACTGAGCCCTGAGGAGACACGCTATTGATCCGCACAGCCAAGAAAGCCAGCTGCCATTAAAGCCAAGACAGTGGAACTGTACGGCATCGATCGGTAGCGCCGGGACCCGACCATATTATTTATAGAGGAGAGCTCCATCCACTACTCTCTTATGTCTGATAATTGATGGCAAGTGGGGCCTTGCTTCCTACCCTGACCCCGACAAACTGAAAGTCAGATGGATTACATCTAACACAATTATGATTGATATTATCAGATTACGCCCCGCACGACAAGGCATGCTGGGTGAGCCGAGCAGAGGTAGTCACTCTTTCGGGTTGTCTCACTTAATTCCTCCTGTGGGAAAAAATAGTGTCAGCGGTGAGGAGGTGAAGGTGCATGTGGTTGTGCGCAGTAATGCGGAGATAAGTAATGAGTTGGTGCACATGGTGGAAGTCCCAATGAGCAAAATAAAGCTCAGGAATATAACCTCATCATATTTTAAATTTAAGGATGGAATGGAATATCACATATCCATGAATATAATTCACGAGATTAATGTCACTACTGATCGTTTCCACCTAGTTTAAAGGCTGCGAGGCGATAATTATGACACGGCTGCAGAAGTTGTGAATATATCCTCGTAGTCGACTCTGCTCGACTCGAGTAAATTAATAGGTTTGTTGAAATCTAAGTTGGTGCATTCCCTTATTGATTTATTGACACCACATTTATATGAAGTGTAATGATTGGATTCAGCACTTAACATGTTCTTCAACCTCAAATGCATTAACATTGTTTCATGGTTTTGTGGTTTCCCTCTTTTTTAAGAAGGAGAAATACATTTGAATATTGAAGTCAAAAGCTTTTTCACCTAGAATATCATTTGTTAACACCAGTTTTTCAGCTTCCCAATAACAAACATATCAATAAGGATTCTGCTTGTATACAATGGGTTTAAACTGGAGTCAGAGGCTGTGAAAGAAGTGCCTGTCACATGCAGAACCTCAAGTCGACACTTAACTTTGTATGTTTTACTTACAGTGAACGTGTGAGCGAGCTTGTCCATGCTCATTCGCCTGACTGTGAAACCTCTATTGTAGGAAAGGCGGGCTCAAAATGCCACATTCAGAGAGCTGCAGCAGGGCCCAGCACAGACCGCTCCTGTCCCACCAATGACCAGCACACTGCTCTCAATCCATTTCTTTATATGTTATTATTATGGGGTTTACTTGCATTTTTCCTCTAATCCAATTACTCCAGATGACTATAATGCAATTAAGGCGTGGTTTATTATTCAATTAAAGGACATATCTCTCTCCCACAAACATGCAATGCTTGCCCTTAAAGCCCGTCTTTATGGTTCAGAAGTTTCTGCGTTCTGTGGGGATCATCGTGATCGGGAATTGAATTAGCGTGACAGAAAGGGTCGCTCACTAGGAGACTTAAATTGTAACGACAAGCTAGTTAAAATTCATTTTCCACTCTGATTGGATTTAATGTTATCATCATTGCTTCACAGATATGTCCGTTCTTCATTCATATTGGAGAGTGAAAAAAAAAATACATAAATCTCACAAATTGGTTCCTGTCTCTTCTTGTTAAAGTGATGGAGATTTATGGCTCGGCCGAAGCAACCGCTTTCCTGTCCGTACCAACATCAGCTTCATAAATATGCCAACAACAGTGTTTCATTCTCCAACAGTCACAGCAATTGCACCAAATTAAATTAAATCTGCATCTGTCTGCTGATGATTTTTATGTCCAATTCATTAGCAAAACTAACATTCTCATTAGATACCGAGAGTGGATGTGTTGCTCAGTGGAGCACTTGACGGACTGCCTGCTGAGTGTTTTAGTAGGAAATATGTTTGATATTGTAATCAGCACTTGGCTTCCCACTTATGAACTCATGGTTGTGTGTCTTTTTGTAATTATACATCTGTAATTTCACACTAAGGAGCTAGTTTAGATGTACGGGTTAAGAGGAACGGCTGTGTTTACGTCAGGGTTTAATGTTAAGAGGAGACATATGGTAGTGAGGGTTAGTGTCATGTAATGTGCTAAATTAATATCCCCACCTAATGGTAGGCTATAGTACAGTTAGTCAAATGTGAGATGTTTTGTGCATGAATGGTTGCAGAGTATGTGTGAATAGTTTCTAGGAGGCAGCAGAAGAGTTCCCTCGATTAGTGTGAAGAAGTGGAGGAGGTGAGGAAGAGCAGTCTGGCTGCTGACTCCTGCTGGTCTGGTCCGATAGCTGAGCCAAGTGTGTTTTAACACCTGGAGTCCTGGCTCGGCCCTCTCCATACACCACACTGTAATGACTAGTTGAGGAGCTCAACAGAGGCAATTCACCTGATGAAAAAGAGAGGGGGGAAAAAACAACTTGAGATATTGAGTGTCAGCCAAACACAAAAATGGACCATTCACAGGCTGGTGTGTATTACCCTACGGGTTGTCTCTATCATCTTAATTTAATGGCCTCTCCTCATTTGTGATATTTGATTTCATTTTTCACTTCAGCGAAGAGGGGAGGTCCTATATGTATGGTCAACATATGGCACATATTGGATTACTTATATGTGTTTTGTTTTGGCAGTATCATCTTTCTCATTCAATGGCTTCATGCAACATATGTTCTCTCCTATTCCTCATATCACACCAGCTATTGAAGTCGATCTGGTATCTGATTCCAGCTATTATAGTGCTAAATATCTGCATAGAGGATCACTAAGCTCAGAGTAACAGGTGTGTTTCTGTTAAAACTAAAAAGTGGATTCTGAAGTTGCTATGCACTAGCTGCAAACACATCCATGTAACATTTGAGAGTGATTTCAGAGAATTTTCCCCGAATTCAATTTTTTTCTTTGTTACAACAGGTCTGGAACAACATTTTTTGTAACAGTCCCGAGTCCCTTTTAAACATGCAACCAGTTACATTCATAGGATGGCAATCGTTTAGCGGTATAATGTCTGAATAAATACTCAAATCCCTGTAATAAGTAGATAAAGAAGTTTTTTTTTTACATATCAGATCAGTCTATATATTTTACCATTATGGTGAGTCTGGGACAAAAATAAAAAAACATTCTTTGTGCAACTCTATATAATCTGCTCATCTAGCAAAGTACAGCATGTGAGCTAACAGGCAACAATGAGTCCCAATGTAGCATCCAGTCAAATACTGAGCATGCACGCAGCGCTTTGTCCTGTCATGTCTGAATAAAGCTGTGATGAACTTTTAAATAACAGGCACCTGTGTCTGAAACATATCTGCCATCACTCCAACTGATAGATGAAGCAAGCAATGTGATGGAGTCCCATGTGAAAAGACGGTCTTATTTTGCACTAATTTGGTTTGTTCATTAAAACCCTATTAGCTTTTTAATCACAACACAAACACAAAGGAAATAGACCGACAGAAACCATTATGATCCACTGCTCCTAAAATGCCTAATGTAATGTATGTATGTATGTATGTATGTATGTATGTATGTATGTATGTATGTATGTGTTGATTGTAATAAAGTTTAGGTTTAAGTTTATATTGTCTTGAAAATGTATCTTTTTAACCTCCCTAAAAGAAATAATTATACAATCATCATACAATATTTCATACAAATATATATTATAACAATTATGTATTACACTTAGCCTGATGTTTAATTATACTATATAGATATAAAAAATATATATATAAAAGGTCTTAGTATGACATGAAGTCATAAAAAGTCTTAGTATTGTATACTGAAAAGTCATAATTGGTTATAATTCATTTATGTCACAAGTTTTATGACATAAAAATGTCATATTATATGTCATAAAAGTAATTAAAAGAATATACAGTCATGGAAAATCAAAAAAGTCACAGTATTGCTTGTCGTAAGATAAGTATTAAAAACATCACAGCGGTTCACAACCATGCATTTTGATTATTAGTTGTCTGAATCGTAACCAAGCCAACTCACATTTACATTTCAGTGAGATCTTGGCAGCAGACTGCAACTCTCTGTCACAATGCAATGAAGCAACAGGAGAGACAGACCACTGAAAATACTGGCATAACGCTTTGCTGAAGGGAGAAAAGTGACATCATCCTGGACACTATTGGACACCACAAGCTTCCTGTTTTTTTTCCCCCTCACAAAACATAATGGCAGTTTGTCTCTCTAGTGGTGGCCAGTCTTTGTATCTCTCCTCAGAAACAGGAAATCCATGTTGAAGGCGTGCTGTTGCTCTCAAAAAAAAGTGATGACAGCAGAGAAAACCCTTTTAACAACCAAAACAAAACCACAGAGTCCTGGTTCTGGTTCTCCCTTCCCTCGCACAGAAGCCCTCCACCTCCCGCCAGAGCTCCGACTGCAGGTCGAAGGTGGCTGCAAAGTCCCGCGGCGGGCTGTCCGCTGTCGGAGACCATGCCGGGGTCTGAGCTGAAGGGATTTCTGGTGACCCTGCATGATTTCAGCTGATTCCCCGTGAAATCCAACCGGACGTGCATTAAGAATAACTACATCAAAATAGCCACTTTTCTTGCCGATGATATTGTTTACTTATGTAGTGCATATTGAGGCATCAGTATTAAATTGGGACTGAATCATAACCAGTTAAAGTTCCTCACAGTAACTTTAAATATTGTCAGATTGCGAATTTCCATTCAGACTTGTTTTTACAGACACCTAGAGTGAGAAATAACATAATGTTGCTGTGATGAGATTTATTTTCTTCCACCATGTTCGGTGTGGGATCCTGAATGAATCATCAATTGTATCATGTCTCATGTCTTTATCTAAATTGTATTATAAAGTCAAAACGCAGTACAATGCATCTTCAGCCCAGCTATCACTGCAAGTAATTGAACATATCAGTTCACAGAAGCTAATAAGACTAAGTTTTGTAATGTAGGAATTGTACATTGACAAACGGATTGCATTTATTTCTTCCTGCCCTGCTTATTATCAGTAACTTGTAATATAAATATGCAAATCTGCCGCTTGAACTTTACAATCCTTCTTTGAGGCTATTCATCTCCTTTAAAGTGTTCATTTACATGTGGAGAGCCCCCATGCATCAAGCCGTGTCATTTTGAAAGCAAATATTAATCAATTTTGCATTGTGGATTGCCCTGGAGCTGTGTGTAATACATGCGCTGTCGTTGCCGGGATGGATGAATGCAAACGCTTCTCCACTCTAACTTCTGATGATAACTGTGGAGAGGTGGAGGCCTCTGAATCACAAGGCGTTTATCATAATGGGGGCACACATGGCTTGCCATGCCCCACTCTGGGGCCTTTTTTTCACATCTTTATTTACTGAGAAGGGCCGTTTCTGCTCTTAAGCGAGTCCATTTACCCATTACGTTAGCCTCTCACACTGGTCCGTGCCCTTTACCAGTGGTTATCGCTGGTAACCAATAGAGGATAATTTACTTTTCCTGCTTGTTTTTAAAATGAGTATTTCACTGTGCATTTCTAAAGTTATAGACGTGAGCGTTCTAATGAATGATTACAAAGAATGTGCAGAGCCAGCTGGCATGTTGTCTTCCTGGCAGTGGCACATGTGCTAACTGATGCTGAATCATCCATATTGTATAGAAGACTGGCTGTTTAACACGTAATACCTCCTGAGCCACTCATGATAATCTTTCATAAACAGGTTGAAGTTTGTTTGAGTCATGTAAACTGTCTGTTTCTGCCGACACGGTCTGTTAATGTTAATACCAGTCAGAACTCATTAAGCTCACTCCACTGGGCCACAGCATGGCCATTCACTTTCAACAGGATGCTACATCAGTTTCACTTGAGCGTAATGCTTTTGGAATAATACTGTGATCTCTCGCGCTCAGGCTCATAGCCCATGTAATTTTCTTCTCGGCATCATAATGTTGCACTAATGAGCTCTCAATGTTGTGTCATGTTTTCATATGGTGGGCACTGCTAATGCCATCGGCTGGTGATGGGGGAGCCTGTCTGTGGCCTTGTTGGTTTAGATGGATTCAAGTTGTACTTGTCCATCTGCTGGTACCGTTTGCACTGAGCTGTTCTTTTCATTTCTGTGTATACAAATATACTAGGGCTGGGCAAAGATGAAAAACTGTGACTGATTAATCGCATGATTTATCTGCGATTAAATCACATTATGCGCCAAATTTAATCATGATAAGTAAAAACTAGTGTATTGCACGCTTTTATTTTAAAGTAATGTTGTCAGGGCAATATAACCGGCACTCTGGAGCAACAGCGAATTAACATACATACATCCATCCATACATATATAGTATGTCTGTTTTTGTTTTTTTTCTGAACAGGTACCAGAAGAAACATTTGTGTTTTATCAGAGACCAACATACACAATGTGTTCATTAGTAAGGGACCCTGTTAGGGACAAGCCACTCCTTCTTTAGTCCATGTTCAGTCTGTTGCTTACCTTAAAGATGTATGTTAAAGACCATCAATTGATTAACTTTATACAAAAGCAATAAGTGCTTTTGATGTTTTCCAGTTCAGTTTTTCTTACTCAGTGAGAAAAGTCCAGTCTGTGTTGGCTTGAACAAGTGCACTGAACATCTGGAAAGTTCTCCTCTTTGAGCATATACTAGGGCATATCCAAGAAGAGTAAAGATCCAGAAGTGATCCTGACTTAAAGTGCTCGACCATAGTGGATTAAACTGCGGGGTCAGGACTTTTGCGCATAAGCGATTCATTTTCAATCTGGACTTGGAGACTGAGGCGCGAGGCTCCTGTGAGACTGACCGCCTGTAAGAGCTTTGGGAGGCGGACCGTTCGCGGCAGCACCTGCTGCTCGCTGAGAACAGAAACTACATAACAATATGTGCTTTGACGTAAGGCTCAAGTCAGCAATTTGTCAACACTTCCTGTCAGTGAGGCTACAGAAGCACGCATGCACACATTTTGTTTTGTTACAATTGGATAAATTGCAGCATAATTTGGTGCAGACACCCACTCAACATCTGGTCAAACCTTTTTTTAAATGTTTAAAAGCAAATATCTCCAAAACTAATTTCTATCCTATCAGCCGCAGCTGTACTTTTTTTATTTATTTATTTTGAGCTAACTAGCAAATGTTAGCATCTTAGGCATCGGTTAGCATGCGAACAAAGATGACAGTTAACAGTACACTTGCTGTACATCTGTATGTTAGCCTCGTCATTGTGAGCATGCTGATGCTAGAACTTAACCTCCAGAGCGTCAGGGCACAGCCTCACTGAGCTGCTAGCATGGCGACTCTTGTTATACAATCAAACATTTTCCTTACAATTAGTTGCCACCAGAAAAAAAATATAATCCAAGGTAATAAAAAAGGATGGCTTGAAAAGTAAATGTGTTGTTTCTTCAGGACCTATGCAACAAAAGCAAACCAATAGAAAACATACACACAGTCGCGCTGTAGCATCCGCCAATGAATGTGCTTTATGATCATGTTTTGCAGCCATGTCTTACAGAGCAGTCTTGACAAGCCATCATACTGACTAATACCACATGAGACCAAGCTGCTGGTTTCTGGGAGACGTGGAACAAACCTTACCAAGCAGTTTGACAGGCTGGAACAACAATCCTGATAAAGCCACGCGAGCAACTAAGTAAAACCGGAGCATACAGCAAATACAGGAGCCTGCCCCCATTTCCCTAAGGGCTCCCTCCTACTCAATAGCGTCAGACACGACAGACAAATGATGATAAAGTGATCCTGTCATGACTTTGACAGGCACGACAGACAGCAGCGGGGCTGGCCCATGCAATAACGCCAGTCAACCAGGCTCTCGCTCAAAAGCACAGCGTTGAGACACGCGTTTCATCCGCAACAATGCAGTCAAAGTAAACGCCTACGCTCACAGTCATGCTCCTGATTATTGCCAACAGCTTGTTAATAAATAAAGGCATATTGCTGGTGTCAGATCAGTAGCACATGCGCCTTTTGTGTAGATTTCAGATAGTCAAACATGCATTTCTAAATAGTAAAATGGGGTTTTCATAATTTTCTTCAAGGGCATTTATGTTATGTCGGGTTGTTTTGTTTAACTGAAAATCAAGCGCAAGTAAAATCAATATACATCTGATAGGCACCAAAATTGAGATAACTGTGAAAAATACACATAATTTTTGTGGGTACTTTCTTTTATTTTGGGGCTGTATTGAATTGACAACTGTTCAGGTATGATAAAAAAAACAATGCCTGTTTTGTCTTCCCTGTCCATTATTCTTTTTCTCAGAATAAAGAAAGACCTTGGACTCATCTAAAACAAGGGGAGTGAAACTCTTCAGTATGAGGACCAGACATTTTGAGATCAGCCAAAAGCAGGTTTGCATAGAATTAAAATGTATTGTTTATTGTTTTGCTAAAGACTAGATATTCCCTGGCTTTAGTAAATGATGCATATACTCACCATGTAACTCTTTGTATTACATGTGTCTGACTTCCCCTTCCATTTTTCTTCCACCTGATACAGCTCACTATGGTGCTTGAAGCCAACTCCAAACCAAAGAGTTTCTGACTCTGTAAATATGATTTTGGTATTGCTCAAAGGGAAATAGAAGAAAGGAAAAGAGTGTTTTTCAGTTTGTTCCTACATGGGGCCAATCATGGCCTTACTTGGTCTGCCAGCATGATTTTAAAGCACCAGAAAGGAACATATATTTGATTTGAAGAAGCCAAAAAGGTCAAGCATGTAATATCAAGGAGACAGCACACTTGTCTCCAGTGCACAATCGTCATTTCAGCATTCGCCGTCCATTTCTCTGTTAATTATAGTCATATTGCTGTATTGAAGTCCAACGTTCCTTAACATATTCTTGGTTTTGAGCCCCTTTTGTCTCAGGTAATGGAATGTCAGCTTGGTGTGATGCCCGTGTGTTGCAGAGTGTTGATCAAAGTGACCTCTGCACCCCTCTGCTCTTGCAAATCAATACACACAGTCAACAGGAGCTGACACAGGCAGGCACAACATATAATAAATGACAATTCACCACAATGGCAAGAGCATATCTGACAACTACAGCTCATGGCAGTAATTTTCATGTGATGCCAAGCTGTTATGTTCAAAGTGGGATTCATTTGCCAGGACTGTCTCACACAGATGCTGATATTACAAGTCTGACTTGTAAGCACCTCATCCCCCAGTCATACGTTCCCACTGAAGCTGTCCCAGCCAAGTGCTGACAGAAGCAATGGCATTACAGTTGTATCTTTTTTTATTGTTGTTGTCTGTCAAAGGGAGCTTATATTGAAAGCAATTTTCCTCTTACGGGAACAAATTGTTCGCAGAAAATTGTAACTGCCATCGCTTGGAGATGATTGGCTGCATCTTTTGGTGTTGGAAGCCAAGAATGGAAGGATTTCATATGTGGGGAGAGGAAGAAAATAAATAAATAAATAAATAAAGGAGCAGTGCATTCCAAAAGATGTGTTGTGAAAAATGAGTGTGAAATTTCACACACTCCGGAAGATGAAAATGGCTGCTGTTTTGCCAGGTGGAGGGGAAATAGAAATCTGTTGTGTGACCTGCAAAGAGGTAGAAATATTGTGTTGCGGGGTTGAGAGATACTGGTTGTATTATAGTCTACACCGTGGGCCCATCAGAAAAACTGAGATCGGCCATTTCCCTTCATGTTGTGCAGCTTTGTAAGGATCAAGAGGATTTGTTTCTGCTGGCTGCTTGCCCGTCACCTGAAACAGAAAAGCCAACTAAAGAAAAGGACGAAAGAAAATGTCTGCTACTTGAGTTCAAAAACAATATGTGAAATGTCACATGCATAGTCTTGACAGGTGTTTCATAGTTTAACGTTTTCTTTGAGCTCTGATTCTTTCCCAACTGTTGCAGAGTGTTCTTACCCGTCCCAGTCTGCTATATTTATTCCAATGGCTTGATTTGGTACCATTTGTGCGTAATAACATCATTCTGTTGACCTCTGTATGAACACATGCCTTGTATTACAGTACGCAGAGGATGAAATGCCACTGGGATGTCACGCAGCAGGCCCATTGTTTCCACAATATTTGAAACATATACTAAACGGTTAAACAAAAAAGAAAAGAAAAAAAAAAGAGAAAAACGGAGTTCATTGCCAGAGTTCAGTCAGTGAGTTGTTTCTGCAGCCGCTCTGGTCTCCAGTAAGAAGCCCCCTCCTTCACCATCCAACCAGCAAGTCCTTGCAGCTGCTGCTAATTGCCCTGATCCTGACATTTCTCTTACTATGGACATAATGAATTATGAAAGTGTCAGACCAAGCCCAACCTCCTTCCCCACACGCACGCACACACACAAACATACGTACACAAGCACACTATCCCACACCTCCCAATACACCTATTTGTTTTGGGGCTGGCTTGCCCCATCCATTAGTTGTTATTGTTTTCTCTGAACATGACATTGATTCAATTTACCACCAATCAATTTCAAATGGTTCTGACATTCAGATATGACCTTAAAGCCGGGCAGACCAAGAACTATGATTAGAATTAAACTTTTGTTAATGAGGTGATTTCTCTTCACGCGCGGGCATGTGACACGGTCCAACAGGACTGGTCAGTAAAAATTAGATCAATTGTTGTGAACGAAAACGCTTTAACTCGATTACCCTATACACCCACTAGTTTGTGTAATTAATAACCCCCTCTCAGCTGCAGAGAGCAGTTTATTAATAACAGTCTATATCTGTGCTCCTTAATGAAAGGGCAGGGGCCAGGCCATCCGTTCTGCAGGTAATGTCATAATCAATGGTGCCCAACACATGTTAATTACCATAGTTATTAATTGTTACAGTTGGATTTGAATGCTACATGCTGTCAGCTCCTTTGTGCCTGCTATGTATAGCAATCAGTGGATTGAAAATGGCAAATCTAATTAGCCATTCAGCGAGCAGGCTGGGAATCCAAATGAGACGGTATCAGCCCTGACAGCTGGCAACCGAGGCGCCGCTCACACTGGGTCGTGAACAAAACCAGCATTATCCACTGCCCCGGGAACAACAGGAAAAGGCATGTATCGCAAACTAATAAATACATTCACAGCAGCAGCCTGCCATATCACACAATGGTCTAATGAAATGCCTGCTTGATGCCTTTGTTTGGGTACAAGGAGTGTTTATGCATCTATCTGTACAGGGTGCACATCGCCCATCCAGCAGGCAGCAGTCATTTTCAAGAGGGATGCTGCACCAAGTGGTACTCCTGCTAGGAATATTCAGTGATGTAATAACATGGACATGTGGGAAAAAAAGGTCAAATGTTTTCTTTACATTTTGTATTCACAAATTTCCTGAATAAATACCAGATATGTATTAAAATGTTTAACCATTGGATTTAATGACTTACAATAATTAAAGTTTATGATGTAAGACAATATAATGTCAATGAATAATGTCCCCTTGCTAACAAACTATAGCCTAATGTGAGGTTTTGTGAAACACTTGTTCCATCTGCTGTTTTGTCTATAAAGATAGAATACCTCTTAAAGTAAACACAAAACTTTCAGAAAACAGGATAACAAGATCCTCACATGATAAGTTCAAAGTTGCTTTGAACATATCTGTCCAATCTGACCATTTGTCGCTTAGTTTGAGAGAGGAAATTGCAAGGGAGATTATAGAAGGTCAAAGGACAAACTGTACGTCGCCAAATATAGTCATGTTGTACTTATTACAGTGGAAAAGAGAACAATGTTTAGCATCTAAGGGCAGTTTCTCTTTGCTGTAATGATTTCATCTGGAATTGGTATTTCTATGCATAATTGTACCTAAACTATAGAGGAAATTACAGTATGTACAGTAAGTACTGGATGTTAGCTCAGAGGTCATGAGTCTAACAGCGTTAAGGACACCAGAGTGGCTGACAGTCCCACTGGTATGGTCACAGATCCACTTACCACAGCTCCCTGTGCTCTGTGCAGCCTGCAGAGAGCATTAGTTTAAGTCTGCAATCACTTTTGGTGCATTGGGGTTCGCAGACACAACTTGTGAACACAACATTGCCATATCCTCTTTTTTTTTTAACATTTAGCTGTTATGGAGCATCATTATAATTCATTTTGAGTCAATCTGTGTCCACATGACAAATACAAGTCCAGTAGTCACTCTTGTTTAGCTTCTTTTCTGGTCTCCACCAACTCCTAAGGGAAATATCTGGCTCTTTAACTGCTAAATGCTCCACTATGTTCACCAGCTAGTCTCGCCCTGTGTCTGTTGGGTATTTTGTGCTGATAGTGTACAATAGGTTTTTATAGTTTTTTTGTTGCAAAGAGCTGCGGCCAAAAATGACACTATGAGAGCGGGGATAAAGAACCAAAAGAGTAAAAGTTGTGGGCAAGACACCATTGATTGTAACATAAAATAAAAGGATGTTGGCTACATAAGCTATCTTAACCTCATTATGCTAACATGATAACCACTACCATGTGGTCAGATAGTAAGTTAAATTCTATGAATTGTCCTCAAAAGCATACAGCAATGAAATCCAATCCTAAACGCACTTGTGGACCATCACATCTGTTGTGTGGTTGTCAATACTGAACACCAAAATAAATGTGCATACAGTCGAAACAATAAAAGACAGTTCCTTACATTGCTGTTTTGAAACCAACCCATCAGCCTTAATTTTGTTTTTCAGCCACTTGATCACACACACACACACACACACACACACACACACACACACACACACACACACACACACACACACACACACACACACACACACACACACACACCAGCTTGTGTCTCCATCCAGAGAGCACCTGTAAATAATGCAGTGTTAAAGGTGGCAGCCAGGAGAGAATTAAAGGGCGAACAGGTGGATGGACCCCACCCCCTTCCACGCACACCTCCCATACACCAACCCCACCATGACGCACTGTCATGCCAACTCTCAGTGTCAGCCTCGCCATCCGCAGTCTTAACACCACAGGTGCTGAGCTCCAGCATGGCAGGCCCAGGGGGGCCGCCGGCCTTTCCTCTCGCCATACTCAAAGCAGTGATGGGCAATAAAAACACTTCACACCTTAAGTGAAAGATACGACTTTAAATATTTTACACACATTCTGCATATGCAATTTATGCACACCTGGCTCTTAGGAGCAACAACATCTGGTAGCTGTTGCTTTAGAGGCAATTAATTCTTCATCCAAGCAGCCAGGGTCCTTTCTGAAAATGTGGGAGGAGAACTTATACTAGTACAAATGTAAAGATTACAATACAGTTTGAGTAGCATTGATGCCCATTGGTGAAAGAAATATCTTAAAAGCTTTGGGCTTTGAAACTCATTTTACATCCAAACACATCAGAATCTGAATTTATAATTTTTAAATTGCTTATAAAAAAAAAATCTTATTTTATCTGATTACTCAACATTTGAAGGATAATACAAAGGAAATGAATTGTCTTACTAGGTATAATATATGAACACCATTGAAATACAAAAAGAGAAAAAACATCATTAAATGATTATTAGTTGATAAAATGTGAATTTATTTGATAAACACTATGCTATACGCTTTAAATAATGTTTTACATGTGATTAAAACTGTGAATGCCTGTAGTCACTGATTTGACAAGTGATTTTTTCTTTTTTTTTAAGGTTTGTGTCCTGACAAGATACACCCAGAGGCCCTCATGTCCCTCCACTGATGAATTGAATAGATAGATCGGCTAAATGTCTAGCCGGGTGTAATTTTGGAGGGACATGTGTCCACGGAAAGAAACGTGATCAAGATAATGATGAAAAACTACTGTCTGGTGAAGCCTGAAGAAAAAACTCAAACTAATATTTTAACATAGCTTACAGTGACTGAGTAACTGCTGAGTTAACACTTTTGGCTATAAACATTTAGGTTGATTACACTACTTTGACTTCATCAGAAGGTGACCTTTGAAGACAGTAAATAAAACTGGTTATCATGATGGAGTTAAAACAACACCTAAGTGGTATATTGAGTTAGGACTGATTGGCTTACAACCGTTCATCCTCCACTCTTTTTCATCTTTAGTGCCGGACATCACTGCTTTCCTGTTGTCTTAATGGCCTCAGCCATTTACCTTCATTCTGCACTGATAGGATTCCTTTGTTTATTGCTGTCTTTTCCCATGGGAATGAACGTAGATTTGGAGTTCAGTGCTTAGTGAGAACTGTCTTGCATTCTCATACTGTATAACAACAAGGGGACACAATTATTACCCGAATGGGACGCTGTTTACTATGACCATACTGCCACCAAGGCCTGTGTCTATGGCATGGATGTGAGAACCACAGAAATGAAATCGTGACAAGGTTAGAAAAGAACAAAACAGTCCTCCGACAGTGGGAAAGAACAGGGAAGTCAGACAGGGAAGTATCCATGTTTTGAGAGAATTTCAAAGTTTAAGGTCAAGGAGGTGAAAGAGACTTGTTGTGTTGGATGGAAATTATTGAAAGTCTCCCCAGAATAGGTTAAGTCATCATGTACTTCCTGTCTTCATTTGTTTGGGTTTGCCTCCTTTTTGGGTGAAAGGAGAAAAGAAACCTGCAGTGCAGGTGAGGGTAAACTACTGTAATACTGCTTCCTGTTAGTTTGTTTGGTGGGTGGGGTTAAGGTGTTAGATGGACACTGGTTGTGCTGGCTGTTTATCATAAACACAGCCTAGCCCAGAGAGGTCCATCTGCTTTGATTTTATTTAGTGATTCCCCCCAGGGGCCCTGAGCTGGAGCGAGAATAACAATACTTGAGCCCATCTGTTCCTGTAGAACCAACCCCGGCTAAATTACCACACGCTACGAGCGGCTGGCATATGCTGTGGCATAAAGCTACAAGAGGGCATTGTGTGCCAGCTGTTCTGTTGACAAATACTTATCTGGCACTTCTGAAGTCAGCTTGCTAAGCTGGTTTCAAGTTTGACTAAAAAATAAACGAGGTAAGGTGTGGAATAGGGTTCCTGTGGGGGAGATGCATGTATAATACATGCCGATTTATCTCGGGGTATCGTTTTGTCAGAGATTGTCTGGGGAATTGGGTCACTGAGTGTAGACTTAATCTGAACATATAGGCCAGATAGAAGACTAAAGCCAACCAAGTGATCAAAACAGATACTTATTGTAATCTTTCTCATCTTCCTGTCAGCATAACAAGCCGTGAGCCATATTGTTGTTGCACGTTTACACGTCAGCGATGATCACGGTGTCAGAAGCCTAAATTGGGCTTGATCATGGTAATCCTATCAGTAAAGAATCAGATCGTTGAAGGAGTGGATGACACGCACCTTAAACATTGAAAAATACACCCAGAGGCCAGGTTTTACAAGGATTTACTGCGTAAGCCTCCGGAAACTCCCTAGAAAGAACTATACAATCATATTAATAATAATAATAATAATAATAATAATAATAATAATAATAATAATAATAAGACATCCTGAAAGTATACACACTGCTTCATCATGCTGCTCTGCCACTCAGACTCAGGAGAAAGCACCGGTGAGGGTAGAAGTATCCTTCACTCCATTGGGTTGTCATTTTTTCACTGAAGATTACGACACAGTTTTTATTATTATTTTATAATGTATAAATGTGTAATATTGTGATAGTCTTCCTGTAAGAAATAAGACTTGACAGGTCTGTGCTATACTAACCATATAAAAGCTACCAACATCTATTATAGTGAATTCATGGCCACATAACAGAACATTTGCCATCAGAGACTCAGTGGTCATGTTTCTGTACGCGTCGCTGCTTCTTACAGTGTTTGAGCTTTGTTGAAAGCACCCCGTTGTTTTAGCAGCATTGCTAGCAGGAATCCAGAAAAAAAAGCATTCGGCATATCTACTTTCTGGAGGCAGTTATCTCAGCAAAACACATCTCAAATATCCAACATCCAGTTGGAAACGCTCTGGGAGGTCTTCAGGGTTTTTTTTTCCTCTCAAGTATTTCTCAGTAGCTACTATTGCGAGTAGTTCAGCAGCAGTAAAGCTGGAAGCCAACTCAAAGCATGTCGAGTCATAACAGTCGAACAACCAGTATGAAAATAAATGTGCTTAAAACAAAGTAAAAACAATGCCAAATTCATTTGAAAATGATTTAAAAGCCTTATGTATGGGGTGCTAAATGTGTTGTTAGGTCTACAATCTTTGAAAAAAAAAGTAGCTCAACAGACACCTCGGACTACACAAGTGATGTCATGATGAACTGACACCCCATGCAGTACAGTTCTACGTCAGCTGGTGTTAAGTTGCTATTCAAAATGGGAAATGTCACACAATCCTTACATTTCAAATGGAATGAATCTTTCCTTTAATATGCTGCTGATTGCATCCATTACAGCCACTTGCTGAGGTGAAAGTCAGTTGATCTTGTGCAAAATTCGGGAACGGGAGCTGTTTGGTTGCCTCTAAACGGCTCTCAGAATTGGCAAAGCAACCGTGCAAACATCGACGACACAACTCACACTGTTTACCTGCAGGGGAAGCGGAGGGTGGGTGCCACACTTCTGCGCTGTTGGCCGGGAACGGCATCATCAGCTGTAAGCAGCGCGGGACAGCAGTGCAGAGCGGCTGCTTCCAGCTCACCTGTGGGGCACACGCATGTGCATGAACGCTGAGAGCAAGCCGGGCCTGCTATGACAGCAATGCAAGGAGACGCTAGAATAACACAACATACACACACACACAATATATACATTTACCAAGCTAATGGTAGTTTGCTGCTATATTAATGTGCAGAATATTATAGAGTTCCTTTAATGTCAAAGCAATATATTGCATGTTAAAATTGAGCATTCTGGCATCACACTGAATGATCTGGTTTCGTGCTCTTCACGGCGGCCTTCGACCCTTTTTTTTTTTTTTTTAAAACAAGGAGACGGCAATATGAAAACTCACAAATCCCCTTCACTCTCCAACCCAAAGCATCTGCATGAGACTTCCCTCCAATCCTTGATGATATGACATCACTGAGAACATGCCGTGTACCCTTAAAAATGGGCTTTATTTTGTTAACATTTACAGGAACATCACTGACATTAATTTTCCACCCGTTACATATGTCTATACTGTACAGATGCAACAGAAAAAAAAAAAACCCTTCAAAATGCCATCCTCCGTTGTGAGACTTCTCTCATAGAGAACAAGGCTCCAGTCAGTGACATGCTTCAGCAGTGCAGAAAGAAGTTCACACAGGAAGCTCCCGACAGGATCCCCGGGACAGTGGAAACGACCACAGAGCAACATGGAAGTTGTCAGCTGGAACCTAATTTATAAAAAAAAAAAAAAAACGCCCTCTTTCACACTTAATATTGTGAAAGATATACTTTATTTAGGAAGAAAAATTTTAATTTATATATATATATATATATATATATATATATATATATATATATATATATATATATATATATATATATATATGCAGTTTCTTGCTTTAATCCAATTGTTTGTGTCTACAATCCACGGTATACTTTAGGAATTCTTTAAAATTGGAATATGATGGAATCAGGGAATTTTTAAACAATGATTTAAAATGGTTCTGACAAATTCCATGTATGCAAAAGCATACATGGCAATAAATAGCTATCATTCTGATTCTGATATGGAGCCCCAAGATTTCCAGCCTTGTGCCTCATTCATCACCCATCCTTCGTTAACCCCACACTGTTCAACGTGTCACTATTAACATTCAGTAGTTGGTATGAGACGGTGTAAACGACAATAACTCACTTCAATATACTGAGAAAGAGGAGAAGGAGCTTGGTATCGTCAACCCTGTTTCATTTTCTCAAAAAAAAAAGGGACGACACTGGAGTTTGTAATACGATTAGAATACAATAAATAAGATTTGATCACAATTATTGTGTTATCTGGTGCATGGCTGGAAACATTGCATGTCACATCTTCATGGAAGGCAGCGAGAGTCAATACTTGCCATGACGGGCAGAGAAAAGGCTTCGTAAACACAAAACATAATTTAGTCATCAACGCAACAAGTTCAAAGACTTTTAAAAAAAAACAACAACAAAAAAAAAACACACACTGCATGTGAATTTCTTCACATCACACTCTCTTACTTTAAAAGATAAGCGCCAGACTTTTCCAGTATCTCGACCCTGTGCTCCACCAGCCAGCTTCACAACAGGAGCCATTGTACAAGTCTCCCTCCATGCATTTATCTGGCATCTACTCTGCATTAGCAATGCAGAGCGCTCTTTACAGCTCCAGAGGAAAAGCACATTTGTATTCTGTAACACAAAACTCTGATGTCTCCCAACCAACAAATTAGCACTCACTGTGACTTCCAAATGGGAGAAAGAAAGAAAGAAAGAAAGAAAGAAAAGAGCAAAACCTAAATGTTTCCTGATAGGTCCACTTGGGGATGGAGCAAAAGTGCAGCATTGGTTGAGCAAGTATGCAGTAAAACGTGAGACTTTTACAATGGCTACATCTGTTTCTGCAAAACATGTACTGTAAAGACATTTACACAGCGTGATGGGGAAATATGCAAACCGGTTCACAGAGAGCAGAATACTCTGGTTAATGTGACTGCAGAGGAGGGTGACATCTATACCGTTGATGTTACTACCTGGAGAACTCTATGCTACCAAGAGATTTTACACAAGTTTTTAGAACAGTACACACATGTTGGATGAGGATTTTTGCACACTGCGTTGCTTCCTTAATGTAGCATTATGGAAAGCTCCCGTCTTTTACAGTGATTAAGAATAGCAGGACTCCTCTTTTCTTAAGGTAAATGAGGTGGCCAAGGTCCTCCCACTAGCTCATCTTGTTTTTGTTGCGCGTGTTTTGTCAGCCGTGGCGATGCGAGCAAGCCCTCACGTCCATCTTCTCCCACTTCCTCCCTGAACAGGGAGTGAATCTTCATAAGGCCTACCTTTGCTCAGGAAGCTACATGGGCCAATATGAAGAACACGACACTTCAACTAATGCACAGTGCAAATAGGCTTCTCCCCCTCTCTTCCGTCTCTCCAGCCTCCGGAGATGGGCAGGCGTCGAGGAGAGGTGGGGTGGAGAGGGTTAACTCTGGACAGCACCCCTGCTGGCAGGCAGCCTTTCTTCTTTTAGTTTGTTTTTCATTTTTGTCCTTTCTGGGAATCTCCTGCCCTTGGGGAGGGGGGAGGTGGTGTGGCTGAGGGACAAGGGTGGAGGGGCAGCGTAGAGGAGTCTACTTGTACAGGCTCATGGTCGAGCTCTGGTACATGCACATGTACGCGTCACACAGCAGGCGGCGGGCCTGCCCCTGGATGCTCTTGGGATCCAGGGTGTGCAGCTCCTCTGGGGTCATTTTCAGGTAAGCCTCCACCTCCGGACAGGGAGACACCTGGGGGATGTTGAAGCCGTTCTGCCCTCCTGCAAAACCACATGCACGATCGTTGGAAACAATCTGATCCTTTGTACCAGCGAAGCCTTTGGCCCATCATATTCAGAACTTATTATTTGTGTTTGGAATACTAAATTACTTATTTACTTATAATTACTTATTTTTTACTTAATTATTAGCAATTGATGCATCCAGTCACATCAAACAGTGACCTATAAATTGCAAATGACCGATTTGAATGTAAAATACGTATAAAAAAGAAAAACGTATTCTTTCCAAGACTCATTATCTTGTTTTATTTTAAAATGACACACTTTAGTGTTTTGGCCAAAATAAAAAAGAACAGCCATGAGAGGTAAAACTATTAGTCAATTAATCAAATCAGTCAGTGCACAAAACTATTTTGATTATCGACGCATCATAAAAGTATTTTTTTTAGCCAAAGATTTGGAACTTTTAAATAGTAAGTGTTTGCAACTTTTCTTGGCCTTAACGGTCAGAAAAACATCTGACAATTTACTGATCAAACAATTAAGTGCAAAATAATTTAGAAGGACACTATTCTCTACAAGCAGCCCTAAAAACAATTTTACACAAGATTAGAGCTAAATTCATAGTAGCACTTTACTACCAGTAAAAAAAAAATAAAAAACAGAATGAGCTTCAAAATCCAGCTTTTAATCTATAACGCAGTTTCTGTTTCTCACTACATTTCTCACTTGCTTATTTGTCTTTACATGTAAAGCACTCTAAGTTTGTGTAATTTAATGTGCCATAAATACAATTGCTATTATTAAAAAAGGTGCTGTGGCAGGCATGTCGGATATCACAGGAAGAATAAATAATTGCGTTTTATCTCAAAGTCCTACAGAACAATGCAACATAACTTTGGTTCAAATTCAAACAAAAGAATTTAAGTAATTGCATGAGTCTGTGTAAGTTTGTTTTGTGTGTGTAGTGAGGAAATAGTTCAGTGTTTCTGAGGCCATATAACGCCATCTTCTTCCACCAGTGTTTGAAAAAAACAAGTCCCTGTACATATCCTGCATCTCATTTGGCAGAGCAGTTTGATGCCATAACGAACGCAGCATCAAAAGGCCAAGACACCTACCGTCACGATCAGCCATACTGTCGAAGAAGAGCCAGGCGGAATCTGCGCTGCCGTACTTCACGAAGGCCACGTAGTGACTAGTTTCGATGCACAGTACGGCGAACAGCTCCATCCTCTGGCGGGGGAAACTGCCCTGCCGCCCCGTACCGTCTTGGAGCTCCTTGGGGACAGACAGTTTGCCGTGCCGATGGGCTTTCCTCCTCGGGTGGAGGTGAACCTAAAAGCAGCACAAGCAGGTACACGCCATCACAAAGACTGTTTGTTACTGTGGCCGGTTGAAGTTTCACATGCTTCATATGACATTATTAAAAGATGACAGGAAATAAAAGCTTTGAAGGACATTTGAGGATTCATATTGCCAGATGAGCAATATAGATAGAAATTAAAGAATATTTCAGTATATGCACTGTGAAATGGCGGGACCATGTGTTACAATCTACCGAAGAAGCCACTCTTCTGCAACATAACTTGAAAGTGCACTGACACAGATTGATTCCTTTGGATTTGGCGCCACCAAATGGATGATCTTGGCCCACACTTTACAACGTCGGTTGTGTTGGATTGGTGTTGCAATCGTGCCCTCTGTTGTTTACCTGTGTATTGCACTTTTCACAGAACTGTTTAATCTTGCCCGCCGTGATATCCCCATCCTCATAACAGTCTCGACACTCATAGAGAGCCAGGCCTCCGCATATACGACATTCCCTTGGAGCTGGATGATACAAAAAACAACAACATATGTTTATTCTGCCTGACAAACTGCACAAAACTTATTTAGCAAGTTGGGAAACAAGAAAAAAAAGAAGAGAAAAAAGGTTCCTTCATCTTAGTTGAGTAGCAGTGACAACTCAGCGGGATTTCATTACCAAATGCCACACAGCCCTGAAACGCCATCGATCGGCCAGAAAACATCACACTGGGAAAAAATTACTAGCCACAACTCACTGTCTTCAAGAAGGTCTGTGATGTCTAACTCTAATGAGGGGAAAATCTTGTTGAACATTTTGAAGTCCTTGCCAAAGCGGGGCATCTGGATGATAAGGCAGGAGGGAGCCTGGCGGTCAGGAAAAACAGAGAAGAGAAAACGTATGTGGTCATCAACAACGCAGCATGGTCTATTAGCAAAGCGGCACACAGGAACTGAAATCAGAACTCATGTGTGGAAGAGTCTACACCATGTATTTGATATATAACATATTACAGACTCGAGAAAGTATGTCTGTAAAAGTGAATAAAGACCTTGTTTCTTTGTTTTTTAGAGGTTTCATTTTTTTCTAGAGTAAAAAAGGGCAATTTATGTCAGTAAAAAACAGTAAGATTAGCAAGTTACTGCTTGGAAACTTTGAAATAAACCAATACACTGTTGATCAATGCATGAGCCATGACAGAGGTCATGGCATTGTTTTTGACCTAAACAATATGTTTTTTTCCCATCAACAACCAAATTACTTAAAAGTTCAATTTAAATCAACTTTAATTTAGGAACAATAGCAAATAAAGCTATGTAGCCTGATACAAAGTATAATTATCATGCTAAAAGTACCTTAAAAAGGAGTATTTTCAGATGATTTTTTTTTGACAATGTGTTGCAGTAGAAAATTAAATAACAGTAATTAAAAAATTTAACCTAATTTCCTGATGTTTATTTGTTTTTGTTTTTTTAAATACAATTGTTCATTTACACCAATCCAAACCATTTAAAAAAAAGAAGTTGAAGCAACATGAAATTCACCTCTGCAAACTTTAGGTCGCTGTTGATGAAAGACCACTCCAGGAGCTGCTGGATGGTGGGAACTCCCACCTTGTCCTTCTTGTCCATGAAGATCTGGTAGAAGTAACAGTCCTGGACCTTCTGTCCTGCTGACCTGGAAAACAAGTCTCATTCAATCTTCCTTTCTCATGGGACAAAAATAAAATAACTTTAATCTGTGCAGATGTTAAAAGAACTACCGACAGTGAATATTTATCTCATTGACACAAAATATATAGGTTTTGTGATTTCATTCATTAAAGCTTTAACACTCGAGGCCGACCTGAATTTTTTCAGGTCGAATTTTTCCTTTTTTTAATGAAGTATATTTTTAAATACATTTCCAAACATTGATTAAGACTTTTCTATGAAATGTGTATAAATATTCTAAATAAATGACTTCTTTTACTACAACAAGAGTTGTTTTTCTTTTTCCTTCATTTAAAGCAGTAAAATCTCAAGTTTAACTTGACATTTAATAAAACACATTTCCATCTCCTGTTCCTGGTTGACTCAACACTGCAGAATGGATTTCTAATCCAGGTAAATGTTTCAGATTAGTCATGTGATATGATGCAGCTTTACATTGCTGTAGTTGGTCACTATACTTGACTTTGGTATGAAAGAATATGGAATATACAAAAATAATACTATGGAAGTAACTGCATAACCCAATCATACAGTAGACAAAATTATGTTCATCCAAATTGGAAAGACAATAATCTTCCCCTCTATGACGATGGAAGGAAGTTTTCATATTGTGACTAAAAAAAAAACTCCTACAGTTACGCGTAGGCGCTGCAGCAGAAGCGAACTATTTTTGTGACTGTAAATCTACATACTGCTGACTTCAGCAAAATGTTTTGCTTGGTAAAAAAACAAGTTGTGCCTTTACACACAACATGAATCCAAAGGTCTTACATTTTGTATAAAAAGGCAACTGACCCTTACCTAAGCTTCAGTAACGGATCCACCCTCAGTATGTGATGGAAAAGGATGTTAAGGAACTCCTCAGGATCTGCAACAAAAGATGTGCTGAAATGAGATGCGAGGCAACGTTCCTGTGTAAATGCTGCCATCTAGTGCAGACACTGGTAAACCTGAGACGCCAATGACATGAATGTGTAACTTTCTTAAAATCATTCCTTTGGTTTTCTCGTCTCTTGCAGAAGTATAATATAGTATATTTTCTTAAAAGCTGGTTTTATCTTCAAAAGGACTTTCATCAGTATAGCTGTTCACTCAATAATAGTCACAGCCTCAGAATTCAGATTCTCAACACTTGTACAAAGAAGTTGAAACAATCGTCACGCTGCAGTCAAACTCATGATGACAAGCACAGTGGAAGAGGTACGAGAAACTGTTGAAAGAACAATTAACAACTTTTTTCGTCCCATTCTCCGCACCTTTTTCTTCAGATGTAAACCCAGAGGCAGCTTCTACCTTCTCCAGGATCCTCCTCAGCTTCATCACTTTAGTAGCACAGACATAACCGTGTCTGCAGGACAAAGAACAAGCGAGTTACACGACGGCAAACTGGTCACATTTGGTTCCGTGACATTTTGCATCAGATGTTACAGTCGGGGTTCGATGATGAAGTAAATAATGAAAACCTCATATTATTCCAGTTTTTATTTATTCATTTATCTGAATTTCAATTATGGAAAAACTCAGATTAAAAAAGTCAGGGAGCAAATTAAGCATTCTTGTCTTTATCATCTCTAGATTCCTTTTGAAAAATCAAGTAAAACAATACAATACACAACAGAACACAAAGTCAAAACCTACAATGTGAGTCATGGGGACGTGTGCAGTACACCACTCTGACTTACATGCGCAGGGGGTTGACTATCTCTGTGCGTAACAGCTCTTGAGTCTCTCTGTAATACTCCACATCTGTCTTTGAGCGCGGTCTCAGCAGAACCGTGTCCAGTACAGAGCTGAAGGAGAACAGACTGCAGAGCAGAATATACAACACAGAATGAATTTGTAATTGATATTCATGTATGAAATTACATTTACCATGATCTCTAGCTGACATTGAAAAAAACAGATATTGTGAAAACGTATATGATGGATTTATTGCAGTTTGTTCAATTACATTTGTATATATCGTATAGTTCATTTAAAAAAATTAAAAAATACTTTCTACTCATGAAATACTTTCCCATATAGTCTAACTTTACCTGCTAAGTGTTCATCTAAAAATTCACAAAAGAAGAATTCCTTGCATTGCTCAAGACAGTCGTTACAATATTAACTGTCTCAGCACTTGATATCACGATGTCATAATTTCCCTGTCTGAATGCTTACTTTCAGAAAGAGTGACGCAAGAACACAAGTTCTGACTGAACTGCCATGACAGACAGTATTAATTATTGAATAAAGTGGCATACCACTTTAAGCTTTTATATATATATATATATATATATATATATATATATATATATATATATATATATATATATATATATATATATATATATATATATATATATATATATATATATATATATATATATATATATATATATAGCAGTTTGTTCAATTACATTCATATATATTGTATAGTTGATTTAAAAAAATACTTTCTACTCATGAAATACTTTCCCATATAGTCTAACTTTACTTGCTAAGTGTTTTTTTTTATCACTTGACACTAAACAAATGTTAAACTCCAAACTAGTGGAAGTAGGTTCAAAGCATGGGATCGCCTGTAGTTTGGGGAATAAGTTTGGGTTGACTGCTTTGCTCAATGGCCCTTTGGCAGTTTGGCAGAAACAACCGATGAGCCAATAGCCGGCGAGCTGCTCACAGCAGGAGTGCACCCTTCTGGTAGAGCCGGTGGGCAAAGTCAAAACAGTTTACTAATAAGCTTCTGCCTCTGGGCTAACAGCACTGCTGGCTGAGGAAGCGCAATATAGTCAATCAATATGACTGAAATCCAGAGACGTTAATATAACATGGCATGCACTGTAGCTGATGAAGTATTTACTGCGAAACTAAAAGAGTACTGACCAGAAGAGAGTTGAATCCAGGTAGCAGGAGTTGTAGTGGCCCTGAATGCCTTTCTTTTTTCCTACCATGACATCCAGACCATCATTCTCTGTGCGGGGAGGCGTGTTCTCGTGTACGACCTCACTTAGGTACCCTCCAAATGCTGCATGAACACACAGTGAAAGTGTAAAGCTTTTTGGAGGTATGAGTTAATCTGGTGCATCACCGTAATAATCCCCAGGTGTGTGGACTCACCGATGGAGTTGCACCGCTCGATGGGGTTGGAGGAGTGATGCAGCGACGGGAAGCGGGAGTCGGGCCGGCAGCACTTGAGCTTAACGAACAGGGCCTTTTTGGGGGGGCAGGTGAAGTACCGCGTACCTTTGAAGGTGCCGTCAGTGCAACCGGGGCACTCTTCCTCCTGGAGGAGAAGATGAAGATCATGTCATCCAATCAATTACTTACAAGTGGTGCAGTAAAAAAAAAAAGAAAAGAAAAAGCATGGGTTTCAATTTATTCAGTCTTTTTCTAAATGCCTGAGGTTGTACTTAGGACTGCCTGGTGTGCTATTTTTTTGTAATTGACTTTGTTCATAGTGATTGGCTGCTTATTGTCAAATATGCTGCTTTTTACTCAGATCAACTGTGGCCCATGTGCACACAAACAATCAACAGAAAAAAATATGAATATAGAATTGTAATCAAATTTTTTGAAAAATAAGTTTATTGCTTTTTGGCTGTGACTTTCTGACAGAGTCTTGTCATCGCCATGAGGCTGCCAGGCAACCAGCAGAGAAAGTCACTGTGCCTGGATAGCTACACCCCCGTGAAATCTATTTTTAATTTTTCTTTTTTTTTTTTTAGGGATTACACAAATGAGATGAAAATGTATTTTGTGAGTTTAAGAGGTGCAGATTTAAGTACTTTGAAAAACAGCCAGGCCAGCTGTTTACATGTTTTTAGTTTTTATGTTAAACTACTCAGCTACTGGCTTACATCTAACAGATATGAGATCATTAATTAAAGACACAAGATTATTATTATTTATTTATTTTTGCATATTTCCTAAAAAACTAAATGTCTAACAAAATGTTCTATAAATTAAGTGAAGCAACATTTGTTCATCAACCCACATGCAATACAAGTGTACGTAATCAAAACAAGCTCACGTGTCTGTGATCTTTGTCCCCACGTACAGCGACTGAAAACTAGATCAAAACTTAAAAGTTTACTGTGTTGCCTTACCAGCTCGAGCCCAGCCAAAGGCTCCAGCAGGCCAGGAGGAAGGCCCACCCAGCGGATGACACCACACAGAGGGGGGTTCTCCTTCACCTCCACCAGAGAGCCCACCTCCAGACCTGGCTGTCCTCGGGGAGGCGTCGACGGACACGGTGAGGGAGGGGCAGAGGGTGACGGGGGCTCGGGCTGCTCTCCCATTACCGACTGGACAGAGAGGGAGAGAGGCCCATGGCTCATGCTGTCAATGGGCCCGGTCTTCCTGTTCAGGCTGAAGGGCAGAGAGTGGAACTTGTTGTCACTGGACAGCGAGGCAGCGGGCGGGGCTCTGGAGGGCGGGGAGGACTGGTTGAAGTCAGGGGGCGTGTCAGTAAGTGACTTGGCGGGGTCCTCCCCAACTGCAGGAGAGAAACCAGAAACCCAAACTAATTATTCATTCAACAGTAAAAACACACCATATAATGAAGGCTGTCTTCACCATTGGTCTTTAAAGAGTAACTTAACATCAAGCGTGAGTCCCGGTTTAATAAGTGAAGGAAGAAAGCAACCTGCACACTGGCAACTGGAGGTATTTGGCGCCACAGAGATCCCAGTCTACTTACATTTCAACAAAAAAAAGCTCTTTGATATTTTGTACCAAAACCATTTCAGTGTCTTGGGACAGTTTCACGCCTGGGTCAACTATTTGTTTTGTCAATATGAGGATCTTTTACCAGCACAAGACATTTTTGAATGTCATGTGTTTGTGATACGTTTTATACCGGTCGAAAAACAGACACGTATGCTTGAGTGCTTAGTACTGAAAAAAAAACAAATCCAGGGATTGGAGAAATTCTCATGTTTAAAAAGAGTTGATAATGAACTTCATCAATTCCCGAGGGAACGAGACAGTCCAGACTCGGTGTTTGGATTAAGTGTGAAAACCCCGTTGTGGTATGCAGACTCCTCGTGCCATCTGATGGTGTTCTGCAACGTGCTTCAAATGCAGATTGTATCTCTTTAACATATGCCTTTTTGAAAGGGCATGCCACTTCATCTAAAAATTCACAAAAGAAGAATTCCTTGCATTGCTCAAGACAGTCGTTACAATATTAACTGTCTCAGCACTTGATATCACGATGTCATAATTTCCTTGTCTGAATGCTTACTTTCAGAAAGAGTGACGCAAGAACACAAGTTCTGACTGAACTGTCATGACAGACAGTATTAATTATTGAATAAAGTGGCATACCCCTTTAAGCCTTTTATATATATATATATATATATATATATATATATATATATATATATATATATATATATATATATATATATATATATATATATATATATATATATATATATATATAAAAATTTTGTGACAGTAATGAAAGTGCCAGATAAAAATATCCTAAAAGTGAAAGTGACCGTGAGAAAATGATACATACAATAATGATACAGTCACAGGAAGCGTAAGCAGTTGTGAAAATGAAACGTCAGCCATTTATGACCGACCACTACAAATTTCTGCATTCGTATTGAAATACTTTTACAGACACTCAAGTAATCGGTTTGCCTGGAAAGGAGGCAACACCAGTTATTTTACCTGCTAGAATTTGACATGACGCTGAGGTACATCTCCTTACATTTTCAATCGTATCTCCTGAACGTGACCAGAAACAGAATATTGAGTTAATATCATGAATGACGTGTATATTAAAAATCACTCAGTGAAAATCTGCCTCCACCATCCCGACTACAGGTGACATTTTAGAAAGCGTATCAAATTCTTCACAACTGACACGCAATGGTGATGACATGAGCGATGTGACCGAACGTGTGTCCCGTGAATGAAAATACCAAAACAATGACACAAGGTGTTGACTGAATTGGCGAATGAGTCCCCACACTAGAAATAACAGCTTTTACTAATGCTCTGGCTTGCAAACGGCATTACACAGAAAAGTTCATCTTAAAAAGGCAATCTGCAGCCCAAGACAAGGAGTTATTTGCAGCACTGAGCATTATTAAAAGCCTCAGGGCGACACCACTTACTCCATGCAGGTGGAATATCACATTAAGACGGTAATGAAGGACAAGACTAGTGGGAAGGTTTTCATAGCAAGCTACTGCAACAAACGACTAATTGTTTTTCCAAAAAACATGTTTGGGTGTATCCATTTTATTTTATCCCAGGAGGTAGTAGTTAAAGTACATAACCTACTTATACAAACACTGATAGAACTCAATTTCTCCCACCAGTTAAAAAACAAAAAAGACTCATCTAATAACGTTTATTTTTTCTCCTGATTTATTATGACTCAAGGTTTCTTGTGATTATGGAGGTGCAATGTCAGAACTATCAGATACTTCAAGCGGATCCACTATGACACTCAGAAGTGTTCGTCATCGAACTAACCAAACAACCAATGTGTGTCTCTCTGCACCAGCTCTGAGCGATGCGAATCAATGCACACAAACTTCCTACTCTGCATATGTAGTAAGATTAATGTTGTCTACTTCTACAGTCGATGTTAAGATGCCTGATTGAATCTCAAAGTCTTTAAGGAGGCGCAAATGAAAAAATCTGATCAATAATCCAGACTTTTCTCCTGTATACATCTAAAATGTACCTCTTCTGTAAACTACCGGGAGACTATTTCTGCTCACAGATCAGATCAGTTGGCGTGGTGAAGACGGCCGGCTGCTACTGTTTTAACACCACTGCTCTGTGAAGCTGCTGCTGAAATTATATTAGGAAGCAGTTAACTCCTGGACAAATAATATGCAGTGGATATCTCATAATACAGAGGCACTACAGTGTGGAAAAATAGAGATACTGGGTCTTATAATTTTACTACATTATAAATACAATGCAGTACAAGTATTAAAGCTGCAGTTGGTAACATCCAATATTTTTTATTTTATATTTGCTCAATAGTACATGACAGCTAATCTGTTAAAATATGTGTTTCTTTATATGATTTGCCTCATGGACTACTGCCAGGATGAAGTAGCAGTTTGAGAAAACATGATTCAATGTTTTTTTTTAATAAAAAACGTTAAAGTACCGTTTGAATGTAAATGATAAACAATTAAGATTAAGTTTCTCAAAAACTCATAATGTTCTGCATTTCATTAATTTTATGAGAAACCTTGAGTACAAAACAAATCCCATAACTCACTTGATCCTACCAAAATATGTTATGTACCGCACATTTTTAGCAGGTGGAAGAAATAGGTTCCCGTAAATTACTTTACTAATATCTACTTTTGGATGGCACTCCTGTGTATTGCAACCCACAGTACCAGAATATAAACGTCTTCAAGCACAGGATTGGCCCAGCAGGAATGGATACGCCAATGTTAGTAAATCAAAAGTATATAGATTGAGGTGTGCCTTAATGAAACGGATTAGTTTGTCGCTTGTTGAAAACAGGAGCTTGCCGGTAAGATGGTTGACATCCCATGAGTCCCCGTGTTTTACCTTCATCAATGTACCATGTGCTTTTGGATTTGGACTGGGCAGGGGGATCAACAGAGCTGCCATTTAAAGTATAGTAAAACTCAGACTTGCTTCTACTGCCACACTGATGACCTAATCCTGTAAATAACACACAGGTACATACAAAAACACACAAATAAGCATACGTCTGTGTGTGTGCGCACGTGTGTGTTTGAGAGCAGACAGAGTGAGAAATAAGAAGGGAAATGAATCAGCAACTGCAACTGTCAGTTTCCTGCATAAAAGAAACACGAAGAGAGACAAGAAAAGTGATCAGGGGAGTAACACAATCCATTCACATCAAATCGAAGCAGCTGCTTGTATTTTGGATTAAAAAAATAGAGTTAAGCATGTTATTATCTTTTTAAAAGGAATTTTTCACCAAAAGTGTTTGTTGTTTCTTATTTGCTGTGCTTGCCTGGATATTTTAAGTTTGACCAAAACCTTTTTTTTGTTTTTAGAGTTCTCTAAAACAAAGAAAAGACAGAAAATAGCCTCAGAGGAATAATCATTTTCAAGGGGGAAAAAAAGTACTTTGATAGCTTTAAATATTTGTAGAACCTCAAACAACAATTTGGATGCAATGCTCCTTAAAGAATGATCATCATACCAATCAGTTACATTTGTATCATGACAGAAGTGCAGTACCTTTGCTCTTTGGTTTGCTTTGGCCAGAGGACGACTTGTCACTGTTGGTGCCTCTGGGGGCAAAACTGTGCTTTTGCAGCCTTTGGTCCTGCATGGAATATTCTGCACAGCCCAGAAATACATCCACATTAAGAAGCACAAAACCCACGTCAGAATACCATGCACCAACATGTCATCCACAGCCCACATGCAATGCATACATGAGTGTATATTTTTTCCTTAATTTCTTTTTTTTTTAATTGGTCATTGCAGTCATTTCAAATAACCCCCATTAAGTATAACAACTGTATATTGGTTTCCCTAACCATAAGAAACATAATTTAAACAATGAGACATTTAACAACTGTATGTCTCTTGGAAAATTCCAAAAAATCTTGTAATCAACTGGCTACTGACATAACTTTGACCATACGTTTTCTTTCTTTCTTTCAAACTGGACTGTCATATGACAAATAAGGAACAAATGAATACAAAATTATGTTAGGGGTATATTTTAAAGTAGCTGTACTGAGTGACAGCATATACTTCCTGTAGCCTGTCCAGAGAGTGCAAACAGAAAGGCTAATGAGAAATTTGCAAAATAAAGAATCTTCAAGATTTTCCAGATGCAAGTCTGAATAGTCAGAGAGGCGTCAGTCGCACACGTAAACAAATCAATATGCCAATGTGGGGAACAAAGAGCCCGAGTATCTCACTTGACTTTCAAAACAAGTGAGACATCAACACAAAAGGCTCTCTGTTCCCGCTGCAAGCAAAACACAAACTCAGTACGCTCGGAGGGAGCTCAGAGCTGGTCCAAGACCGCCATGGCTGAATGTTTTCAGAAACTGTGCAGGTTTGACGACATACACATGGTCCAAAAACAGGGATGAATACTAGGCGACTCACCTGGCATTACGTCACAGATGGGGACGAGTCGAGTGTGCTCCAAACTGGCAAAATTACACAGCAACTTCCCATCAAACACACCATCCCAGTCCCCGATAGGATTGTCCTGAAAGATTTGGAGACATGAGAACCTTATAACTCTGCCAGGCGTTCTTCATCTCTGCAAAGCTGACCAGGTGCCACACGTGCTTCTTCCCCTAGTATCTTCACGGAGATTAAAGACGTCTTTCGTCTTATCGCTCTGAAAATGATGCTCGAGCTGGATGCTGTGTGTTGTTATGAACCAAACTGCTCATCTCCTCGTCTTCCACCAAAACAGCAGATCTTCCACCTCAAATAATTCCACCTGGATGCTGTGCTTTCTCTGCAAGCCCAACCACACTATTCTCCTTCTTCACTTTGAATTCCGGGACTCTGCTCCAGCGGGATAATCTACGATAAGCATGAGGCTGGTGCCACTAGCGAGAGAAGGCAGGGCGAGGCTGGACGCAGAGTGAGGCAGAGCAGTGGGCTCTCCTCAGCTGCCTGCTGGCCCCTTGCCATGCTGTTGGGTCATACAGCACTAAGTCTTTACCTCACTCCCCGCGTGACTGCCTTGCCTTTGTGTGGGTGGCTCAGATGCACTGAGTGGGCCGTTGCTGCTGCTGCCGCCGCTGCTGCTGCTGCTGCTGCTGCTGTTGTTGTTGGTGGTGGTGCTGCTGCTGCTGATGCTGCTAACGATCAGCAGTCAAATGCCTCAGTTATGTGTTTCAATCTCTCTATGACTACAATACCTCTCCGGCCTGACAACAGTAGTCATAGATACCAGCTACTGTTATCCAACAAGACGTGTTCCCTCAACGTACAGACAAGCGGCCATAAGAAAAACAAAAACACTCGACTGAGTTGGGGACAGTTCAAAATAAAAGCAACTGCAACAAAGACGGCAGAGCATCCGATCCTGACTGGACCAGCACCTCACTTCATTATAAACAGCTAACGAAATATAACACAGGTCAGAACATTTTGCTAATTGGATGAAATTCAACACTAAAATAGCATTAAATTAGGCATGTAAGAAGAAATCACAATATTATTTTCTAATTATTTTATAATCTCAACATGGTGGCCTTAAAAACAAACGTTCAAAGTGAAAGTTAGAGATGACTAGTTGTCTTCATAAACTTGCTGCCGCAGACACAGCCTGAAACTGCGAGAAATAGATTTGGCCATGCACATGACATGAGAAGTCAAGTAAAGTTAAACTTGAATGTAATAGCATTATGATTTGTTTAAAGATGAGCCCCGGATGCCACGGACCAGCAGTGGACTGTATTTAAATGACAATTTTGACAGTTTATCCAACTCCACAAAGTTACTGATTTCTAGAAAAAAAAAAGTCTGAATCCTTGTTTGTGTACTACGATGAGCTAGCCAGCTGCTGGCTTCATATTAAGCGTTCAAACCTCTCAGCAGGAAAGCGAAAATACACCCATTTCCTGAAATGTTAAACTTTTCCTTTGGAGGCAAACAAGTAACATTGTCAGGAAGAAAATTGATTTAGGACTTTTTTCATGAATTTTCCATGAATTTCACAGAAAGTAGCCAGAATCTAAGATTGGGTGCATTTGCTTATTAATTGTTTGAGTTAACTTGCTGACATACAGTTGTGAAGTTGTGAATACAACAACTCTGACTATTTAGAAAGAGCATTACTTACCATGTCAACTCCTACATAGTAGCCCAGGCTCTCATTGCCCGGCAGCAGGTCACAAAAAATAATGGTGCCTCTCTCTGGCCCGTCCCTGGTCTGCACCAGGACCCTGGAGTTGATCTCCAGTGGAGGGAAGTCCTGGTCCTCTTCCACCAGATTGACATGGTCCACCTCCAGCTCGCCCAATGCTTCGTCATCATCATCCTCCCAGAGTTCGAGCTTGTCGAGGGCCACAAACACGCCGCACTCATCCTCACAGCGGAAGAGTTGTCGACCCTGGTAGGAGCCCTCTGTGAAGCCCTGGCCACGGCCCTCCTCCTGGGAGACGGAAGTAAAGGAAGGATAATGAGACAAGTGTGCAGAGTGAGACAGAACAGGAGCAAGAGGGATGAGCAACTTATTGTCATAAAAAGTAGAACAGGTCGCAATGCTGCTTACTCAGCAGTTTTCACTGAAGGGAAGTAAACATCTTATGCGCTGTGAGCGCATAAGATCGATTACTGCAGCAGGAAGACGAGTTGACTTACTGCAATGATGAATGCATTCAAAAAAGTTCTAGCACAGATGCTGGATGTTCTCACAAAGCATACTGTAGCAAATTGTGCCTCTCGTCTCACATGCTAATTAGATACAAGTTTGAATCATCTCTCTTTGATAGGGGCATAACATCTGAAGCATATGTGCAAACTGAGGCCCGAGCTACGGTCTGAAGGTTTGAGCTCCATCCGCCCACTCAAGAAGACGCCAGCTGGACGCTGTAGAATAAAAACAACATTGTGCTGCAATAAGCAGCCCTTTGTATTGTGTAACTTGCTGTACATATGGTACAGAATGAAGAGCATGACATAAAATAATCAGATTCAGTGTTGAGATTAAAACGTTATAAATAACAAAAGACATCCCGTCTGTCGATAAAAATACTGCTGCTATGTTTCAGCCTTCTCTAAAATAACATGGAGCCCGTCTCCATCTTTAAAGCTTAAGAATGGGCAGAAATTGCAAATAAATGTTCTGCAGACAATAAACAAAGAATGATTGGATTTGACAATCCAACATGTACACCATGTAATCCTGCATTTTCAGCAAGTCAAAAACTAAAGTGCTGAGATGTGACATTGTCATCGCAAATGTCACACAACTGTGAATATTTAGCATTTCATTCTGCCTCGGAAGCACTGTCTTGTGCTCTGTACAAACAGCCCCAAACAGTCACCAAAATAGCTCTACAATAGTCAGCAGAAACTTTGATTCATTTCAAGGTCCAATTTGTCCAAATGTGCTATGAGTTGTATTTGCAAATTAGTACACATAAACGTGGAGACGCGTACATTTGTGTGCACACTGCACAATCTAGAAAAATAAACCTGGTTGTACTATTTGCATTTTTTTCTTCCATGTATGTTGATACTAAAGTCTATTGAGCTAAAATTAGCACACTCATAATACAGCACATTAATGGTGTTGCTCATAAAAAAATTTAAAAAAGCACATAGTTCTGTCTATCGTATTTATTAAGAACAAAAGTACAAACACTTTGTTGCATTTGCCAAGAACACTCTACCTAATGAAGGCCATTGTTGGTGTAAATGGCTGTACACATCTTCTTAATAAACAACGACAGTGTGTGTTTTAATTTGCTGTATGGTTCTGATGAGGCTTTAAGCGTTACGAGTAGCCACATCCTGGCTGTTTCTTTTGTAACTGTAAATATGTATGTATTCACAGTTCCAGTGATGTTTGGTTGCAATTCTGCTTTTGGTTCCACATCTGTACATATTCTTTTCAAGCCGTTGTTCCAGTGCAAGTTAACACTGACTTTCTTTTCTGTTTTTCTTGAACTCATTTGTACTGTGCAATTTAAACAATGTCACCAACACTAAGATTTATATATATTTCTACAGTAGTAGAGCTCTCTTTCAAAAATTATAACAGAGGAAACAAAACATATCCATGTCACCCTCTCTCTCTCTCAAAAAAAAAAGACAAGCAAATTCTCACCAGCAGCTCCACTCCAAACCAGATTCCAGAGAGGGCTCGGTCAGGGAGCAGCGAGCCCTTGAAGCGAACCACACCAGGCAGAGGTTCATCCCCTGAGCGCAGCTGGACGCGCACCTTCGAACCACAGTCAATATCACGGACGCGCTCTAGCCGGGATTTGTTACAGAGGAGAGCATACCGCTCCTCACAGTTGGTGATGGGGAACAGCAGCTCAGCCAACTTCTCATCCAACTCCAAAACGTCCCGCTCGTCCAGACTCAGCACCACGTTGGTCTGGTCCAGGATGCGGAGACTTTTTTTGCCCTTGCATGGGGGCAGTGTTCTCCCCAGGCTGTTGCGCTCCTGGCAGGCCTGACCAAGACTGCCACGGGGAATCCTCAGGGTCTTCTGGGGAGGCTTCTCCACCGCACACTCCTTTATGACCATGTAGAAGCGCCAGTCCTCCCTGAAGCCCCCACTGGGCTTCTCCTGGCTCCACAGGGCGGAGCTCATGGCTGCATGCTAGGCAGGAGGTCCAACATCAAGGCAAGCTTGACCTGGAGGACGAAACAACAAATGAAAACTTACAGATGTAATAATAATAATAATAATAATAATAATAATAATAATAATAGGAGTAGACGCATACAATTGAATGATCAGCGAAGGATGTTTTTATTCTTTTTTTTAAGATACATTAAAACAAATTATATGTCACAGACTTGGATGTTAACAATTCATTTATTAATCAAATGAAACTATTAACCATGATGGAACATTTGGTAATAATCTTATATACTTTAAGGTGAGGGAAACGTCAGAATAATAATGAATGGGGACCTCAGTAATGATATAAAACAACAGATTGAGATATGAAAGGTAACTTTACATCTTACTATGCTGCTTACTGCTCTGTAATTAACAGATAGGTGGATTGATGTGAGAAATCTAATAGCTAATGATGTGCACTCTCTTTCTGCTGCCCAGTCATCTCTGTTGTTTTAGCAGGTCCCCGTGCGACATTACTCATATTCATTGATTTGAATATTTAAAAAAAAAAAAATTAATTGTGAGCAGACAGTTGACATTTCAAACACACAGGGCAAGACTCAGATAGCAGACAACTGGATTTCCCCTGATGACACCTCAGAAATGTTGATCAACCACCCGACAGTCAAGAATACACTTCCCTCCGTCATTGCTTTCAAGCACGACAGTACTGCTAACTAGGTTATTATATTGTTGTTTTCAAGACATGATGCGATATCATCAGTAACGACAAGGTACAATAAAGGTGATGTTGTCCTGGTTGACGCCGAAAAGCGCAAAGAAGCACAGGTAGACAATTGAAAGTGATTTCAACCTGGCGCTGCCATTCATTTAAGCCCGTTCACTGACGTGACGGCCACAAAGATCACAATTGGTTTTATTCCCGTTTCACCATCCCTGACAAGCTTAGGACGACTCGTTTTTCCTTCACATTTTGCCTGACAACCAGCAGCGGTGATGTGTGTCATCTCCATGCTGAAGCTGTCAGTCACAGGCCCTTTAAGAGAGGGAAGTAGCTAACGAAAGCTAAAGAGCCATTAAAATAGTCATTCACGTTCAATGCCGACAACACGGATACTTACCTTTGATACCCGTCAGCTCAGTTAGAGAGCACAGGAGACTGACATGTCAGGTGTCCGTCTCATTGAGACACAGGCCTCTGGAAATGAGCTAGATTCCTCCTGTAATAACCTCTGATTAGCTGAATGGCTAGCTAATGCGAGCATCCAAAACCAGCCAAGTATCACTGTAAAGTTGGCCTCGCGAGCCGAGCGTCAGCGAGCGGGCTGGCAGAGGACTGCCAACCTCGATGGTATGCTGTCAGCATTTAGATACATCTGCTCTCCATGTGAAATAAGTGAAATTACACAGTGTATCGCTACGGCTACGATATATATATATTATTTACAGGAGACGACCTCACGAAACTTAATGTTGTACGTCATGCGCTCCCTGGCACGGATTGGTCGGTTCGTTTCGTTTCCAAGCGCTGATTGGCTGTTCGTTACGTTTGTAACCCAGCCCCACTTGTGTGGGGTTTTCCCATGAATGGCAGAACACGTAGTTCGGTTGAAGTGTAGCTCTGAAGGTAGATGATGCAGTCTCTGGGCCAGGCAGTGGTGGAAGAAGTATTTACTGAGGAATATTATATATATATATATATATATATATATATATATATATATATATATATATATATATATATATATATATATATATATATATATATATATATATATATATGTATGTTCTTACGCATGTGTTATATTATTGGATTTTAATTAATAACTACAAAATTTCGCAAGAAATTTTGAAAGTGTGGCTACTACTGCCGTAGGACGTTGCAATACATAGATTTTGTTTATTAGTCTCTCCTCAAAAGGACTTGTTGAGGAGTTGGTTTGTGTGTTAAACATATTGGCTCATATGAAGCACCTGTGTGCTCTCGTCTTCATGGTGACCGAGGACTGAGTGAGAGCCAGCATACTGATTCGAGGCCGACTGGACTGTGGATTTAAGGAAATAAACTACTGAACGTACTGAACACACGCGAGCGTATATGAAATATCATACGACCTTATTAATGATCACAGTGTTGACAACTACAGAATATAAAACACACGCAAACATGCACATGGCCGTAATAATTCTGTAACACAAAGCTATCTTCATGTTTGCAATCCAATTAACTTCTTTGTCTCGCCACTTTGTTCACGTGACCATAATTACACACACGTGCACACACACACACAGTCAGCCATTTCAGGTAGTTAACTGTGTGTCTGTATTTGTGTGTCTGTTTTGTGTGTGTGTGTGTGTGTGTGTGTGTGTCTGTTTGTGTGCGTGTGCTCATAGACAGTCAGCCATTTTGTCTTCGCTCCTCCTGCCTGTGTGCGTGCGTGTAAACTGTTGTCGTGTTGACAGCATGACTGGTGCACACTCTATCAGTAGGCCTATACAGGAGGACAGAGTGAAGGTATCACAACTTACACTTCCAAATAAAACCCAAGACAAAAGGGGATGATTTTGTGTATTTGGATTAACCCCAAAAAGTGGCATTTTATTCCTGTAGCAGAAAACCAAGATACACTTTAGTAAACACATATTTATATAAATATTTCTGACAATTAATAGAAAAAGCTCTTAAAGCAATACACAGTCCAAAAATCACAAAATCAGAAGATCAGTCTTGATTCCCGTTGTGTCAGCTCTTCCACCTCCTCCAAAGTGAGGTTGTTGTTTATCAACCTTTAGTGTAATAGGAAGGGACAAAATCCATTAATGACAATGTCATTGATGGATGTGTGTGTCGTTGAGTAACCGCAAAAAAAAAGAGTTGGAACGTGACTCACCATACTGATTTCACACGGGTATTGTGTTCTAGGGCTTGAATCAGACATTCCACCCCTGTTCTGGTTATGCAGTTCTCTGTCAACCTTTAACCGGAAATAAGAGGGTGGAGCAATCAAAACAGTATTGTACAGTGAATGCTCAAACAAATCTGCCACTCAGTGGAAATAAATGTGTTCATTGTCAGTACCAGTATAACTTGTTGCCAACCCTTACCAAAGCTCCTCCAGCGACGTGCTGTTCTTGATAATGTTGGCGAGCGCACGTGCTCCTGCGCTACCCACACCATTACCTACCAGACTGTATTCATAAAATTGTGTTACACCTGCAGTAATAATATTGCTTTCAACTAAAAGGTTTAACTATGTTATTTGTGACTTACATAAGCATTGTACAACTTGATACATGCATGTATATACATATTTGTGGACATATCTGAATTTGTTCACATGTGTAATACATCGTCAATACTATCTTAAATATACCTAAGGTTCCAATATTCAAAGCAAATATTACCTAAGCCACACCAGAGACGTGCTGTTCTCGAGAGCACTAGCAATGGCCACTGCTCCAGTATCTCCGATCTTGTTGCCCCAAAGCCTGTGAATAAAAAGACAGGTTTGTAAATAGAAATGTTCCACCAATAAAACATATGGAATTTTGCAGGAAGACTTTTACCCTAAATACTTTAGTGAACGGTTGTGTTTCAGTCCCTCTGCCAGCTGCTTTGCTCCTTCTTCTGTTATATTATTGTTGCCAAGCCTGAGAGAAAATAGAGGTGTTAATTTGCTATTCATTACAAGCTACACAGACTTTGTGCGTATCATCATCGTTCCAATTTAGTGTCACATCTGATGAGTGCTGCTGAAAATACTAATGTGCTGACCTAAGAGCAAGGAAATCCTGCTTGGTCTTCAGAAGATGAGAAAACTGCTGTGTGCAAGCATCAGTTAGCTTGTTGTTGAAAAGCCTAGAGACAAAAAAAAATGATTATGAAAGGCAATTGATCAAACATAATTTGGTTTGTTATAGCGTTATTAATCATTTTGACAACACTGACTTACGCAATTTTCCGGAAGTTGTCACACTGGATAACTTTGGCAAGTAGTTTGTGAATTCCCTCATCTGTAATGTTATTATTTCTGAGGCTGATAATGGAAGAATATAGACACATGAGCATAACATATTTGTTTGCCTTATAGTTGTGGAAGCTTTATCCACCATAATGAAGAAATGTAAGGAATAATTGAATATGTTCAGACTCACTATAGGGAATTGCAAATGTGCATGCAGGGAAGAAGCTGTTCCACTCCAACATCACCCACTGTGTTATTGTCAAGCTGGATGCCAACAGGATTACTCAAATGCTTGAGCACATAGGCTAGAGCAGTGCACTCTACAGGACCGATGTTACAGTAGGTCAATTTCAGGTGGTCCACTTCCAGCTTACTCATGGCATCTTTAGCAATCCTGCTCTCCTGCATTTCATAGATGCATTTAATAAGCCAGACAAAGCCTGGCATTGCATGCATGCTCTTCTTCTCCCCCTCTACAGGTTGAGGGATAGACTTAAAGTGTTTATGCATGCCTTTGGACAGGCATCTCACCACCTGTCTGACCCTCTTCTCCATCACGGCACTGGGGCAGCAGTGGAGCCATAGGCTCCGATGGCGCTGGGACAACAGTCCAGACACAAAGGTGGCTGTGATTTGCAGATTTGGTGATTCAGAGGATGTGGCTTCCCCCTTTATAGCCTGCTCCTGTTGGTCAATGGAAGGCAGGCAGACCCCAAAGCATGTGTTGTTCCTAGGCTCTCTCATGTTGTGCGGCTCAAAGAGGTTTGGGATTGTTGAGCCATCAGTGTTATTTGACAAAACAATGTAGAGAGCAGCAAAGAAGCATTGCATAATCATATGAAGAAATTCAAAGCGTTTACTGTGGGTGGAGGACATATCTTTGCTTTGGATGAGAAAGCCCATGCATATGTCATTCTCAGTTACACCATGTGCCTCAAGGTCTGTACCTGAGAAGATGTAACAGCTTGTTCCTATTCCTTCAAAGGCAAGCTGCCCGAGATGCAAGACTGTGTTTAGGTGTTCCTGAAGCCCACCTGACCCTGTGGTGCCCTTATTAAGGGAGCTTTGGTGCTGGAAAAAGTGTTGTAAGATCATAAGGTAAACGTCTGTGATTGTTTGTGGGCTGTTTTCTTCGCAACCTAGCAGCTCCTTGTGGCACTGTGAGACAATCCAGCAGAGGACTGGACTATGGCACAGTCCAAGTAAAGCGGTGTTTGTCTGTAGGGACTCCAAAACCTTAGCAGCCACAGTTGGGTCACGATGATGCTTCCGCACAAAACAGTCAATCCCACTTGGGGAAAAGCCTTGCAGGAGGACCTCCTTGCGGAGGTGTTTCTTCAACGCAGGCCAACTGCCTCTGGGCGACTCGTGACCACTTTCCGCACACCCTTCATGAGGGAACCCTGGATCAAGCTGAACAATAGTATGTGAACAGGTGCTCGCTGAGTGGGGCAGCAGAGCCAATGCTCATCTGAAAAGCCCTGTTTGAGCTCATCCAGGCCATCGAAAGTGAAGAGGATAAGATGTGGGTGGTCCAGGATGAACTGGAAAATCTCGTCCTGCTCCCTGTCTGGCCAGCAGCAGTGCTGAAACAGCAATTCCTGAACAGACAGTTCCTGCTGCTCTGAATTCAACCTGCGGCAGCTGAATGGAAACAGAAGGAGGCAGTCCTGAAGTGCTGTCCCCTGAGCCCAAAGCAAGTGCAGCCTCTGGAGTAAGGTGCTCTTCCCACCGCCCGCATGCCCAGACACCAGCACTGTGTCGGCCTCCCCGTTCACTGTACCCACTGTACCAACTATGTCCTCCAGGCCCAAAGGTCCATGGACATCTTTGCCGTTATGAGCTAGTTCCAGCTGGCCCTCAGTGTAGATGTCATCCAGAGACATGTGGCTGGTCCCTCCATAAGTACTGAGGAAGCAGGACTGAGCAGATACAGAACTGCTGAGCTTCTTCTGATACTTTAAGACCTCTGTGGCAAAAAGCATATTGTAAATTACACATGAGATTCTGTAACTCGGAAATATACTTTTTTTTCTCAGCCCTGTTTTATTTTTGGAGCTTCACCATTTCCGTTTTCTATTTCAAAAGAATTGTGTATATTTTAATATTTATATTTAGCTTGCACACGGAATTTCCTATTATCTATAAATATATATGTGGTTATGTTACAACGTTATGTTTTCTGAGGTTGTGTTTGTCTGTTTGTCAGCATTACGGAATGATTCAAGTGACGATATACCTTTGGAAGGAGTCCAATTCTCCTGGTTTAGCAGAGATCCAGATTCCTGTTTTTGCTGAATATACTGCAATACAACCTTCGCCGCTGATTCTCCTTTTGATCTGACATGGTCAAGCAAATGCCTTGCCTGATTGACATAGTGGCAACAGATTAATTGTTAAAAGGATAGTTCAACAGTTTGGGAAATACCAGTAGTTGCTTTCTTCGATTAAAGTTCGGTAAAAGGATTGCTATTACTTTCATGTCGGTAAGCTAAAAATGAAGCTAGCATCAGCAAACAAATAGCTGAGCTTAGTATAACGACTGGAAAGAGTGGAAAACAGCTTGCCTGTCCAAAATTTGAAAGATCCCCCGACCAGCTTCTCTAAAGTTCCATAATTAACATTTTGAATCCCTGCAAAACCAGAGGTCTAAAAAAAGACACAATGTGGTGTAATTGGGGGTTATGTGACGGACTATTTCTCGGCCGGGCGTATAACTTTCTGAAAAAGACGTGTGACTCTAGACTGACCTTTAGACATCTTCGTGCTAAGCTAAGCAAACAGGCTGCTGGTGCTAGATTCATATTTACCGTGCACAGAAAAGAGAGCATTCATTATTAATTTCTAGTTCTTGGAAAAAAAATTATTGACTGCAATTCAAAACTTTCCCTTTAGATTGAGCACAAAGACATTTCATGACAGTGTAGCACCCTAAAATATGTTATTTCATATGTCTTACTAATTTAATACAACTATTTCTAACACTTTAAAGTAAATGTGTGTTTAAGTTAAGTCTTATGTTGTACACAAACTGACTTTGAAGGGCAGACAGTATTGTATTGCTCCTTAGAAGAGAGCGCTGTCTCTTTAAGAGAGCAGTGAAGAAGACGTTCACAATACACGCTGTAGACAAAAACGTAGGCTTGTTTTTAAACTAGGATAGCTATGTTAATATTTATTTTTTTTAAAGTTGCAAAACTGAATAAGGACTTGTTTGTGGACAGTTCGTTTCAAGGGTGCAAACACAGCGCCAAATCTAGTTTAAAGCAGCAACAACAAACAAATACATTGCAGGTGTCCTATGCGATATGAACAGAAAACAACCAGGAACAGCTTAAATTATTTTATAACATCCCAAGTTGCCAATAAAAAACACTAGTTTTAATTCAAAGACAAGCGAAAAGGTAAATAAAAATGACAGACAGTTGTTTTCGCAATGTGTATACCACGTGAGCCGGTGTACCTGCTGAGAGGGGGTGTGTATAGGCAGCTGCACTTCGTCGCAGTCCGCGGAGGTAAAGTGTCCGGATGCAACAAGAGCTCTCAGTGTTTCCTCAATGCAGCCTTGGAGCTTGCTGACCAGACTCGGTCTCTGAGCCAGAAGAGTGCGAGTAGATGTGGTCTGGTGTTCTACTTTCGCCTCTACATTTGAACAGCATCCTGGAAATGTGAAGCCAGCTCTCTGCGCTTCCGGCAGCACCTGCGCGAGAGCGGCACAGAAGCGCGCGCAGGTGTCCGCGCCCTTCGTGTGAACCAGGTCGAGCAGCTGCCTGGCATTGCTGTAGAGTGGCCGACCCGGGACCTGTATGTTCTGGTAGTCCTCAAAGATGAGCTCCCCCTGGGACAGCAGGATGTCCAAAACCTGCTCCAGATGTTCAGCCGACCCGCTGCTGCACAGCGCATGCAGGATCTCTACTCGTTGTCTCAGCACGAGCTCCTGGACAAACATGCTTGCAGCATGTTAGCGTCTACTCGGGAACATCCAACGTGTTTTGCTGCTTTCAGTTTCACAAGCTGGCACAGTGAACACCCACAACAAAGTCAGCATGCCATTGGTCATTAGCAGTGTAGCCCACAGGAGCAGTTTACGTACTGACAGCACGGGTTGTTGGTGTTGATTCACTGAAAAGGTTGTGTGTGTATATGTTACACAATCCAAACAAAACAAGAAATGCTGGAAAAATCAATATTAAGAAAAGAATCTCTCAAACAAATCATTTTACAAAAACACAAGTGTGATCTAACGGCCCTCCCTGTTACTTGCTTGTAAAAGCAAGTAACAATTCTGGATATAACTCTCTGGATATAACTACAGATGGCTTTCTTTCCTCCATCTGTCAATCAGACCGGAACACTGCACTATTTTAGACTTGGCCTCTTCCTCATTCTACAGCTGAAAGCAAAACTTGTCCTGTAAGTGTTGCTGCACAGTGTTCCTGAGGAAATGGAAACTACATGTAAATGAGATGTAAATGTCACACAACTCCAATACAATGGCATTAAATGCAACAATCTATTCACTTCCCTGTTTGTAATGTAAAAGGACAGCTATGTTTAACATGTTGTATGTAGTGTTCAGTGGGTTGAGAAGACCTTTTCCACATCCTCTTGCAGGTGGTTTTCAGGGTGAATGCCACTGCATTTAGGGACATAAGGGGTATTTATAGTTTAAAAAAAAAGAAGGAAAAAAAAGCAGAAGCTATGGCTCTATTAACAGTTCATTTGACACATTCACGAGAACCCCCCCAGAATTATACTAAAAACCCCAGGCCCGTGCTGGGAGTTCCTCAATAGTTGCAATTTGCTCATGCAACCACTTGGTGGGACTATTGCATAAATAAACCAACCGGACTTTTTTGAGAGGCTGGTACTTGTTAATCTTTTTAGCTTTCAGTCATATTTTTTAAATGTATTTTTAAATCTCAGAAGCTGTGTTTTACCAGTTATCCTTACCCTCTCTTTGTGCTGATGGTAATTGTCTTTTTTAATTGGACATCCTTCGTTGATTAGAAGCCGGTATCAGTGGGTCTTAATTGTTTGCACATAAAGTGCATAAATAAATGCTCCGCATGATCATCTTTTCATGGCAACCATTCTGCGGTGTTATAATAGTAATACTATTGAAGCACCTGCAGCCGAGCCAGCGTGCCGTGTATGTGATGTAAACTTCAAACAGTTCATAGAAAACACTGCCCTGGAAACAGCTCATATTGTGACGGTCTCATACTGCCCTTGCATTCTTTGATGTCAAGATTTAAATATGTTAAAAAAACGACTTTTTGGACGGTCAGATGATTTGTCATTACTGTTAGTATAGCCCCCTCCTGCGCACCATGATTAATTTATTGTGTTTCTTCAGGGAGTCTTCAGGGGAAATCTTCTAACACAAGACGGCAGGAGTAATGAAAGACAGCATGGTATAAAACTTTCGAAAGTGAGTTTTTTTTAAAAATTTTTATTCTTCTTCTTCCTCTTGTCTAAGAAAGAGGCAACTCCACCAAGGGGAGTGTAACACAGAGTGCTCTCCGTCAGGTATCCTATGAGAAGCTCTAACGTGGAGTTTTGCCATCTAAATCACAGTAGGGGGTCCAGAGGAGTTTGGCTGGATAAGAAGGAAGGTAAGAAATTGTCAATAAAGAGAAAAAGAGACATAGTCACCAAAGACATCTCTGAGTATTTCTATCCCCAGTCGCAACATACATCTTCTTGTGCAAGGGAAATATATTACGTGGCTCCAACTTCTGTCATTTGGACTATATCACCTTCTGCATTATTAATGACGAGACCGAGAAACACGGTATAGATGCCGCTATGAAATAATGATATAGAAGGAATATAGTTTGAATACGATGGGTTGAGCAGAGGTCAGACACGTGTCACATATCCCGGTACCTTTGATTTGGCAGCAAAAAAATGTTTTCTAAACGGGCTCAAGGGTCAGGGGCTGCAGTTCCAGATTAGTATGTGCTGAGCCTGGATTGAAGACTAGCTGGTTAAAAGGCATGAAAATGCTGCTCTATGGTTGTTTTTGGTTTATTCTCAAGAGATATTTTAACATCTGACAAAATACATATTTTGGTGTTCTTCCAGATCCTTTTACAGACAATCAAGATAAGAAGTAGAACATGTTTTACCATCGTGGACATGCACGATTGGTTGACATACACTTGTCCTGGAACATCTTCTCCTCAGCTTGCAGTTTACTGAGCTCAAAAGTGAAGTCTCACTCCATATGGAGTCAATTCAGCTCTGAGTACTTCACTAAAAACTGCTGCCCACTATTAAATAACCTTGTCCACCAAAGTCAGTTTTAAACTGCATGTCAACAAATATTAATGCAGTTCACTGCCTGATCCAACCAGCTCTCATAGTAGAGATAGAATACTTTGGCTCCAGTCATTTCATCGCTGTGCATTCTTTCTGAGCAGAGATCCAAAGCACATGTGGTGAGCTCAGCGCTCGGCCAGGTGCACTGACGTACAGTATGTGCATCCATTGCTTTGCCAGAGACACATTCATAGTTGCATCCTCTATGAATTCTGAAGTCAAATCTACAGGCAAGTTGTTGCGCATAACCAAGAATCCTCATCCTCATGCTCAGAAATGTATTTTTTACTTTGTATCATGCAAATTTGGGGAAAGAAAGAACGCACCGCCATAATGAAATGTGTACGGGAAACAGAATGACACAATCAAAGATGTCATCAAAAAGTAACCCAAAACCAAACATGTAATTTTTGTCCATGAAAGCAACATTGTAAATGTAAACAATACGCAGTAAAATACATGTTGTGAATAAGAACAGCCTGAACTGAATAATTGATATTAAAGGACAGGTTCATTTCTTTCAGTGGGATTTTGTACGATAACAACTTTGGAAGAGACTCTTTAATTTGACAGCTGTAGCCTAATTTTAACTTCAGATATGTTTTTACACTGAACGAGAACTACGTTTTTTCTCTCACATTTACATCTATTCGTTATTTCGACATGTAGTTTGTACTGCTTTCAGAGATTTCTCAAAAACAAAACACAGTTGGGATTCTAGGAAACACATTTGGATGTAAGAAATGCATGTCAGTGAGTCAACGTTGGGATTGACACTGTTTTTACTGTTAAGTGACTTCAAAAGCTCAGACTTGTTGAGGTTTATTCATTTTGAATGGTTCTAATGACACATATATGGGTCCAGATCATATTTGAACAAATCACCATGTATAGCTTCCACTCAGCAAACGGCAGGGAGGATTCTCAGTGCCCGAACAAATGATGCAACAAAAAGAATCTGTCCAGGGATTTAATGTGTTTTTGACTTTACACAAGCATTAAAGCTTTATATTTACTACTAGTGTGTTATAATTATGACAAAAACCATGACAACCACTTTATCAATGGTGTCAAGTAAAAAAGCTGAGTTCTATACCTAATCTGTAATTCCTCTGAGACGGAGGAGGGACAAATACAGGTGGATTACCTCTTTTTATTGACATTAACAGCAAGAGGATGACTATGCACAGCAATACTGTAAAGATGCAGACATTGAAGCCTCATATCGACTCACACGTTGGAAGTATTAGTGTACAATTAGAAAAGGCTTCCTGAAGCCAGAAATGGATGTATTCAACGAAGGAAGTGGATGGCATCACACACACACACGTGTGCGTGAACACGCGTGTGTGTGTGTGTGTGTCAATCAGGAATTAATTGACGGGAAGATTAAAGCTCACATCTGAGAGAGCCCCCCCCCCTTTTTTTTCCTTTTTTTTTTCAAGGGCGGCCAAGTTGAAGGAGTCTGGTCTCCAGCGTCTGCCCGGGGTTCGGGGTGCCTGCGCTCAAGGTTAGCGCTGGCACCCCGCTGAGCGGGCGCTGTCTGAGATGGGTCCTACTTGTTGGACATTCATTATCAAACTCTGTTTGCTCCTTTCATCTGCAGCTCTCTGCAGCACTCAACGTAAACTACAGAGGCACCTTGCAGCTTGACATCTCTCCATTCACTCTGTACCTTAAACAGCATGCTGCCACATCAAAGAGCCGCGGCTGCCTTTGATGTTGCAAAAAAGAAAGAGCCCCAATGATCTGCTAAAAAGCAATGCAACTTTCTGCAGCCTTGTTTTGTTCTTTGGCTATCTCTAGAAGTCTGGAGTCAGGCTCTAGAAGTCCACAGAGCTGATTTGTGATCTGGAAAAGTTGAACGGGGCTCTTTGCAAAATGAAGTGAATGAATGACTGAGAGGGGGAAAGAAGAGAGCGCACGACTTGTTCCATTGGTTTTTCAGCATTACGCTCCCTGCGGTGCGTGCCACATGTTATAAAGTTGAAGGGAGCTGTCATAAAGTGTCAGGTTTAAAGTGAATAAGTGAATGTTAAATGGCCAGACAATGGCAAACATCCATCACTGTCCACTGTAACTATTTATGAGACAAAGGGTCAACATTCAGCCCTTCAGCCTTTCATATTATAGCAAATTACCACTTTCATTTTCATGACATAGACAAAAAAAACATAACCAACAACATCCTCAGTGTGTAGGTTTAAAAAAAAAAAGGTTTTGGTTTTATATACTTTAGCATCTGGTGTCACACAACATCCTTGACAATGAGAGTGCTTGCCTTTAGCTTTGGAAATAGTGTGTACTGAAAATAGTGTGTACTGTACTTCAAACTATTTCCTTTTTATTCCAGTACTTTTTGCTTTCATCCCAAAAGATTCTGCAAATGACAAACGTGTTTTTGCTTTTCCCGGTTGTTTGATGACACAGCAAAATACAAAAGATCTCCCGAACACAAATGGCCCCTTTGTGTCATTAATCCAAGAGAGCATACAAAAATATAATACAAAAATTGTATTTGCATTGTAATAAATTCTTCATATTGACTCCAGCTCTCCGCCGTCACTTGCTATTAGTGTTCCATTCTTTTGCTTTGTTTGTGTTTTTGAGGGATTTTCTTATAATGTTTAACACATATAAGGAGGGCATGAGATTAATGGCGTAAGCACTGATCATGAATAGCAAAATGAAGGAGCAACTGATGAATAACTTCTCCCCCTCTAAGCCCCGGCCACCTCTGCATCAGAGCGGAACAAAGCGGCCTCTTTCTCCAGTGCCAGCTTGGTGATTATAGGGTGGATTTAATCCTGCTAATTATAATTTCATCAGATATAACAAAGGAGCTGTCCACAATTAAAAGTGACATTTGATGCAGTCGGCAAGAGGGTCCAGCACACTGAACTTTGTCAGCTTGTTTCCTAATTGAATGAACTTGACAATAATTGAAGTGTTTTATTTTTGCCCTTCTTTCCACACATAAAAGACTTCCATGCCAATTAGCGTTAATTCTCCCGTTCCCCTCTTTCTTTTCATGGACTTGAGTAGGCAGGAACCTGCATATTCCGATCATTTGCATTATCCAAAGCAAATCTACTTTGAAGTTGTGAGAATCTGTGAGAAAAAGGATCCACTTATCCCACATGAAAAAATGTTCAAAGCTCATAAATTCACTGGAACAGATGTACATTATCATTGGATTTGCCTTTTTTTTCCCCCCTCTTTGCTTCTGTATTGGTAATAGACTACCTCATGTCCTTCTCATCCTTAGTGTTTAGCATCTTGCCTTAACAGAAGCTTGCACCCTGCTGTGCCAATCCACACTTCAAAGCTCCATGCCTATCTGCTGGAAACAAAGCCCACAGAACATATTATTGCTGCCTCTCATTTCCCTATATTTAAGTCAATATCATTGCTTTCTTTTTGCCAGTGGCAACAAAGGGATAGGGTTTATTTCTAGACAAAAAGACCATTCCCTGAAACCCATGTCTCCCAACAACACAAATACAACATGATGCACAGGAAAGGTTTATCCTGTTAGAGTCCCTGCTAATGTCCAATTCTTCTGTGACAGTCACCAAGTTATTAGCTCTAAATACAGAAAAGCCATAGATGGGCTATTATTCTCTGAATTAAACTACATCTAATTACATATTACATGACTGCTGGATATACTGACGTCACAAACTCTTGTTCACTTCTCTGGAGTCAAAGATCGCAACGATCAACAAAACCAGAGTCAAATGTGAGGTCAGAAACCTCTTTCCTAATTTAGGTCTATAGGGGGGGAAACTTATTTTTGGGCCCAATGGCATCATGTGACTGACCCAGAAGTTGCAATTCAACGGTTTGGCCACTATGCAAATTGACTTGATGGACCGCTGGTGTTTCTGCAAGCCTCCGGGAACAGCGTCTGTAAATCACGGGATGTTTTTTTTTTTGAGAGGTAAATCAACTTCCCAGCACGGACACCTCAATAGACTTTACTAATCGCCGAATCCAGATATGTTCGCCGGAGCCGAAACACCTGGGATGCGGGGTTAAAGGAAAGGCTGGCGCTCTTGCCTCTTGGACCCACGGATGTAGGAGATTCAAGTAATTTTACACCCAGGAAGTTGAACTTTTTTTTTTTCATGTGCCACTAAGCAACTTTCAAGGGAATGAACAAGTCTAATAACAGTAGCATGAAATAAATGATATACCCTCTTGGGCTCTGGTAGAGTTATTAGAGTAAATACATTAATATGTGCAGATTGTTGTCTTAAACACCTCTGTGCTGTCTCAGACAGCATTGCTCCGCTCACTGCTGCACTTTATTTTCTTCTGTATAATGTGTACAGCCCTCCGGAGGATGATTCTCGCAGTAATGGCTCACTGTAATGTTGTAGGTACTGCTCATCTATAAATGATCACGTATGCCCTTTGCTCAGACAGTGTTTTCGCAGGTTGTAAGATGCCGGCTTTTGTTCACTTTGCTGAGAAACAAGCAATCCATCACCACCTAGAGATCATTTGACCTTTTCTTATATTGACAGCTTTCGAGATAAATATATAGAAGACAACAGACGGAGCGAGTGAACATTCCACTGTACAACGTTCGTAAGGAATGTATTATAAAGTGGTAAGCGTGTGTAGATCATCTTTCTCCAAAATTACAAAGCACCCCCCCCTCGTGCCCCCCCCCCTTCCTCTTTTACCTGAAACACATGTGACGCGTCCCGACCCGGAGACTGAACAACAGAGACAGTGCTGTCATTTCAAAAGGCGTGAATGCATTATCCAACCGTTACTCTGCACTGGAGGAGAAAATCTCCATGAACACCAAGGCTATTACCAACATATGTGAAGAGTTGAAAGGACTGCAGATCAAAGTCAAAGTAAAAAAAAAAAAAAAGAAGAAGAAAATGTAAAAAAAAGAAAAAAGAAGAAGCTCCGGAGAAGAGAGGATGCAGGAGGATACAGTAATGTCCCCTCTGGCTATACTGCATGTGAAACTTGCAATGAAGATGCAAGGCAAGAAGTTTTGGAGCGTGTATTTTTTTTAGATCACTAACAAAGAGCCATGATTCATAACTATAATCTGGATTTCAAAACACAGTCCTAACTTTGAAATGGTTTCGCGTCGACCGTTTGCCGGGCTTGTGGTTTGAGAACTTTAATCTCATGAAGTGCCTTCCGCTTAAAAAACCAGGTTTGGACTATTACTCCAAGTTAACTTGTGTTTTCTTTCCCTGCAGAATGTGAAAGTCAGCTGTCATGGCTTTCATTAGTTATGGCAAATATAGCAAAGCAGTTTTCATGCAGAGCAAGCAGGGAATTTACTCTATTTGCCAAGTGCATATGAATACAGTGCCGTTTCTTTTTGAGTGATGCTCACTTGTGTTTTCTCCGTCTACTTTTAATGATACTAACAAAAAACAAGCAGTGCAGCTGAACGTCATTGTACGATGTGGTCACCCTGATCATTTAAAACTGCTGCAACATCCAACTCACCACCATGGATTGTATTGTTTGCCCTTCCATGTTGCTGCAAACATGCCAATGTAATGCACCAGGATAAAGATCATTCTATTTTTTAGTGTTTAAAATGCATCCATGACATTCTACTAACAACTTTAATGATTCAGGAATATGAAGCTGCACAGTAATGTTTCCCGAGTTATTATTGTATTCCTCTAAAGGAGTAGTATTTCATAATTTTGGAGCGTAATTACAAGCTGTGGCCAGTAGAATAGGAGCAAATATTACAAGTAAAATCCGTTGGAGTGAAACACAGCGTGACCACGCCCACTACGGTTCCTTACGTTACGTTTCCTGCGCCATGAAACCTCATGAAACCTCTCGCTACGCTGGAACAAGGTGACGCTTTATGGGACGGTAGAGAGCTGAAGGGAGTTGAGTCCATCCTCTAAAAGTGCATCTATTGTTGCCGATAGACGGCCCGGCCACGTGGAGACGGCTCAAAATCATACTTTTACTAAAGGGTCCTTCATTTTGGATGTCTTTGTTAACTGCAGACATCTTGTTAATTCCACCCCCAGCAGAAAACATGTCAACTGATTTGGAAAGGTTTTTAGGCAAAAAAAGAAAGAAATCTGATTCAGGTAATATCTCAAATCATTTATCTTTCCAAGCCTTATGAGTTTTATCATACATTACGCACTCCCGAAAAATACCGTTGGAAGAGAAATATTCCATTTCCGCAAAAGTAAAAGGTGTAAATTTGCGGTCGTGATTGTAACATTACTTCACACCTCCGATATGGTCGCTTTTGATAGCTGAAATGTGTAAAGCAGCTGTAATAAGAACCCCGTAAGCTGTTGGGATATAAACCATTTGTAATGATGATACAAGTTCTGTGGGCTACACCGCCGTGCTTACACAAATAGCCGTGCGTTCGTGAGAGGAAAGCGTATCACATTGCCAAGAGGCGGCCTCTCTGCGGTTGCCCCGACCAGAGATAAGCTGCTAAGCTGCAGATGAAAGTGTGTGTGCATGTAGAGAGCGTGGCGTGGTGAGCAGCTGTGGTCAGCCAGATTTGGGAGCTCTCTGTGACACCACAGTGAAGATACAGTGGAGGGGAGCTTTTGCTTCACGGTGCACACGGTCACTTCCTGTTGCCCTTTGCATCCATCCAGCTGACTTTCTTAGGAAATAAGGAACATAAGAGGAAATAAAAGCAAAAGGACACACCTCCAAAAAATTACAAATGCATGGGAGGTCAATTATTTTCATGTGTCTTTCATTTCAGAATGTTCTGGTTTTTGACAGTTTTGACCAAACATAGTCGTGTCATCTTGTGCTGAACCTGAAGTATCCGCCTTTCTGTGTGGAGAGTCTGTGGATTGGTGGATAATGTTTGTGAAAGATGTTTTGTGGATTCTGCACATGATACATAGAGATATGGATGGTTGGCCACATGTAGTTCATCTGTTGTAACAAAATACAAATGGACAATATCGGATGAATGCGGCAAAATAAATAGATAAAGCAAAGATTATGATAATGTTGCAGCTCTGTGTACTCTGTGTCTTTAAAAAAAAAAAAGTGAAACTTTTCACTTCCCTTTCCGCTTCATCCGCTCTGGATAACGTCGTCACAAGAAGCGCTTGTTTCTCTTGTGTCTGTGGATAACTTTGTCACAGACGCAAGACAAATTAATAATTAGCATGAAGGCCGATTGATCTTTTCATTTAACTCTCAGCAGGAAAGCAAATATGTTTATTTCCAAAAATGAAAGATCCACATTGTAGTAGCTTTGTTTTTGTTTTTTTATAACGCAATGCAAAATGTGTTTTAGCACAAATACAGTAGATGACATGCTAATATGTTTAACTGGTATATTTTGAAGGCATATAAGTTATTGTAAATACATGTGCTGTGCAGATTTGCACAATAAAACAGACGCTGACAAAAAAACAGAAAATAAAGTGACCCCAGAAGTCAGTGAGTTTATAAGGAACAGGTTCATACTTTAATAAAAGTTTTTTTTTTTCCCCTTGGCACAGATCTGCTATCAAATAAATAAAGCAATTAATCAAATACAATCTATATAAACTAAACAAAGTAATGAAAAAACCATCAGGAGGGAGGGAAAGGAGAGAGAACAGCTAGTGCTAAACAACTTTCTTTTACGACAAACACCAAGTGAACGTGTGTCTGCGTGAGGAGAGACGGACCGATAACTACTCCTCCCTGCTAACGGGACCGGCGGATATTGAAGTACTAGCTGACAGTAGGAGTGAGATAGCTTAACAGTTTCTTAATTATAAATAAGCCTTAATTTCTTTCTACATGATGCTGGTTTATCATTACTGCAGTCCACTATATACATCAGTTAAAAAAAAAATGTTGATACATGGATGTTAAAAAGCAAATTAGTGGTGCAATACATATTATAATAACATGGAGGGGCGGCTCTGAATACTGAAGACTTTATACAACAGAGGATGCTGGAGGTTTGTGTGACGGTTTGAAAACATTTGCTCCGAAAAAGAGGCACTGACAATTAAAAAAAGAAGAAAAAAAAGACGTTCAGGTGGATGTTGATAGCTGATGACTGAAAACATTAATATCATTATTCTGATTCCAAATCTAGAAATATTGTCATGGTAAAAGTTGTGATAGGGATTTGGACAGAAGACGTCTAAAGATTCAAAAAAGGTTTTAACAGGAAGTTGATGCCCCACGGTGTCTGGTAAAGCCCGTGTGACAAAACACAGAAGGAAGAAAAGCTGCTTTCCCAACTCTCACCAAATGCTTTAGAAGTGCTCATGAGCAAGGCAGCGGCTCCAGCGATGCGGCGCTGAAGACTGCAGTGTGGAGGTGCGGTTGTCGTTGCCAGCTTCCCGATGCGAGTTCATGCAATTGTACGAATGTGAAGTGACGCATTGGAGGAAGGAGCTCCGTCCGTGCCGTGAAACTCTCTCGTGAAGTTGAAAAAAAAAATTGCAACCTGGCTGGGAGTCTGACCGAGCCTTTCACCCTAAAATTCCTTCGCTCGTCGTGTCGAATCGGACCACCCTGCTCGCCGTTCACACAGCCAGACCGCCATTTCCACACTACTCGCATTTGGAGAGTCACGCTGGTATCAACACTGTTTCGGCTGAGGGGGAGAGACCACTGACAAAAGAGAGTTACAGTTGTATGTGGTGCTGGGGCAGCAGTGGGAGGTGAGGGAGCTGAGGTATGGAGCACAGCTGTGGGGGGGGGTGGGCCCTCCGTTACAGGACGGCCTGCAGCTGTGACAGCACAGCGCGAGGCTGAGGGCAAGACGGCATTCTAACTCATCACCAACACGCGCTTAAGGGCGGATGATCGCAATCAAACATGGTGGCCACAGTTTGAAGGCCGGTGGGCCTCGGGGTCTGGTTCACATAATCTATTATCTTCATGGATGAGGCTGCCCTCGAGTGCGGCATCGAAGCCCGAAGAAAAAGAAAAAAAGACTACGCGGGCGAAGGGTCGGGTCATTTCTCCATGTGATGCCGGGATGTGCTCGAAAGAACACGTGTGCTCGCGATGGAGAGAGAGGGAGGAAACAGTTAAGGAAACAGTTCACCGCTATCCTGGAAAACCAGCAGGGTGATCGACACCCTGACACCTCATGTTGCTGGCAGAAACATCTGCATTTTCTTTTTTGTATACCGCCGCTGCCCGAAGAGCCTCACGGGATAGAAGGGACTATCGGAGAGCAACAGTGGTGAGTTATGGGTGTAGTGGAGACCGGTGGCCGAGCCCAGTGTTATCCAGCACCAGAGGAATGAGACAGCTGAAAGAGCCCTCGCCCCGCCGCACCACAAACAGAGCCTTGTTGGCTGAGCGCTGAGGCCACATGGCGGTACGGTGAAAGACCTGGCGACAGCTGGGGGTAGTGGGGCGAGGGGGGGCAGGAAGATGCCTTGGAAACAGAGGGGGCAGCCGTGTGAAGGCTGGACGACAGACGCTGAAGAGCCGGGGGGTGAAAGTGCTACCCTGTCTAAGTCTAAATAGACAAAATGGTGTTCCGGTCAACTCCAAAGGGTGAAGAAGTGAAACTGCAATGCAGAGGCAATGACACCGACAACAAATGTAATAAAAAATCTGTGAAGGCCAAACTTGCTACTGATGAATGAATACGCCAACCTCTAACTGTCTCTATGTTTTCAATTACGCAAATGTGCATGAATAAGGCCTGAACTAGTACAGGAGAGTTCTCCTGAACTGACGTCACGATCGCACCATCTCTGTTGGTGTTCAAGGGCAATTGAAGTTTCAGGAAAACTACACTGCTACTTCTAAGAAATCCAGATTTTTCAGTTTCTAATTCACCTTCATGCAGAACCCCACACTCGCGCGACATGAACATCACGGTGTACGTTCCCATGATATCAGCATACAACACTGTGTGTTGTGGGGTCTCCTGAACAGCACTGCTGGGAGTTGGGATTTCAGTCCTTCAGGCATAAGAACCAGATCACAGTTGTGTATCAAATCACATGTTGAAACGGAGAGAGAGTGAGACACAGTTGTACATTTTCTAGTCAAAATGGGGCTCGTATGGTCTTACAAAATGCATTTGTGAAGGAAAACAAACATAAAAGCTTCGGATAGTGAATACAAAGATATCACATTATCAATAAAGCTTATAAAATTGATAACAATATATACCTTATGTACAGTCAATGTTAGTCAAAAGTAAGTAGCCGTTTGAAGCCTACTGCAGATTATGACGTGATTTCTTTACTTTGAAAAAAAAAAAAGCAAATCGAAGTAATTTAAAAAATAACCTCTGAATGCGTAGTCACCATTACATCATCATCAACAATTAGGATAAAATTAGAGGTAGCAGCGGATTTGGGATCTCTCTTTTTTCCTTGAAACGTTTCAACATTTTTCCTTCCCGTTTTTGCTTACGTGGCATTGCGTGCTTGAATCAGAATCTTCATTTTCATCTTCAAAAACCTGCCTGACAGCCTGCTTTAAATACTCACGCACCCATGAGCGCACTTCAAGTGGTTTTCAACAGACACCAGTGTCGTGACACTCACATACACACACACTTGCTACGGCCACACGTTCACACACTGTTTTACACACACACACACACACACACATACACACACACACTTGCTACGTACGCACACGCACAGACAGCCCGGCTCTCCTATCACCTGTATTCTTTCATATAGTTTTGTCTTTAAATCACAGTCTTTTCTTCCGCTTTCCTTAAAAACCTTTTGGGTCTGGAAGGGTTCTGTTGCTGGTTTAGAGCCGCAGAGTTCACCAGGCAGAGGATTACAGGGTCAGGGGCGAGAGGATCTTCGGAGTTGTTTATCAAATTGTCCCATTGTGCCTCCTCTCTGGCCCCAGCCGTGATCCTCAGTCCGACCGTGGCCCTAAATCACTGTCCTGCTGCATACCCACGCTTTTGTATGTACGACCAACGTCTTTATAACACTGATTAATAAACTCTCAGCACTGGGACACCCCCTCCCATGATCCTCCTCTCCTGCCATTGTCCCACGTCTACTACATAGGCGCTGCAGTACTGCACAATGTAGAGTGGCCCGGCGGCTGACGAGGAAGCTCACTGCAGTCGGTGTCTGCCTGCGGAAAATTCAGGACTGGTAAAAGTGGTGGTAGTGGTGATGGTGTTCATGGTGGTGGTGATGCTCATGCCGCTGCACCATTTGCGCCAGCCCCCCCTCGTACAGCAGCACGCTGGGCAGGTCCCGCACCTGCTCCTTCTCCACCACTGGTCCCGGGGCCAGAGTGCCTAAGGCCCTGTAGCCCTGGCTTTCCTTGGACCGCTGCTTGTGCTTGCGGTAGGGCGCTGTGGACTGGTGAGGAGGCGTCTGGCTGGGTAGCGCCGTGGGAGGAGGGACCCCTCGGCTCCGCATCACCCTGGCACTGATCTGCGCGGGAGGCGTGCGGCTGTGGGTCTTGGGAGAACGGAGGGCATGTTTCCCAGAGTCTTGGCCTCGCGTGCGGGCCGGGTGGAGGCTGACGGGAGCAACAGTGTCCACGCCAGTCTGCAGGCGGCGGTGGTGGGAATGGGAGTGGCCATTTTCGGGTTCGTGGGAGCGGGAGCGAGTCTGGTTGGATGAGCGGGTCTGAGGCTCTGCTTTCGTTGGCTCTGGGGTGGGCGCTGTGGGGGGGGGGAGACCGACAGGTATTTATGGTAACTGAGAAAGCAGGATAAATGACAAACTTCTAGGTTGAAGAAAAACAAAAACAAATATGTCACAGGGCTTCCTTAAAAAAAAAGAAGCTCCACAATAATATTCTGGCAGCTTTACTTCTGGTTCTTTCTTCAGGGGATAACCCTGGCTCAATGTGACAGAGAGCAGGTCTCTGTTAGCACTTTCCTAACAAGCCAACATTAAAATAATCACTTGTCATCACTGACCGTCAGATCAAGGCTGCTGCTTATTAGACCTAATATTTCACTTCACAACAGCCCTTTATGTTGATGGGCTGTAGCCTTGAACACTTGATGTATTGTGCTTGCCTGAGCCCAGATGTTTGTACTGGCTGCAAGTTCACCTAATGGCTCCAAGCAGGTGCCGCAGTAATGAGGGCCCCTGGATGCAGCTTCAAAGGGCCACCACGGCCTGAGTTTCTCCCTCCCCTCTCCCCCTCTAAAGCCTTGGCCCCGGTCCACCCACCGGTTCCAAAGCGGGATGTGTAGTTTTCGATGCCTGCCAGGTCCAAGTAGTGGTTCCTGCGTTCCAGGTTCTCATCCACGCAGTGGCGCTGGCAGCCAGGCTGGGTGTGGTGGTCACTGTGGTGGCGCCTGTGGACACAAGCGGCACCTCTCATTAGGTCGCAGTTTGGGACAGAGAGGATCAGTATGGTAGTGTTTGGTAAAGAAAAAAAAGGAAAACAAGTGTTCATTATGATCCGGCCGTAGCACAGTAATTGTGACTTGAGAAGTGAGATTGTGAATGTAATGAATCTCAGGTTTGAACCTCAACTGGGAGGATTTGAAAAGTGCAGTGAGAGGGCAGACTCTCCCTTCGCTCCTCCTCAGGACAGTGGAGGTACATTTGGTGAAAGCTAATTAAAGAGTAGATGACAACTGTAGCTCCTAAGTGTGAATCAAACAACCACTGCCCCTCGCCACTTTGAACGAGAACGTTATGATCAGTGATGTAATGAAAACCATGATAACTATGAGTTTCATATTACCCTCCTCCTTCTTGTCGACACCACAAACTTCAACACTAGAAACCGGCTTTTTCGGGGGAGGTGAGGTTTTTACCTTAGGAGTGCTCGCGTCTTCTTGTCCATACTCTTGGGGTCTTCTATGCACTTGTCGTTTTTCTCCCTAGGGTGGGACATGTCTGCGTATGAAAGACACAAGGCTATTATCAAAGAGAGCTACACAGAGCAGCCACACACACAAACACACACACATGACAAGTCACACAAGCCTCAGAAGAAAGCAACCTTTGTTTTGGGGTTTTACTTTGAAGATCTATAGAAAAGGAAAACAACAATGCTTCATTTATTCTATTTTCCACTCCCGGCCTCTTATAAGGAATGGAATGAAGAAAAAAAAACAAGAAAAAAAAAACATGCAGACTTCAGAAATTGTTTATTAAGGACTTGAGATCTGATGCGGTTTCAAATTAGCATGAAGGCAACCGGCGATATTTTCAAAGCTTGCTCCGTTTGAATCTCTTGACGGATATTTATAGCCGAAACAATAGGACGCAAACACACAGGAATATATACTTTTTGAGATATTTTTCCCTGACTGCTTGTTTACCAAGTCGTCAGTGAGAAAAGTTAAGTTGAACGTAGCTATATTTTCCCGGCAGCTCTGAGAAGGGGGGGGGGGAAGAGAGAGGGGAGAAGAGAGGAAAAGAGGGAACTTTGGAGAAAAGAAAAATGGCTGCAGTTATCAAAAGGACTCGGCACATCTCTTAAGGTTTCTTTCAGAGTATTTGAAGGCGCTGAGGGAGGGGGCCCTCTCTTAGCTCTGTCACTCCCCCCCCCATCATTAAAAATGAACCCCATTGAGTGGGGAGAGATGGAGCGACGCCGAGACTGCGAGGAACAAAGCTCTGACAGGCCTGAAGCAGCCGCCTTTCTGCATGACAACATACACATCTCTGGGTGAGCTGACAGCAGGCAACACAAGGGGGACCCCCAAAACGCCCTCTCTTCTCCCCTTCCCCGCCCACCGCGTTAACATCAGCTTTACCTGCCGCACCCTGCGTGCAACTCCTCCACCGCTGGCTGGAGTCGGGAGCCACCGACAGCTTGACCCGCAACGTCTTGCTGCTGCTGGGAGAATGGTTGACGGAGGCGTCCACGACCTCATAGATGGTGTGGAGCAGGCTGGTGATGTCCTGCAGGACGGAGGGGGTGGAGGAGATTGCTCACACGACATCCATTTGAGAGCAAACATTTTATTGATGCTTATTAATCAGAAAATACAGAAAATAGGGCACATAGAAGACTATTTGTATCACCCTACGGTTTGAATTCAATATTCCGCGGCTTTGTGCGTTACAACTCTGTATCATAAGTCTCATGCTAGCTAGGAATTTTAAGAAGTGACTCCGTGAACAGAGAACAGAGAACTCTCACTGATGTCAGTTGTTTTAGTTCAGCTTTCCAAGTTGAAGCCATCAGACACGGTGTAAAGACAAGTTATAAATTCATGAAAAGAAACGTCTTGGCGGCAGCAGAGGAGGCTGACTGAGATGGCAGGCCTGGTGCGCGTCGTGTTCCAGCTGTGCGAGCGCGACACTTTTTCTATTTAATTCCTTGGTGTCTCTTAAATGACTGAAATTACATCTGCATACCGAGCAACTTCTGTCTCCACCTTTCCAATGAATGCACAAAAGCATGTGTACATAAACTCGGCCACACATAAGCACAGAGTCGCATTTTTTTTTTTTAAAAAGGGGGATGCCACGCTGATTTCAGAAAGAGGTAACGGGCCATATTTGGACAGCTTCATTTGCACATGAAGTAATGCGGCCTCTTGTGGCTGTTTAGAAGCTAGATTTTTGCATTGATGAGTGTTTTTGTGCACCACAGTGAGATAATGACTCCCTGTTGGGTGCTAGCAAGTGTGCGAGATCTTTTCAGAGCAAACCAGAATCCTAATTGTCCTTTAAAAATGCCACCTGCAAGTGATGAGAAATGAAATATCTCGTACAGTATCTCAAAGCTCATTAGTGTTTTACTTTGGATGGTAACAGTTTCCCCATAAAAGCACCTTTGACGGAACTGCTGAGAATTAAGTCGACGCCACACAAAGACTCCAAAGGCATCATTTTCATTTTGAATCAGAAGAAAAAGGACTACTATGAATTCTTCAGGGACCGGTTCCACATACGGCTTTCAGACATAGACGCACTGTAAGAAAAAAAGTCAAATGAAATGAAATAAAAGCTTCCTGTGTCATTTTTGGTTTCCTTCTCTCTTTTTTTTATTTGCGTGAAAAAGAAAAAAAGTTGCAGAAGAAAGCTTTTCTCTCCCCCTTCCAACCGCCGTCTGCTGTCTCATGAGCCATGGAGCCACAGGCAATGCCAAAAAAACTGCGCAGCCAACCGCACTGAGGACAGCTCAAGTCTCTTTGCGCCGTTTCAAGTTGTTCTCAAAAAACACGGGCCTTTCTGGATGTTCCCTCAGATCTGTACCAGGCAGACGTAAGCCACAAGGTACCTCGCAGGAGCGGAGACACGCAGACGTCGCTGCATTTGGTTATTAGTAGTGAGAATGGGTTTGAGGCTTGTGACTTCCATCCGCTTTTTTTTTTTTTTTTTTTTTTTTTTGGGGTGTGGCGATACCAGAATAGAGCAGAATTTAAAATTTACAGGGAAAGTTATTTATCCCATCTCACACCCAAAAGGGGGGTTTTGTCGCTGTAAGATGCTGACCAGAAGCATTTTGCCACAATTGCAATATGGGGCCAGATAAATGTCTTCATTTTATGTGATAGTACCTTTTAAAAGGGATTCGTACTACAGCTACTCCATGGTGTTTGAGCAATTTAATGGTTGTTCATTACATCCTTTTTATTAGTTCATTTAATAGTTCACCCGCACCCCTAGGTAAATCAAGATTATTACCTCTCTGGTGACTTTGCCATTGTTGTCGAAGTCGTAGAGGGTGAAGGTCCACTCCTGTCGGTTATCCTCCTCCACGGAGACGGCACACTCCAACTCCTTAAAACAGAGCAGCACAGAACTATCAGTATCATTCGCCGTGTACACGCGTGTGTATGAGTGTGTTTTTGCCATTGCCCTAGTTTCATCCGGAGGGGAGGTAATAAACGTCCTGTTCGGTGTCGACACTCACTTCAAACTGGAGCTGTTTCTGTGGCCCTGCGGGGGATTGGCTGTCCCTCGCCTGCATCTTCCCCTCCACACAGCAGCTGTCTGTCTTCTCTGGGGGTAAAGCCACTGCAGTCACACATGCACACACACACACACACACACACACACACACACACACACACACAGAGACAGAGAGACACACACACGCACAAAGATAAAAGAGAGAGCCTGAGGATGGAAACGTTGGGCGCAGTCATAACCTGAGGATATGTCGTCGCCTTCAAGTGTTCCTTGTAAGCTCCTACTTCCGAGTTTGGCAGCTGCAATTAAGATGTGTCGCATATTCAAGTGCTCCTGGTTGGAAATAAACCCACACAGCCAAACTCCTCAGTTTTTGTCTCCCTGCTATTATTCTAAAATCTGTATTTTAATATTAAAAAAAAAGGTTTGCTAGTTAAGTGGCAGCACAGGCGCTGTTGTGTTTAGCATAAGTAATGCGTACAGAGTGTCACTGACATTAAAATGTTGTTTGGTTGTGCAAATGCACTGAGCTGTAAGGTGTATTTACGGTATTTCTAATAATACTCAAAAGGACAGAAAGTGTAAGACCAGTGTGGCTCAAAATGTGCTCTTTGGAGCTAATTGACCTCAATTGGTCTTCAAGTTGCTTCTGCCAGTCCTGAAAACACACGTGTGGCAACAGCTTTGGATTATTTTGCATGTTTTGCATGTCAGGTAGCGAGATCTTTATTGCATCATTCCAGAGAGCCAAAGTACTATTGAAACAAAACACTGATATCAAGACGGGAACTGGAACACCCGAGATGTCAATCCAATAGAAACAGGAAAACATTTTGAAACGGTGACAGAATTATTTCTCCAATGGCGAAAGCGCTTCCATCAACCACGAATGTAATAACAGTTTTTCAGCTCTTAGCTGCAGTATATATTTAACCCAAGGGGTTCACGCTGAGCGGTGGTGTCAAACATAAAAAACTGAATGACATAACATGTCTTAAACATGATAGAACTATTTGTGTATATACATGGCGGATTGGAAACAGCATATGAACATGAAAAGGCCCACGGGGCACCCATGGGAGCTTTAAGGAATGACATTCACCGTAAATTACCATCCAGACATGCAGTAAAGGCAGAAAGTCCAGCGGGAGAACTAATCCATCATATGCACTTAAGCTGATGCTCAGATCCACCTGTGTGGAGTCTGACAACATGTACTGTAGCATACAAGTCAATCACTGTTTCCCTGTATTACAATTTACGACAACGATTTCCCAGACAGGATTCATTGACAAATGTTAATACTCCTTTTAACACTAAATCAACAAGCCTAAAGACGGAAAGTTTGCATCGACGCTGGGATTTTCACAGCCCTACTCTGTTGGGAAATCAGCGAGCACATGTTCCTCTATAGGCTGAGCGAATCATTGGAACTAGGTCACACGGGGGTTAATTCAACATTAAGCTAACGTCTGTGACCACAGTTAATGGTGGTCTTTTTGTTTGTGTGTGTGTCTGGTTCGATATATTAGTTTCAGCGTTGGATGCTGACCCAGACCCGGTGCTACCAGATATCCTTCTCCGCTTTGAAAACCAGCCTTTGTTTGAGACATGAGGCTGCAGGAAACACACGACATGTAAACAGAGATTTGCGAGGCGTACACGGCGGCTCCTTCGCCAGTTGCTTCATCCTCATACATACACGTTTGTTTTTTTTGCAGAGGATTGTCACAGCAAGCCTCTACTCAGCCACAGCCACTCTATGTTTTTACCTCTAGTCATTTCGCTTTGCATGAGCATCAGTTCCGCTCCCCTCATCCAATCACAGTCCTGCGGGCTGCACACACACCCATAGACCCACACAGACCACTCCCCTCTCTCTCTCTCTCTCTGTCTCTCTCTCTCTCTCTCTCTCTCTCTCTCTCTCTCTCTCTCTCTCTCCACCCTCCCCTGCTCCTTTCTGCTCTGCCACACTTTGAAGTTCCGTTCTCAAACCTTTTGGAAGAAGATCAGACCGGCTGTAAAACAGAATCACTAATTAATTAAGCCAAGTCAAATCTGAAACACTGTTTGTTTGCTCGCCAACGGAGCAGACACAACAGCCCAATTTCTTTCCTCCTGATCCAAAGCAGATCAAAGCGGACCTGTCTCATCCCTGGGTAGGGGAAAATGCCAGAAATGAAAGGCATCATCCCAGGGAGCTTTTACCAACTTTTTGGAGAGGAGCAGCATTTGGGGTCCCGCTGTTTGATCATCGGAGGTGCTCAAAGGGAACATTGTGTGCGAGGGCAAATCTGTTCCGTAGCAGGCTCAATATGGTGGTGAGATGCTTATCTCGGAGCTAATGAAATGCCGGGAGGAGTAACAGTAATCTGCTATCACCCTCTTCTCCTCTCCCGCCCCCCCGCCCTCCGCCCCCTCCCACCACCACAGACATAAGCCGACTCTTTATGAGAGGAGCTGAGCCAGGGGATTGGCTGCACATCAGATCTGAGGGGCAAGACGAGGGCAGCCGAGGCAGGCACCCTCCAAGCAAAGCCTGTTTTTGCAGTAGCCATGCAACACACACGTGCATGCATTCACTCGTGCACAGAAACGGAGGCATGTCCGGAGATCCAATCCCTCCCAGCGTAGCTAGTGCGACTGCAATGCACGCGACTGGGTCTGACCCGCTCATTGTACATTGAGACAGCTCAGTGCTAAGCACTGAAAGTGTTTTGGGGTGGCCTTCCAGGTGATCGCGACATTGTCTCGTCCTTCAGAGGTGAAGTTTTCATTGGCGAAGCCCTTAATCATCCAGCGGTCTTGTTAAGCTACTATGTGCTGGGTAGCGCAGATGTGAACAAAGCTAATCTGAAACAAGGTGCCGATGGAGAGTTTCTTCAGCAAACTTTCTCTGCTTAACAAAAGGTTAAAACGAACTTAATAAAAAGCCCATGTAGGAGATTCTTCTTACATGCCGGCAGTAACGATGTAAAGTAACCTAAAGACACTTTCATCATTGAGCCCTTCTTCCCTCCTTTGTAATTTTTGCAGGCAAGTTCTTTTTTTAATACCAAGTGCTTCCTTAAAGCCAGAGGAAAGACAGCTTTTATGTGTGTTGGTTGTCTTATCTCTGCTCTCACTGTTTTCTCTCTCATTTTCACCTAACTTGTTCTTATTACATGTATGGACAGCGGCTCAGATCACCGCACTAAACGCAGTTTGTTTTCATTAGAGGACATTAACGCAGTAGTTTTGGGGGGCAAAAAAGTGTCACTATTTTCCTGAGGGTGAATGTGACAAACAGCTTGCTGGTGTGAATAAAACATTTTTAAAAAAAGATCAGTTGATTAACCTGAACTACTAAAATATACACTGCAAAGTATGGGAAGCAAAACGGTGTCACATTCTTCCTGACTGAGACCTAATTTTAGTCCACAGGTATTCATTGCTCCACTAACAAACATGACAGTTGCGTCTATGAGCCAGCTGACACTGAAGGAGTTAGTAAATTAAACATGATGTATTGACTTCTTTAGATGCCTGTTATGGAAATATACACAGTCTTGTATGAGTATGTTTTTATTGACGCAAATCATTTGGGCCTTGTTCCAATTAGCAACATCTGTCTTGCCCAATAAAAGCAAATCATTTCATAATCCATTTATCAGTTGTGTTGTCTTGTCTCTCTATTTAGTCTATTTCACAGTAAAGCAGAGCTGAAATAAAGGTTGTTTTTTTTTTGCCACTCTTCTAAGTCCTCGTTCAACTCTCTATTTCTGCCTACACCTCACGTCCGATCCCGTCTTTAAATGGGAGGGAGAGACTTTCTCCTCCTGGAGCTCTTAATCCAGGATCACATCACAAAACATGAAGGAATTGAGGCACTTTGCAGAGCACCACTGGGGGAGGGGTGGATGAAAGATGGAGGATGTGGAGAGGCAGGAGGGAAAGTAAAGAGGACCTCATCAGCACATTGTTGGGGTTTAGAGAATGGGTGTGGAGGATAGTAGGGGGGCGGGGGTGGAAGAACCACACAAGTACCTGGAGGGCTATTACAAACTGTTTTTTTGCGGGTTTACATTCAAATCTAAATAAAGGGGATGAAAATCAGTGGAAGTGCTGGTGTAGCTTTTGGTGATGGGCCTACCTTCCAAACGGTAGTGTTCATCACCGATCCTCTGCGCACATGCTTCATCAATGGCCTCCTGGAAAGAGAAATACACAGAACAAGACACATAAATCACTGTTTCAAGTCATATAATGGCGAAGCATCATATTTTTGTCACGTAAAAACAAACTTCTTTAACGATGCAAATCCACAGCACAGCTTTCCAACACACGCTGACATGCCGGAATCAAAATTACAGCGTTTATACATCTATATATGAACAACGTTTGACAACTGTGCTTTGAGTTTAAACAGCAGCGGAAAGTTTAGGAGGATGGTAATTGCAGGACTGAAGCAAACTGAGCATTAAGACTGCCAGTCAGAATTGAGACGATGAAGGAAGCGTCTAAATCGCAGCCGTCGGCCCTGCAGGATTCTGAGAAGAGGGCTGGTAGTAGGGTTATTTTGGTGGCGGGCTATCATTGCAGCGATGTGTTCAGAGACTTGTTTTTATCCAGGACTGTTTTCACCCGCACCCCCTCTCCTGGTAGGCCTGTCTGTTAGTGCATACCGCAGAGGCTGGAGGGACATGCGATCCCCGGGCTTCACTATGGAAAAGTCCGGCTCAGGTGTCCATGTGGCATTGCAGTCACCTGGCCCGAAAAACCATTACTCAGGGGGTTGAGACTGTTCACACAAAGTCAAACTCGTTCACACGCACACACTCAACCCCGTCCCTGGCGTAATTTCAAAGTTAAAAAAAACAACCAAAAAAAAAACATTTGCATCATTCCAGATAAATTGCTAACAGACTCTGCTGAGAGATTCCTATCAAGAGGAGATGATTAACCTTAATAATAAATCATTAATTTCATACAATCCTTGGACATGAGTGTAAGATTATGGGTGTTTATTGTGCACACTTTGGTGTGTGTGAGTGTGTGTGCGTGTGTGTGTGTGAGTCAGAGGCGAGGCTGTCAGCATGAGAGGGGATTTCTGTGTAATCCAGAGAGGTAGAAGGTCAGATGGTGTGATCCTACCCTCCTCAGACTAGTGCCGGCCGGGCTGCAGCGCTCTGGGTGGCCTCAGGAAGAAAATACAGTGAACCCATGAGACTTAACTGGCTGGCTGTCGGACTGATGCCCCAAAGCAGGGACCCGGGATGAACCCGTGTTTGTGGTTGGTATGAACGGGTCAACACACGTTCTGATCCTGCTGGGCCCGAGCTGGTTGTAATGGGGTCCGCGCAGCTTTGGTATGATGAAGGGGAAATCAGTTGTAAACTTTCTGTATGCAGGCAATTAAGGGTATAAATACAGTATAAACTGTCCAAAAGCTCAAGGTATTTTTGACCAGGTGAATATAAAAGGTATGGATTGTATGTGATTGCATTCATTCTCAGCCAGCTAAATTCAATTCATGCTTGGGACTACTTATCGAGCACAGCCAAATCGTTTAACACAGTCCATCTCTATGTATCATTTGCAATCAGCAATTAATTTATGTAAAATGAAAGATGAGAAAGCTGACTACTTCTTTATGGCGATAAAAAAAAATTTAAAAAAATCAGACGATGATTTTGTGTCTGCTACGAAGTATCAGTTAAGCTTTTGTTCAGAGTTGTGTGACGTGTACTCAAGTGTGCTGAAAAACAATTCAACCTGCGTTGGCCCCGTTCACCCGAGACGGCTGTCACAGGTTAATTATGGGTTGTCGTCGTTAGCAGAGACTACAGTCTGCCGCAGTTATATATTTCACTGCTAAACCATAGAATTATTCGGAACGACATCACATAATTACTAGGCAAAGTTTCTGTAAGTTTAATTTAGTTGTCTGTTCTGTCCATAAACACGCTCGTCCTCTCCGCCTCAAATTGAACCCAGGTCAGGAGGATGGACCTGACGGAGGGTTGGTGGGGCACATTGACCAGTTCAGACGGATCCTAGAGATGAGCATGTCCATCGGGAATGAGGTATCACACTGTGGTCATGTCCACACCGGACGTCTGTCGTCTGTTTCCACGTAGCCTCACAGAAAAAATGAAATCCCTCCACAATCAACATCTCTCCAATTGCACACACGTAAAGACACGTAAAGACACGTACGACACGATACAGCAGCTCGACGTGACTGTTCTGCTTTTTTGATGAACGATCCAAAAATGATTGAGGGGTTAACCAGGAACGTGAGAAAAAGAGGGAAGAGGAATGTGCTAATTGGTTGTTGTCTGTTGTGATGGATGAGAGTCGTATTATTAGTGCGTGCTGGGGTTACTCTAGGGATTTGCTCTGGTCAGTGTAAAAAAGAAAAACATGCTATGCTTTTTCTTTTTTACACCACTCACAGACACACAACTAAGTCTGCATGCGTTTCATCAACATAAAAGAGAATATTTGTTTGAGTCTTTGTTCTCAGCCGCTATGGTGATACATCTCTGAACCAAAGACTGCATCCGTCTCCCCGGATAGTCGCTATGCTCATCCTTACAATCTGTCGTGATGCAGCCTCTAAAGAGCACTTCCAGACTGGCTGACCCGATGACACTACCACTTTTGAGCTCAGCGCTTTGGATTCCAGCTTCGGCAGTGATTGATGTGATTGTCCGGTGCCAAAAAAAATAACAAACATAACATGTAGTTCTAAAAAATAAGGAGTGTTTCTTCCTGTGTTCCCCCATCAGCCAATTAGTAACACGAACAGTGAGGCACATTTCTCTGCCCTGCTCCAAAAAAAGGATGATTTTAATGACAGAAGTAACATTTCTGACCACACTATTTAGACCTACAAGAAAGAGATCTTGGAGGTGCGGTGGAGTTAATCTTCTTAACCCCACCTGTAACTTGAATGACACATCTTACAGTTCACTCAGTCCCACTAAGGAAGGATTGACGCCAGAACTCCTGGTCATATTACTAAGATGCCTCTGTCCCTTCTCTTCAGCAAAGGTCTTCACTTCACTCAGTAAATGACCAAACAATCTCCTTTTATGTATTTTGTTGTTGTAACAAACACAGGTTCTACAGCCTCCATCTTCCTTTGAGCTTCATCTTTTTTGTCTCACAGACTCAACCAAAATATACAAAAGCCCGTTGGAAATGTTGTTGTGCTAAAACCGACTAGACTTTTGTAAAAAAAATAATAATAATAATAATAAAAAAACACAACAAAGCATCATGTTTTGAAAAAGCATTAAATATTGTAAAACCATCTTCAATACACCCATCAGCGGTTCCTGTATACAAAGCAAATTTGAAGACAATATTAAAGCGACATCAAAAGACTGAAAAACAGTTTTTTAAGCTGCAGTGGTATACACAGAAGAAGAAGCAACAGAAGTAGCAGACAGTGACAGTAGTAGCGACAATATAGTCGCATGTAAAAGCTAGTGTTGGACAAAATAGTAAGTCAGTCCATTTTGTTAAGCCAAAGAGGATAAAAGCTTGAACTATCTTCCTTCAGTTTCATTTGAAATGAAAGAGCTCAAAGTGGATTTGGCTAAAACTGCGATGCCGGATATCCCTCTCCAAAGAGATTTCTACACTAATGAGCAACTGATGCAACATTTGAAAACACTTAGTGGATCTAAAAAAAACGTGTCCCACCAACTCCTAGCACACATTGCATACGTGCGAATAACCATTGATACAGTAAAGACCAAAGAGCCATCAATCGCTTTTGGTGCAGTAACGAGCTCGTGATGGGCTTCTCTTGAGACTCTTACTTAAGGGTCAGAGGTCATTGTGGGGGAGCATTTCCAGAAGCCACCCCTCCCCCTACCACACAGTTTAAACAATGAAATGATAAAAAGGTGGTAACCTTCAATATTACTGCTCTCAAATCAACACTATTTGACTGAAAAGTATTGCTGATTAATCACGTTACACATTGACAGTTGTCGAGTTTGCACACGTGTAGCTGCTTGTCTCTGTGGCTTGAGGTCCAAACTCTTATCAAATCTACAGCCCGGTGTCACTTCTCCTCGTCTGTGCCGGTCAGAGGTCAGTGCTGGCTTCAGGGCACAAACTAAGCATCCTTCTACTGCACCTGGGACCGGCGAAAACAAATTTCCAGACATGATGTTAAATGTTCTGTGGAGACCGCTGGATAGAGCGTTCTGCTTTTATCAGCAGCCAGGTCTTTCACAGCTTCTTTATGGCTTTTAGGACAGGGGATTGTACGGCCCCTGTGCGTTTTAAACTCGTTCAAGCCCCTCCACATGTAGTGATTTATTACTGGGCTGTAACACAGAACACAGTGTGCCTGCACCAGTACAGCATCCCATCTGCATTACTCGCCGACCTAAAGGCCTGTTTGGTTTGGCCACTGGAACTATTTGTCAAACCTCGTCAATGCCCACGTCATGAATGTGGATAAACCACAGACAGATTAGCATATATAAGAATAACACTATTGACTGAACAAACACTTTAACAAGTTGCTTTTTTAAGAATGGTGACCAACCTTCTCCCCTCTGCATGTTTTCCTTACTGATGGAGATGTCAGCTCTAAAACATTATCATGAGGAATGCTTTAGGCTTTTGATTGATTAATGTCAACTACAGAAAATTCAGAATCAATAATAGTTTGGTTAAACTCCATTATAGAGCAACCATATTAATAAAGAGTAACGCAGGAGGCAGCACTTGAACTTACTCCAGATCACGTTTGTCTATAATAATTGATATGGTTTTCACAAACTTTTTAACAAGCATTAGACTTCAGTATTTACCTCAACATTAGAGCACAGAACAAAATCACTGTTAAACTTCGATAAATAGGCAACGTAATTAACATAGCAAACACCTCTTCCATGTGGTCTAACTTGGTGTTGCCAAAGAAATATATGCAGTCTCAAGATTTGGTGAATGGGCAAGAAATGATACAGTGAATAAAATAAACAGACATATTTATAGTCACTCATCAACGTGCATTTAGGATGGAATAGAAGAAGCCTGACTTAATGTCAACATTATTACTTAAAAGTCAAACGCGACAGCCCTGAAAAGGTAGCTAACCTAACAGATGTAAAAAGCTCCATGTTGTCAGCAGTTTGAATCCCAATATTTTCTTTAAAAAAAATGCAATAATGTTAAATCACCCAATTTGTCCAATGGCGGCTAACCTTGTTCCGCACGAATGAATGAATGCTTTTGTTATTTTTCATTTCAAGCGCCATTATGTATGGTGATGAAAAAGCGAAAGAGAACGTGAAAACGACAGAGAGCGACTGCTGGCACAGAGCACACTTGGCGAGATAAGGCAGAAAGTATCCTTGAGCGTCATCTTTACTCTGGCACTGCAGACATGGACCCACTGGGCCAATTTCTTTTTTTTTTCCTCCTGCTATGAGCAAGCAAAAGGGTACATTAAAGTGCAAGTACTATGTACTTGTATGTGATTGTGGGAAAGTCCCACAAGGCCTCTTGGTCTCTACGCTGTCTGCCTCCGCGACCCACCACACAGGCTGACAATTTATGCGGCCCACGACAGCTCCCCCTGATCGCGCGCCAGGGCTCAGTGGAGGCAGGCCTCTCGAGCAATGGCAGTGCTACTGGCACTCCATCAAAACCCTGGAAAAATCTCATTAGGACTGCGCCTGGGTGCCTCCTGCTCTGTGCTCGACCCATAGCAAGAAAACACCTTCAGGACTGCCACGCTTGGAGCAGCGATGCAGACATGAAGTGGGGAGAAACACACACATGAAAAGGCCATTTAGCAAAGTGGGCTCGACAGGCAAAGTGAGGGAAACGAGGTTGAACGTGGGAATATGTGCTTCGTGTCTGCCTTCCCCTGGGCCTTTGCAAACGGTTGAGGTCGCTGACATTCACATAAATGCCACCCAACACCGGAGAGTGTGAAACAGAGCACTACAAAAAGTAAGACGTGATTATTCACACACGTGCCATATTTAACACAGTGATAACACACACAGAGGACTACAGGTCGGATCGTATCATGAAATACAAAAGTGACTGTCCTCGTACCAGGCATGTTCAATACACTTAACTTGTCATCATGTCTTTGTGCATTGCTGCACTTGGCAAACACAATTATTTTTGACGGATTCTGTCTCGGCTGGATAACAGCCATAAGCTGAAGTTTAAGAATTACTAATGGGGAAAACAGCTGTATCGCATGGGACTTTTCAAAGTCTCTAGTGCAGACACACAGCCCCCATGTTGAAAGCCGAGAAGTAAAACATCAACGACAAAAAAAGACTTGCATTAGTTTTTAGAGCTGCAAATTAGCTTATAGGTGTAGTGTTACTGGCAGAGGACCTCAAGAGAGGAAATACCCATCCCTCTCCACTAACCCAAAGAGTAAACTGAGATACACCGGAGGCAGTTTCAAAGGACCGAGCACGACTCCTGGAATCTGGAGCAGTGCCTATCCTGCAATGTGCGGTACGTGTGGTGGCGGTGTTGCAGGAGGAGGGAAACGAGAAAAAAAACTAAACTAAACGGACCACCAGTCATTAGTCTATACCTGGGTCCAGTTGTTGTTTTTGTTGCAGTTCTTCACGCAGGAGTGCTCCTCACCTTCCACTGGCATTAAACAGCCTCTTTCAAAGCTCCACGTCGCAGTAAAACACGACGCCCTGAGATGGAGCCAAGATAGAGAGTGTTGATGTGAGGTAGTGAAGCGCTGCTCTGCCTCGGAGTGAGGCTTCAAAGGGGATCGGTTTTCACACATGAAATAAAGATCTCAGATAATCATATAGCATAGCAAAGCTGACGCGAGACGGTGCCATTTATGGAGGGAGGGGAGACGAGGCCAATTTTCATACAACACCTTCAGACTGAGAGCCTCGGCAAATTAATCTCTCTGCATTTCTCTATAGCCAAACAAGATAAATCACTTTTCTTTTTTTTTAAACTGAGACTATCAGGCTCATCTTCACACGATGCATTGAGGTAGTATCATGCATTTGCTCTGGTAGAACAGATGCTTGGGTCTTCTGAAATGCCAGAGCTTTGAAACAACAAAAAAAAAACAAGCGAAAACGGATCTCAGGAGGAGTCGGCAGTGCCAAGAGGAAGTCAGATCTGCTGTGTTTTACAATGCAATTTTATGGCTTTGATAAGCAACTCAATGACTTTCCAGAGGTCACGGTCTGTAAATTGTTTGATGTTGAGCGCTTCACATGCACGATTCTCAAACCGTGAGCCATATGGTGGACGCTTTTAGTCCGAGGCACATTTCGGGCACACATTTTATTTTTCTGAATAAATATTGCACCGAGCTGAACAGTGATAGTTCAATATGCAAAAAAAAAGAGTAATTACGTGGTTAAAAAACACATTTTGGCCCCAAATGGACACAAAAACCTTCTCCACTGACACTCAAACACTGTGTTTGCCTTGATATTTCACCATCTCCAGAGAAAGGGCAAAACTTGAGTTGAGTTGACAACAAACTGGCGAAATTATTGGACAAGTAAGTCCTTTAACTTTGCCGACTGAAGAGGACTAACGTGTAATTTGACGTCTCAGAGGGAACATCAAAGACAGACACCTTCTCTCCAGACACCCTTCGGTCACGGCACACCCTCTTCTCTCCCAGCACACCAGGAAGGAAATTATAGCCGCAGAGTCAGAATCCATCACCAGGCGGGTTGGAGGAAGCTGCTCTATGATTAAAAGTGTGCATGGTCAGCAACACCGAGACTGGAGGGGTTTGAGCAGACATTACATGCCAGAGGGCTTACCGTGTTAGCTTTAGTTCACCACACAGGTCATGAAGAGATTCTGCGCACGTGCACGCGCACGTGCACGCGCACGCGCACACGGACCTGCATAGGAGGTGTGGTTCAGTAGACTCAAGGTACACATATATATTCAGTCGAATTATACTGTATGACAGTTCAAATTAACTCTCTGACCATGACCAGTGGCGGGCCGTGGGTTTTAGACCTAGTCCACGTCACAGGCGGACTGGGGGAAAAAGTGTCCCAGGAGTTACTGTCACAGACCGACCCACTCAATGCACGGTGCGTTCATACACGTGTGGACAGCAGACACCCGACCCGCGGAGCACCATGGCACCACCGCGAGCATGGAGGGAGGTCACGACGAGAAGAAAAGGAAGAAGAAAAAGGAGATGCTCCTGTTGAGCAATGTGGGCTGCTCTTACGTAAAGGAAGACAGGTGAATTGTGATTGGACAAAAATGCTGTAAACCAGGTCCAAAGCAAGCTGTATCGGAGGCCTGAAGGAGCAGGGGAACAGATGAAGGCAGCTGTGCTATGAGAAAATAAGCTAATAGGCAAAAATAATTAGACTATTAACTTTTAATTAATATATATATATATATATATATATATATATATATATATATATATATATATATATATATATATATATAGCGAGCTAGCTAGCTAGCTATAACTTTGTGGCTCTGTTTAGGCCACCAGAGAAGGCTTAAAAGGCCCTGACGGTCCGCCACATTGCCGAATAAGAGTGTGCGTGCGTGCGTGCGTGTGTGTACACATTCATGTGGATTCTTTACTTTTGATGCCTTTCTTTCGCCGAGCCATAGCGAACAGCCACCAGCCATCTCTCCACGTCAGATTAACATTGCAAACACTGCTGGTCACATTACCTCACCCACATCAAAGGCTGCCTCCTGAAAGGCTCAGTGGAATATTAGCAAAGATACAGCCTTCATCTCTTTGCTTCAGAAACATGCTGATCTGAAGTAATCTCCCTCTCCCTTTTTGTGTTTTATGTGTGAAGTTGGCCAACACTTTAATGACCCATTTACAAAACTTTTACACCTGCAAAGATAAGCTTTTACAACTCAGCCAGCCCCTCGGGCACTAAAACCTACCTGTAACTCAAGGTAACAGCCTTTATTAGCGTTTGCAAAATATGTAACCGCAGCAATTAACATGTATTGCACTGTTTATCTCAGAGAGAAGCAGAGGGAGAGGAGACAAGATGTCAAGACCAAGACTGTGAGCTGTATGATCACCCCTCCAGCGATTCAGAGACACCTGAAGATGAGAGGGCTTTCCTTTTCTACAAGAACAACATTGGGCCTCAATCACAAATATTCTCTTACCTTCTTTGAAATTCATTTGTGAAAAAAGGACAACACTACCTAAGATGCACAAGTGTGCCAGTAATTAGCAATAGTCTGCAAGCCCTGTAGCTGCCCACACCGCTGTACTCTTCACATTACATGAGAACAATACTATTACCGCTACCACATGCTAATCATCTTCAACCTGACTTATTGTCAACTTCTCGAGCTCGAAAGCAACACAGGTCGGCATTACGGTAACATGCGAGTCACCTCAACCACCTCTGTTTCTGTCCTTCGGTTTCCTTGGGAGTCAGAGAGTTAACAGGGAACCTGAGCGAGAGGTGAATCCTTCAAACACATTCTCCACCAGCCGATGAACTCCACTTTGGGACCTTGCATGGAAGCTATGGTTTGGAAGGGAATGGAGACAGCCTGTCGCTTGGCCTTGATTTACCGATGGTCTCCGCCTGCCAAGAGCAACAAATCACAACATTATGGGCCCTCTGGATTCAGAGTGAAGCTCAGGTCCAAAAAATGAGAAACAAGACCGGAGAGAAAGAGAAGAGAGGGGGAGTCATGTTCAAAATGACACACCTCATCTCCAAAAGCATGTGCGGTTAGTACAGCAACCGGATATCTCACCCTTCATGAACAAAATGAGTTCCTCTGGAACCTTTAAGTTCGTGGGCAAAAAGGACAGAGCTGTCCTGCTGAGGTGGCATGGGCTCACAGTGTGTGTGTGTGTGTGTGTGTGTGTGTGTGTGTGTCTCAGTCATTACTGCAAAATAGGATGGATTATACATTTTAGACTAGTTGGCAACATGCCTGCCTCCATGCATGTTGTCTTTGACAGCGAGTGTGCTGCACTGGGTCCAGAGGGTCTTAGTAATTAGTCAAAGCTGCCTTTGAGGAGACCGTCCTTCAGTCGTCTGGGTGGCTTCAGACGCCAGTCTCAAGTACTGCAAAGTGTGGGAGGAACAAGCTTTTAGCCAGGAAGTCTACCTCTAGGGCAGGAAGTAAGTATCAGTCACTTAAGTCTTTAACGCAGCCAAATGAGAAGAAACACCTCTGTGACTTGTCATATGAGAAGTTACAAGGAAATGATAAAAGAGGTTATATCTTAATTACTTGATTCAATTGTGTTTTTCAAAATTCAAAAGATTGCATTATCGACAAATAATGTGCTCACTTGTAAGTTACTTTGGAGAGAAGACAGTAGATTTATACAAATCCTAAAGTTCAAACCTATTTTTTTGGAATAGAAAGCAATAAAGTTCAGATTTAAAAGTCTTCTCTTTAATGTGGTTTTCATCCTGATCCAGCCAGGACATGTTAGATTACCAACTGAAATGCACTAATGTTTTTATTCATACTACTATCTGATCTACTGAACCGGTTGTGCAAGTTGTCAGGGTTGCATTGCGATTGCAATTCTGTAGTCTGTATGTGATCTCGCCACCAGACACACTGAGACGTCATAAAAGCTTCAAAACTTTACAGTTCCTCCAACATCTATAACAACCAGCATGTTTTTTTTCATCCAAAGCCAATTACTAAACCTCGTTATTGCAATCAACAGCAGAGCCCCATGTGTTAGGTGGCAGTTAGGAAAACCTCTGACGGTGCACGTTGACCAGATGTAACTGACCTCAACACCAAGGAGGCCATTCCTCCTCTGTGTCAATGCACACACACACAACACACACACACACACACACACACATCCATACCACATCTCACACACACACACATGCAGCATGTTTGAAGCAGACATCCTGCCAGCCACAAGCCACTACCTCTAACCAGCCCTCACATCTGACCTTTTAACTGTAGTTACCCAAAATCTCTGTAATTACACAGTGCGTTTCAACTTTGCAAGTAAACATCGCAGCAGAAATAGACACTTCAACTACTATATACAAGCGCACTGGTGCCAAGAGGACGGTTTCTATTCATAGCCGACTGGAATTAGTGGCTTGTGTCGCTGCTCACCATAATGAACTTGCACCAGAGTAAGTTACTCAATCGCAAACAGCGATTATTTATTCTTAAAAGGTGTTCATACACCATTTGAAGAACCATAAAGAATACACACAAATCAGGAACCAAAAAAAAAAACATAATAAAAAAGCACATCACTGTTTGCAGTGCTTCTCAACCAATAATCAGGTAGGCATTCACATTTTGAGGGATTGTTGTGAATGCTCTGATAAATAAATAATACTTTGTTTGTCACAAGTTTGGTTCTAGTTTTAACGGCGAGCACCTCGTGTTTGTCCAATGTGCTTTGGGTCCTGAAGATTTTTGATGCGTTCTGGGTTTTTTTCTCTTTCACTGACCCGCCGGAAAACCCTCTTCAGAAACGAGCGTGCGCGCATTGACTTTCTCCAAACACACTCAATAAAATCTTTTCTGAGGCATAATACCACCAATACAGACGATGTAATGTAAAAACCCTTCCCCAGTCTGAAATATGTAATTTTATTTCGAATATGCCATTTTTCTTCTTTTTTTTTTCTCCCAAAACCATCTGGCGCCCCCCCAAGAAATGATCTTGTGACCGAGAATGACTTCCAAAACCTTTGTGCAAGGATGTTGTTTTTTCAAACTTGAGCAAGTAACTGGGTGGGGGAGCGGTGTGTTTGACAGACAGGGGAAATGTTGCTTTTGGGAGCGCAGGGTTGGCCTGCTTCATTGAGCGTCTACAGGATAAGGTCCTCTTCAGGTTGCGGCACCTGTGGAGCATAAACACACCAGGAGAGGACAGCTTTCCTTTCAGCGGGGCCACTCCTCTGTTTAACTTTCCCTCCACCAAAAACATCCCCTAACAGACAATCCAGACCTCCTCCATCCCTGGCGCCACAGGAAGAGCTGAAGTGCCCTGGAACCTCCGTCTGTGGGAGGCACAATGCTCTCCCAGCTCTGTTTATCTAAATACACTTCCTCCATTCGCCCTACCTAAGGTGGCCTTAGAGCCCCGGCCACCGAAACTCTCAAACACGATCAGGATGAACACAACAGCGGGGCTCGTGGAAGCTGTGCAGTCCTTCGCTGGTGTTTCCCAATGACCAGTTTGAAAGAAAAACAAGTGGAAGGGAACCACGCTGGGGCTGTACGTCTGTTCACTGCGATAAATGTATTCACATATTAGGATAAACAAATGGGTAATGGGTAGTGATGTGCCTGTGCGCTTCATGGTACATGAGCGGGTGCATGCACGATTCTGTGCATACACGCGCTCTCATGAGAGCTCGATCGCGGTTTTATGTAGATGTTGATCACATTCCTATTCGAGAGCCACTTTGAGTGCTCAGTCAAATTATTCAGCACTTACTGCACGGGCCAGAGCGCAACCCGCAGGGGGACCTGATAAACAAACAAGAGAGAATTATTCGGGGTTTAAACACTTAAACACCCTCTTCAGCAGATCCTTTTAAGTGGATGATTAAAAATGGGCAGAGGAGCGCAGCGCCACCACAGGAGCCCCAGTCACCTCGAGTTTCTCTCAGTTGCACGCACGCACACATAGAACCTGTCAATCCCGAACCTATACCAGACTGTTCTTACATTCAGAAGTGTGGAAAGCATTATTTTGGGATGGAGCAGAAACACAAGAGAATTCATTTCTGTGTGCAGACTGATTGAGTCGTACATATACAAGTCATCTACTATATAAGAACAGTTACTCAATCAACTTTGGCAACGGATAAGAGTATCGATAAGGAACCGAAGCAATAGGCAGAATTGATATGAGTACTATTAATAAAATCATAACGATATCCTTCCCAAGTGATAGCTGTATATAAATACAAAATGGTACCCGTGCAAGGGCATGTTTTATGTAGTCTTACATTTAGCATTTCAGTCCATCAAAAGACATTATCTTTGGTGAAGTTTGATATAGTAAAAACAGCATGATAACTGACATATGGACTCTTTAATATTAATAAGATACAATAGATATTTTGGTTTGGGAATAGGATTGAAACCACACAAGTCATATCCATCAAATGAAAACCTATTCTTGACTTTTGCACACTTCTGATAATCCAATCTACCTGAATATCTCACATTAATCTATCGAAGGAATTATATGAAAAGTAAGTGCCTCGTTGTATAAGTCTTGGATCTACCACATATCACATGAAACTAGACATTATCTTGCTCTCATTTCAACCTTAATATTTCAGTTTCTATTTTTGGAGGGGTAAAGAACACTTTCCCGATGCTTTTCAAAGGGGCATCGGCAAGTCTAAAGTGCATGCACACGCTCGCAGCATTGACGAGAACCGCTCGCCGTCTCCAGGGACGTGAAGAAGAGTTTGGTTGAAACGTTAGTATATCCATTCATCCAGCAGCACAGGTTAACTGCAGTCAATGAACCGCGGCCTGAAAAGGCCCTCTGTGGACGATACGCTCGACTCCGTCTGCAGAGCCCTGAAGCCGTTTAGTCAAAGCGTTGCATGTCAAAATCACTTTAATGTCGACACTGCACATCCTCGGGTCCCCAGCAATACACCCGCATGCGTGAAGGATACACACACCGACACACAGAGAGAGATCCCTGGCTTTAGAGTTTGATTATCTGCACAGGGTATCACACTATATGTACTTGACGCTCGACACATGCTTTCAATCCGAGTCCACTGTCTAAAGCAAAAAGGAGAACTAAATAGCCAAACATCCTAAAAATACAACCATTTCTTAGAATTGTAAAATGAATGCCATCCTCAAGTGTGGAATAAAACCTGACAGCCTAAATGCATCTGTGAAGGGGCGGTGAGAGACACTTTGATCAACAGCTATCCGTATACCGAGCATATATTTGGGGAAACAAAGCAAAATCTCAGCCGCTAATCCTCGGAGATTTAGAGCACATTCCCCCAGAATCCTTTGATCTCTGGAGTGCATCCGGACAGCTGACTCCAGACTGCACACTCACATGCTCATGCGTGAACAGATTTGCACATACGCGAGCGTCATTTCCTTCATACCGTTAACATGACAAGTAACGTATTTTTAGTCCCAATGACACCATCGCGTAACAGTTGATTATTGCCATTACAAAACTTTCAGCATTTTATCGTACTTGTTAAAGAATTCGGGGACAACTGGACTGAACACATTTGAAACCTCATTCCATGATAAAATCGTGAAATAGTATGTGACGCGTAATATAGCCATTGTGAAAAAGATAGGAGAGGTAGAGAGGAGATGCTTTAGCACAAAAAAGGAGAAAAGAGGATAAACTTGATCAAGAGTCTAAATGCCAGCAGGGCTTTACCTTACTCTAAACCACCGTCATTCTCTCACAGAAAACCTTTCCGGAAGGCACCATTCACCGAAACCGAGAGTTGTCTGCTCTGCTTTGTCACACACGGAGAATCTCCTCGAGCGTTAAGTAATCTAGGTGACACATGATGCCGGATGTGACATTAACGCCAGTTGCACGTTGTCGACCCTCCCAGTCCCCCAGCTATACGTTGACGTCAGCCCAAGACCTCCACGCCATCTACTCATGGGAAAAATGAAAAAACAATCACAGAGCCCCTCTATGGCCAGGTGCTACCCCTTCCCCCCATATAGGCCGAGGCTTTTCTTCTCTTTAGAGTGTGGCTCCAAACTTTTTCTCCCAGCCTCTTCAAAGAGCAACAACAGGCCCCCGGTCCCTTGGGAGCACAGAGGGGGTAGAGCCCGGTGGGAGAGGGGGCATACGTCACACAGCACGCACAAGAGGCCAGCCGGTGGGAAAAGAAAAAGCACAGGGAGAGGACAGAAAGAAGGCGAGAAAGAGGAAGAGGAGTCTGCATTTGAAAGGTGCTTTCAGCTTCTAGAACAAGGGCCCTCGCTTTGTGGAAACGACAAGGAGAGAAAAAGCACAACAGCAGAAGCGAGAGACGAATGGGGCGCAGACCCTGCCATGTCTTTTATCAGACTTGGAGGCTGAGGGAATGTGGTTAAAAGCTTTAGGCCTACTTCCAAAAAAAAAAACCTTTCTACTTAAAAAAAAAAAAAAAAAAAAGGGAATCAAAGGGCTAGCAACCAACTGCGAGACAAGGGGGATGGTTGAGGGAGGGGGGGGTGCAGAAGTTTCACTGCGATTCACTTTTGAGTTGCATTCTGTCGTCAGACGTACCTTTGCTTTTAGTCTACGCTTCCAAACAAGTTGAGCTGAGGCTCAGTTTGAAAAAAAATATACATATATGAGCTTTGTGAGAGCAGCAGCTTGTGGGAGATTGGATGTGGCGTTTTATGACACAGAGGGCAGGGCCTCGAAGAGGAGGAGGGGCCATCAGTGTCACTCCTGACACTTCCTTGCATGGCCCACTTCAAATTCAGTCTCATTTCATCAACCACAACCAACACAGGGCCACAGGGTGAACGTAAGAAACAGATGGAGACCAGGAGGGGAAAGAGGAGGGGAGGGGAGAACCAGAGGAGGGGGAGGGGCCATTTTAAGAATTTTAACAAAAGGAGAACCTTGGGATGAATACGATTTTTTTGTCTTTTTTATTATTCTCGACATGCCAACATAATGGACTGCCAACATAATGTCAAGAGAAGCACCACGGGACAAATCAAATTCATAGGTAGATGTAGACGCCATGCTGTACACTGGGGAGAACGTGTGCCGTGACCTGGATCTCATGTGTTGAGACACACCTGCCCACACCACTCACTCACCGTCTGCCAAGTTTAAACAAGCTCCATCTGACTGCAGGACTCATGAATGGGTATCATGCCGTTGTCATTAAGATCTCAAGTGCATCTTAATGTCTCAATCTGTCCGTGCACGCTCGACCGCCATTTCCATTTTAAAACCACTAATGAAGAAGAACCGCCGTCGTGAGCGGCTCCTCAAAACGATGACTTGTATGAAAACGGCATTGTTCCAACAGGGAATATAGTTTGGAAAAGACCAGATCAAAAGAATTCCAAGCGTGGACTTCCTGCTGTTGACACCCGACCCACATTCTCCCGGACCCGGGTTCAGCTGGGAGGGGTGCTCAAAAGAACAGAGGCTATAAATAACTGTCTCACCAGGTATTCTATACAATATAGCCAGCTTTAAAAGTTAAGAGTTGACTCACATTCTCTCAAGAAAGAGGTTAGCGTCTGTTTCTATTTGAAAGCACCTTGGGGTCGTGTTGGTAAACTTCTTCTCATAGATCGCCAATATTCTGATGGAGTTAAAGCATGTTAATGTTGTTTTTAAAGACAAGTTCTGGCGTTAGCACTAATTCAACATTCGCGATCATTTAGATTAGAAAAGATTGAATTAGATTCGAGAATATTTTTGAAGAAAAATGACTCTCTCACGTGGAATTTATTCCATAAAGGCTCCGAAAAAGTTGCGCGCCAAAAAAAGAAAAGCAAAATGATGCATTATGCATGAGTTTTATGTATGTTTGTATATTATATAGTATCAATTAGTATCATTGAAAAAGTATGAATGCCAAAGTCCTGGGTGTCAGAATCCCTGTGTGTGTGAACAACGTTCTTCTTCTGGTCATTAAACCATGACTCGAAATGTCTTGAAATATGTTCCTTAACAATCAAGTTACAGCAAGAAGCAAACAATTGGTTTAAACTGTATTATTAAATTAAAGATTTTGAAACCTTTTTATGATCATAAAACAAAAGAGAAAAGTAAATACATACCAATGGTGGAAACGCCTTTCTTCTTTCATTCGTTTTCATTCATTAGGCACCCAGACTTGAATTATTTATAGAAACTAAGCTTCGCTAACAATTTCTTTTCCAAATCATCCAACCCTTTCAGCGGGGGCTCCTGTTCCATCCCGGGCCAAAACATCACACACACACACCACTGTTGTTGTGAAATGCAGCACATGAATATTTCCAGAAAAGAAAATAATGAATACTGTTTTTTTGTGGTAATAATGTGTAGTAATTGCATAGTAGCAATGTGGTTTTAAATGCTTAAATTGCCATAAGTGCAAGAAGCCCACTGAGCACATGAGCAACAGTGTGGCTTTTTTTTGCTGCAACAATGTCCACATGCTGTCCAAAATAAACACAGTTTCAGGTGTTTCTATAAAAGAAATTTACAAAGAATGGCCGGGAGACAAAAGCCTAAAGTGAAGGGGGGTCCCGTCACTGTATGAAGAGATTTATTGCAGCTTTGGGCCCATATTTTACGATTAACAACTTTGACATCATGTAAACCCAGTTCCACCCTCCCAACACGTAGTGCACTCAATAACTTGCATTTCACCTAGGATTTGCCCCCGTAAAATGACCACCACCTCTGTCATCACTAACTCACCATGCAACACTACAGCTGCCCTTCAGGCAAAGCAAAGCTATCAAAAAAAGCCCCTTGCTGCAGAAGACAAAACAATGGTGGACTTTGGACCCGACTCAGGGAGAGAGACAGTAGATATTTCTGCTGCCTTAAACTTTCTCAAGTTTAATGCATGCCTTCATGCCAATAGATCCACATACCAACAGCTCATCCCCCCCAAGAACCCATGTGTGTCTTGCTTGCATGATAATCCCTTTAAAGGCATGGTATAACATGGTCTTTACACAACTGCTGCATGCTGTATGAGAGAGAAAGAGAAGTGGAAATAAACAAGTGTTTATTTTAACACGCAAAAGCATAATGATGAAAGGATTCTGGTTTTTCACATATTGGTGAGCCACTGAAGGACCTGTCAACAATTTTGAAAGGAAAGTCGTTCCACAAAACATCACAACAGAGTGCTACAATAGGTGCTCTGATTTGTTCAAATGTGCCTGGATCTGGGACGCATTTGATGGACAGATGCATTTCTGCTCAAAGTGTCTGAATCGAGGCTAAAGGAACTAATTTTCCTTTTTTTCCCCTCTCCTTGATGGGCTCCAGTTCCTCAAACACGCTGCCTTTGAGGAAGGTCTCACTAACCAAAGAGGCTTAAGTCTCCTCTGAAGCAATTCCAAAGGATTTCCCCACTTGACAACAACAGCACAGTGTTTACGGCAATGCCAAAATACAAAACAAGCATGACCTCCAACATTTTCTCCCCAGCCTTTACAAACCACACTTGTCAGCAGACTGTCACACTGCAATGCTTTCAACTCGGGCTTGAGCTACAGTCCCCAAATTTATAAAAATAAAAACCTCAGTGCATTGATGGAACAATAATTTATTCCCAAAAGAGCGGAGAGGCATCATTAATTTTGTCACAAGGAAACAGGAAAACATGAAGGTAAGACCAGATGTGACGGAGCTTGTGTGCTTCCCAGTTATGTGAATATTAAGTATATCACTGATTGGCAGACGTTACATTTCCCACTGTATGGAATCAGAAACATCTTAACATCTGCAGCCCATCATGAATAGAAATACACCAATCTTAAAAGTTTGTCCACCAACAACAAAGCTTAAAAAAAAAGTTTGGCACGACTTTGAGAGCATCAGAATGACAGACTGGAGAATAAAGGTGCCCTTACATAAAACAACACTTATGAGGTGAAAAAGCCTTGAAGCGCACGGGAGGAGAAGAAGAAGAAAGAAACACCGCAAAACCTCGTCCTCGTGAAGTGGCGCGCGCGCATGCACCGCGAGGACACACTTTACAAGCGTCTCTATCACGCTACTTCACTATAAATACGTGAACCTCGTGGACAGACTCGGACTCACCCGTGTAGTCAACCCGCAGCTATTCTTGTGGTGACAGTCCTGTTGCTCGAGGCGAGAGCTCGTGCAATAGTACTTCTGCTTCACGAGCCAGTCGTCGATGCCCTTTCTCGCCAAACAGGCATTGACTACGAAACTGTCGCCTGAAACAAAGAAGCGCAACCATTAGCAGCCACAAACTGTAATTGCTCGCCCGGCACTCATGTTTTCCATAAGCGGTCCATCTTCAAAAGAGTCGAGGCTTTAATGAGCCGACTGCGAGAAATATGTTTGTTCTTTCTGCTATAGCTAGTCACAACGCAACCAAATTGTGAGACTTTATTGAAATTTGTTTATTTTTTTTTTAAAAAAAGGAAGAAAAAAATAAGCGCGCTTACCTTCTGGACTCTCCCTCGGTTTACAAATAGCGGCTTTGAGAGAAAGAAAGTCAGAAGACAATGCATAGTGTTACTCGAAAGTATCGCAGCACCAGAAGAAGAAGTAGTACAGCTGTGATTTCTCTCAGGAATAAGAAACCTTACCATGTTTAGAGTGCAGTTTACCCATTTCTATGCATCGGGTTGGAGTTGAAAACCATCAGAAGAATATAATCCAGAGGAAGGAAAAAAGAAGAAGAAGAAAAGAAACCGCCGGCTACGATATCCAGACAGCGGAGCGTCCGTAGAGACCGAGAGCAGACTGCGCTGTGCTCAGTACAGGACCGTGTGACTGGAGAGCCGAGCGAGCCTTTGATCCAGAGCGCCGCCGCTGAGAAGAGACACACCATGTTTCCAGAAGGCGCGACTTCCTGTCCACGCTTTCAGAATAAAACCCGTACTCGACGAGACTCCTATAGGCTTCACGCAATAATGATTAGCGTATGGGGGGGGGGCTAATTATGTTTTTAGATGAAATAAACATCTAAAATAATTTGTGTCTGATATGTTATTAGCCATGTACCATTGGGGTAAAAAGTCAAGTTGCCTATTCTCGCATGCAATTGAAAAGAAATGTCCCCACTTTGTGTCAATTACACATTTTAATATGAAAATGAATACCACAACTTCCTGTCGTCTTTTTCTGGCACGCTTAACGCTCACTTTGCTGTTTCTTCAAAGCACCGATTAGGCATTTAAAAAAAAAGCTTCATTTCAATCGGTGAAAGATCAGGATTTGCTCATAAACTCACACTGCAAGCAAGTGCAAGTAAACACACTCAGTATTATACATTGTTGTTCCCATAACTGAGGTCTGGGGGCTTCCACGGCTTCCTGCACGGCTCTCACGACCTCAGCAGGTTTGGGACCAACCATCTCAGCTCAAATCAATCCAAATGTACAACATGTAGTTTGTGCAGTATATTGTTTTGAGTAAGATGCCATACGTTTGCCTCAAATCATGACTATATTATTATATAAGCCTAAATCACAAAGTATTAGCTGCATGGTCTCTTCTACAATTTAGAATGAATAAACAACCTTAATGGAGCATGGCCGCTTCAAATTACAAGAACTTTTGGATCCTCTCTTGACCTGTAAGGTGATTTAGTAATGAACCGCACCAGAAATGATGCTCTGGGGACAACATCTGATCACAACGTCTTCTGTGGTCTGTGTGCGCCAGTCTGACAGAGAGAAAGGTCTAGAAATCACAGTGTTATTGGACTGAGGCTGCAGATGAAAACAGACTAAGATTCTTTTGAAGTCTTAAATTATATAATAAAGAGACAGAGAGGCCACTGTCCCGTTTGTTTTGCCATGCTTGAGAGAAACCACATCAGTGTTTGATAGTTATCAATGCACCGCCCAAACATGAATCAAGTTGAAGAACTGTTCAAGCACTTTTTTACGATTGTCAGTCAGAGACTGTTGAGCATTGTTCTTTTTTTACTTAAATGCAGTGAAAACCAACCCTCAAAGAGAAATCATGGTCAGTCAAATAAAAAGCAAAATAAATCCTCAATCTGTGAACTTGTACATTTAAATACACGTTTGAATCAAAAAGGTCTTCTGAGGTTTGTCCGCTGGTTTAGGTTGGTAATATTGTTAAAAAGCAATTGTTTTGTGTTAGCAGCAGAGTTGAAAAAAACACGCCACTTCTTTTCCAATTGCTGGATGTCTTTTAGATCAAATCTCTTCTCTTGTTATTTCTGTCTTGTGGTGTATTTTTCCTCTTATATTTAAAAACAGCAGATCAAAATCTTGCGAGAGGCTTTGTTCAGTTTTAGGAGATAATATGAAAACTTAACATCTGTATAAAGCAAATTGTTGAAGAGCTGCTTAAATGGCAAAATCTTACCGTTTTAGGAGATGACTACCACTTGGTTGGGTGGTATTGGCTTCTAATATTTTAGTTCGTAGACCTTGTTTTCCCTGCCTATACATTTGCATCCTACACACATCTTGGTTGGTAAACATCTATATCCTCATCACATGCCATAGCAAAACTTTGACGCACAACTGTAAATCCAGCCGGAGCCTTTAAACATTTCAATACACCAACTACCTGCAGAGGAAGTCTTATGAATTTCTGCACATAGTTATGCTGCCGATAGCCAAAGGTGACATATGCAAATATAACAGAGTTGGGAGGATTTTTCGGGAAGCCGAGATCAAAAATGTAATCAGGCCCCAATTTTCAAGGGAAGGACTTTCAAGTCTTTTGGGATGAGACTATACACTGGACACATGTCTCTGATGCAGCCCAGTTGCATTTCTTCTAAACAGTGGTTTCCGCATCCTGCCTCTATCATCACATGTTGCACCAGGAGGAATCGGGCTCCCCTTTGAACTAGTCTGCCACAGACACACAGATGAGCTTGTTATTATAGCAACTCGTCTGAATTTGCTGGGAAAGAAGGCCGGTCCCTCTGACACACTTCCTGTCCTTTGAAGAGGCCAACGGAGAGATGGCTTTGCGGGCCCCATTTCCAAGCTTCGCCTTTGATGCCTGCGAGAGAGGAGGTGGCGGGGGTTTAAAGCAAGAGTTTCATCTCATGGACGTAAACCCCTAAACCTCCAATCAATCCACATTATCACGGGATGAAGTTATTTTAGCTTGACACCTCATCAAATCCGAATAAAATGGGGTAAATATTTTGCTCTTATTAAAGCATTCGTCAAATCCAATGGAAGTCTGTCTCTCGAATTCTGTTGCGTTTCTTATTTTATGCTCGATAGAACAAAAGCTAAATTCTTTAGGCACCTGCCTGATTGATGTAGGTATTTATTGAGCTGGGGGAGCTCCACCTTGGTGGCCATAGCTCATTCCACCGTAAAACTCGCCATTTTCCCTGGAAACAGGCATAATAGGGGCATTCAGACGGTTAGATTTGGGGGTGGGGGGGGGGATCTAATGGTTTGTCTGTGTTTATGTCCCTGTAACAATGTTAGGGGACTGATGCCTGGAGAGCCCACCAGAGGGAATGATGCCTGGTGGTGAGGTGGGGGATGTGAAGCATGTAGCAGGAGAGAGGAGCAGCTGCCGGGCGCTTAAAGCTCAAACATGTGACTGTTGCCTTTATCTTGAGGAACAAAAGGGCATAGATGTTATAAAGGGCAGAAGACAATCGTGACTGAAGTACAGTGTTGATTCCTGCAGCGCTGGTGACTCAGCCCATTGTGGTGGCCCAGCGTGCGATGTGTCAGACGAGGAGGGAAAGACAGACTGGCATGCGTTTGCCATTCTGCACACTGGAAGCAATGGAAATGACCTGGATTCACCATATTTCTGGACACATTGGTGTATTTTAGGCATTTACAGCAATAGCTTACTTTAGATTAACACTTTCTCAGTGTTTACGTGGAGTAAAATTCAATGTCAAAGCAGATGTAACCGTATACTGCTAATAACACCTTTGATGTATTTTTAGAAACTAACAGACAGCAGCTCCTTCCTTTGAGAGCATTCAACGCCCCACTAGACATTAACACAGTCATTTTATGTGGCAGTGCATACAAGGGAAATAATATATACACACACACGCACACACACGACAAGCACAAAAGATGTGGTTTAAAAATTAGACGCCAGAAATTGTTATCAAAAGAAAATTGTAAAATGCGCATATATACAATGAAAATTCTTCACAATTACAAGTTTATTATGTGTAGGATTGTACAGTTTTAATAACATTACGCATAATGCATTATTATCAAACAAAGGCTGATTAACTAAATTTGCAGTTCAGAGTTAGGCCTCAGTTAAACTCTTAACTGCGGACACCGCGGACATGTAGTACTGATTATAAGGTACCGTTGGGGGACGCGCTCCACACATACGCAGTAGATCATGGGGTTATGGTGGTTATGCGACCACGTGTAGCGTAGTGGCCGCGCCACAACATATTTCAGACAAGTCCGCACAGTCGAGACAAAGTGGCGGCACACAGACGTACGCAGACGTGATGACGAAATATACATCGCGCTGATCCTGGCGGGCCCCGATGCGGAAAGTATCAATTCTGCTTTACGGCACTTCAAAGCTTGTTTTGATCTTCATAATTTGTTTTGTTATATTAGCACACACAAAAATTGCACAAAATGACTTTGGAGGCAGTGAGAGTACTACTATGTGCAAACACCGGATTTTTAAAAAATCTACCAGATGAGATTTAGCTTAAAGATTGCTGATCCCGTATTTTACATGATTGGTTTGTAGTGTAAAATAGGAGAATCCCACTTAAAGATTCCTTTTAATCTCAACAGCGGCATATAAAACACTCGTAACCGGGCCTTAAGCCCACTGACGCTTCCTTTTTTGCAAAATATGTCGACAGTAAAACCGAACGGAGCAAGTGATGAACAGCAAATAAACACACACTTGTGCAGACTTTCAGGCACGCCGCTGAATGACTGTTAATTTTTCCAACATCCAAATTTAGGCCTAAATCAATACTTTCTGCTTCTGTACTTCTCTTTACTATCTGCACTCGGCACTGGCTGCTTTTCTGAAGCAGTGGGGGTGTAGCCCCATCCAGAACGAGGACACAATTAGTGTATTCAGCCGAAAACAGTGGGGTTCCCCCTTTGATGTGGGGATCAAATGAAGGAGCTGTGTGTTTTTGTCCAAAATGACAGGCTTGCCAGGTTTACTAATGGGTAGCTAATAGAAAGAGAGGTTTATGATGCTCATTAATTACACAGTCTGTCATGTGTTGGAAGGATAGAATAGAGGAGATATGGGGAAAAGAAGAAAAAAAGGGGAGTGGGGTGCAGCAGAGGAAGCAGAGGGAGAAGAATGGGGGTGGCGGTAAAAAGAGGGATGGGTGTGCTCTGAAAGGAGGAAATTGGAAAAGAGTTGAGTGAAAGAGCAAGGGCAGAGAGATCTCCTAAGAGATCTGCACAAAACCTTGACTTGATGGAAAGCGAGAGAGAGGAGGAGGAAGAAGAAGAAGAAGAAGAAGAAGAAGAAGAGAGGAACAGGAGGAGATAAAATAATCCTTTCCAAAGATAAGAGCAGTCACCAAGACAGGAGCTTCAAAGAGCAGGAGACACTCTCATGGGAGCGTGCCATAAACCTTTTCCTCATCTTCAGAGGGAAATTCAGTCCCTGATCCAAACACACCCAAGCTCTCAGCACCCTCCTCCCTGCAGGTGTCCGAGGCCCGGCGACTCCTGGGGGTGGCGCGCACACTTCCAAGCAACGCTGCCTTTGAACTGCTTCGACTCACGTGGAGTGGCGATGGTGATCTGCACACAAGGTGCAAATGTGAATAGTTAATGACGAGAGAAGAAGAAGAAATAAATCAGAGCCCGTCACTCCCACCACAGGGAAGACTAGTGATCTCTGCTATCGGCTTCAACCAGCACAACTCCTATGAACCCGCTGCAGTCGCAGTTTGTCATTTCAAGCTGAGCCGCTAACAATGCCCTCGCCAACAGTAGCCTCTCCTTTGTGACGAGAGCGGAGGTGTGACTTGTGGGATGTCGCTCGCGGACGCAACGGTGAGTTTAGGGTAAATGAGGCTGTCATTAACACTGAGACCGTCCAGTGACCTGTGAGAGACCAGGCCGCTCTCGTCCCCACAGGGCCGAGCACCGGTGGGGCCACTCAGCCAGACAAGGTTTATTTAGCTAAGCTGCGAGTCTCCCACACATAGAGGCCCACACTGCTATGGAATTCATTATCCTGGGCCGTTAACGGGCCCCTGGTGTTTTGAATAGTTTCAGCAGGCTTTGAAATTGCACTCTCTGCTTGGGTTCAATCGCAGAGGCCATGATCAAATTGCACTGAGTGTTATATCATCTTCAGGGAATACTGCTTGAGACGCGAGGCTGAGGGCCGCACAGGAAAACAATGGCAGGCTAATACCCAAATATTTAGCAGCACGTTCCACAGCGAGGAGGCCAGTTTCGAAATAACACGGCTATGGCTTGGCGCAGTGAGCCTGTGGGCTCTTGTTGCAGAAAGGCTTCCTGTCCGTAAAACCTGCGACCTTTCACCTACAAATTCACAGGAAAACAAACAGGACAATCTGTTGTTTTTTTTGGTGGGGAAAACCGGAAAATCTAAACGCATACGTCTGTTGTAAAATGGCTGATATTTATCAAGACACCACCAATTTGATTAGACTACGTAACAGATTTATGTTGAATATTTGCCAAACAGGAAAAGGTTAGTCCAGTGTTGACTTGTTGTAAATTCTCACAATGGAAGCCACTAAGGTCCATTGTCTTGTTGCTGTGTCCACTGCAACTGTCAAGGCAGTCTAAATCTTTGTAAAAGTTATAAACACTGCAAAATGAATAGGGGCAACTGTTTCTCAGTGGTTAGCATACACGTCTTTCAATCAGAGGATCGGTAGTTCGAACCACCGCTCCACAAGTCCTCATCGATGTGTCCTCGAGCTAAGACACTTAGCCGCTAATTGTTCCCCGTTGCTGTGTCTACGGTGTATAGAGCAAATTGACAGTCGCTTTGGATAAAAGCGTCAGCTAAATGAAAGATTCTTTGTCCAATATCTTCTACACTTGGTCACCTGTGAAAAACTGGCTGGCTAAATCTGCAGCTTTTAAATGCAATCATGCAGCTTTTAAATGAGTGAAATACCAACGTATTTCACTCATTAAGAGGTTCATTTAACTTGCAGCAATCTATGACAAAGTTTCATAGTGTTATTCCTACATGAATGAACTTAACACTGCAGCTATGACTTCCCCACACAGAGGTGATCAAGTACATTTAAAGGCTCATGCATTCAGTGATCTTACTGAGCAGAAAAATACATCACACGGAGAACTTTCTGAACAGAGCTATTCCAAAGAGCATTTCATAACATGCTGTTCTGACATTGTTCTTTTTATGCGTTCATTTACAGCTAAATCTTGTAAAGCATATAATTTAACCAGACAAACGCTACAGAGTGCTGTCAGCAGAAACAGGCATGCCTCAAGCAGCATTGTAAAGCAAGTACTTAAAAATCATTTTTCCACAACAATAAAACATTTCTGAGTTGGCTCATCGCCACCCTCACAGAATTCTGCCTGTAGCTGCCTGGCGAGAAAGCAGCGAGGACACTGTAGAAGAAAGGCAATAAAAGCAACATACATTCTTTACGACTGTACCTTAAAATGAACAAATAATAAAGCATATTGGTTCCTTTTATAGCACAAATTCTGGCACAAGGAAAACTAGTGTGTGTGTCCGACTTTTTCTTCTCTCGGCAGGATTCTTTCTTTCAAAACGTTCATGGTTTCAATCAGGTATGCGCTCTGATGTACAAATTATGTTTACCATGTTCATGTCACACCAACTTTCATGCAAAGAGTTGGTAAAGCTGTTGGAAATGTGCTGAGTGTAACTTTACACTGGGCTAAAAAAACCACAGTTTCAAGTCTGCTTCAGTGAGAAGTGGAAGAAGAGCTGTGTTGCACCTGTAGCCACTCACTCCAAGCTAGCTTCCATTAGTGATTCATTTGGGTTGTATTATTTAAACGAAAAAAATGTTGTTGCTCGGAAAGAATTTAGTAATATGTAAATTGGTTGCAAGGAAATATCTCCAGGCAGCCATGTTTTTGGGGCCACTTGTGGTCAGTGGCAAACATGTGGCAAACACAACATTGGCATATTATCAACTTTGAAGTTGGTATTGCGAACAGAACGTCTTTTGTAGGTTTTTAAAGCTTTTTCTGCTGAAAATAGCTGCCTGCTGTGGCTGAAAATGGCACGATGAGAGCTGTGAGTGGACCGGATAGCCAAACAATGAGCAGAAAACTCACTATAACGCAACGTAAAACCGAGGTAAGCAGCCGGTTCAGAGGGAAAATATCTGGAGGCTCATGACTACGATAATTCATGACGCCTGTCACATTGTCATTTGATTTTGTAGTCACGAAAAAATTTAAGTCATAGCCACTTTTAACTTTTGCATTGTTACAACTATTATTATGTGGCTGTGCGTGAGCTTCGTTGTGTGTTTCGCCCTCATTGCATGTGCTCAGGGCTGTTCATGTGTACAGTTTCAAATGGCATACATGGACTGTGTCCTCCACAGGAGGAAACTGCTGCTTCCTCCAGGAGCTGATCAAACACTCTCCAACCAAACTGACTCTTCACAGCTCAGCCCACAGATGTCTGCCTCTAAGGGTTTGCGTGTCTGCAGCCTGCTTTGTAAACAGGACAGATTTTCCATCCACAGTTTAAAAAGCTGGCTGGACCTGACCGTGCACATGCCTCGCGAAGAAACTGCCCTCTTTCCTACACAATGGTGACCAAGGTCAGCTGTTCTTCAAATAGACCATCAAATTCTGCCTGTGCCACTGAATGGCCCTCCACAGATTCCTTTCATCATGAGTGTTGGCTGTACTTGCAGGGTCACAAAATGTAAGTCACGGAATAACAATTACACAAGAATTCGATAGCTCAAGGAGAGGTAACGCTGTAGGTGACAGTACATAGCTACCAAAAAGCTAAAGAAAGCTAAACCACTGTCGTCAGACATTATTCTAAATTCTTCATCTTCTCTAAACCAACGGTTCATATTGGAATAAAACATGTTTTACATGTTTACATCCATAAATGTAGCCTCATTTAGTAGTGTAAAAGATGTACAAAGATGTTCTGTGCATTGTTGCCTGGTGCGGCTGCGAGAGGGCCTTTGGCTGAGAAGAGGGGGCAGTCATCCAGTGATGCGTTACGTGAGATGCTTTTCAAACAGTGGGTGAACTGACCCCTGAAGCCGGGTCGCCGCAGGATGCCCGATGTCCAGCGAGGCTCCACCCTCTCCTGCGAGAGGGGGCAGTTGGGTCTTCACAATAAGACAATTCATCTCTGTAATGAAGTCGTGTTCCCAGAGAGAAAGGCCGGCCGGATGGATGGCTGGCGGTCCAACGACTGGCTCTGAAACAGGGGGAGGAGGTTAAGGTAGCGGGAGAGGGGGTGGAGGGTCCATAGAGGGCAGTGATGTCATCCTGCCGGAGGTTACGCCATTCAATGCCGACTGTTACGAGGAGGAACATTTGGAGTGCAGTAGAAGGTGGATCCAGTGACTTTTAAAACTTTCAAAACTGCGATTTATATTATGGACTCAAGCATTTAATTGAATTTAATAACATCTTAACCCTTCTGTCACTTTTTTAAAATTCTTAATTTAGTTTGAATGAATTCAGACTAATTCTGTTAGTTTCTGTTCGTCATTATAAAGCCGCTGTAGCGGAAGATAAATAATTATTTTACAATTACGACATCATCATCAGCCAATATAAACAACAAAGCACATTGTGAGACGAGCTGCACTGTGAGATCTGCTAGAAGTATGAAATGAGTCTTCATATGGCCAAAATAAATCTGCCCACAGCTAAAAGGGCTGCAAATGTGCATTTATGCACAACACATCTTGGCAAAACAAATCAAGACTATAGTATGGATGTGGAAACTTAACCGAAACTGTACCATGATATATCCCCTAATACTCCTCTGCCTCCACCCAGTAGTTTTATGTTCCACCCATGAACACACATTTGAGGAACACTGTAAAGTTTGACTTAAGTGAGATGATTCCAGTTGGAAAACTAAAATTCACACATGTTCAAACTATTGTTGAAATGTCAAAGGAAAAGATTGGAGCGAATACGATCCTGATTAAACATTTCTACTTCTAAAATGATTTCAGATGTTTCACATTGGTGGAGAGAGCGGGGTCACATTTGTCTCCCTTCGCATGTTGGAAAACATCTGGGGAGCGTGTGGATCACATCACAATCGCTCACTGCAAGATTCTCAATGTCAGCGACCTTCACAATCACCTGTTAAAACATTGTGTGTGCCGGCTACTTGATACATACCGATATTACACCTCAGTGACTCTTATCAGGGCTGAGGCGTTGCACTTTCATTGGCAGTGGTTTTACACATTTCAAATACTTGGGTGGTCCCGCTTGTGTGTTCAGCGTGTTAAGCACATTGCTAAATGAACTATGAATTGTATACAGAGAGACATGGGAATGGGAGAAATATGCACTTCATTCATGTCCAGATAATCATCCAAATAGGACAATTTTAAAAAGGCTTGGAGCTAAATTTCAAGATGTGTAGGTTTGCGAGGCACTCATGTTATTCAAGTTATACAAGATTCGCTGCATGAGTGGAAAGGAGACATTGCACATGGCTATTTTGTATGATGCAATACTATGTCAATGAAATTCAAACCAACTAATACAATTAATACATTTTTTCATTGTTGTTTGATCAACGAGGAACTTTTTCAGTTTCGCAGCCGGTTAGTCCAAACTTAGCCAATGCGGGTCTTTGTGTTTGGCAACACTAGCACTACATTTAATTACAGGCACAATGATGAGGTTTTTCTTGTTTTCTCCAAAAGCAATGTACAGAACAATAATATCTCACAATCATCACCTATGGATCTGAAGTGTGTGGCGGTGCAGATATCCTGTCCTCTTCCAGTAATGTCTCTTTTCTTTTTATTGTGCTTTGTTCAGGATGTTTCTGGGGATCAACCTTTATAAAAAATGTACTTTAGACTGAGGAAAACAAAGCGCTTACATCTGCATTACACATTCGGTAGTAAACATAAAAATGCCCACATAGGATATGTGGTTGTTCCATACATAATGACATTTACCAGACATGTATCCATAAGCTGATGAAGTTTTGTATTTTTGGGCGATATGAACGTTTAACTGATTATCTTTCAAGATGGTTCTTTGGGATGTGCAAACCAATCGTTTAACATGCATTATTACCTAATTCTTTGGAAAAGAAAACATAACTGTATTATCTCATTCCATTCTGAATCTCTCTAATCACATTTTTTTAAATACCTTACAATCATCATATTTCTCAATCTTTTACATGCTTAGACATTTCTTAAATGGTAATGGTTCAACCCAAATAATAAAATAGCTTGTTCTTACTCAGAACTGGGGAACGACTTGGCAAACAAACTATAAAGTATGTGCTTATCTCAACAACATGGTATCTGTGTGGTTTCTCCTCTACTGTAGCGGACTTTGATTCTCAATGACTGCGTGAAGACCTCCGACCTTAAAATGGTAGTGCAGCTTAATCCAAGATCAGGCATGTTTTCTCAACACAAAGTACAGATTTCCCTCCATCAATCAAGGCAGAAATGCTATTTAAAAGTTGAGAAATGGCTCAGGATAAATCTGTGAGAATAAAAAGATGTTGATGCCGAACCAAAAATGGCAATAAAAAAGGAAAAGGTCATTCAAGCAGTTTACATGCATCTGGCCTCTATGGATTTTATGGACTCCGATGTACTTGGCTCAGGAAATCCAAGAGGTTCAAATACAAGTCAGTCAGATTGTCCGGTTGATTCTCACACACATTTAGTAGGAGTGAGAGCAGCCGCCGTTATATTGATATTCATTGTTATTGTGCTGCTGCACATCCAGTTCTTCCTTGCTCCATCAGAACATCTTACATTTCCACATCCATAACCCTGCCTCTGATAATATCCTCTCAACCCAGGTGATGGATTATTTTGAACCAAAACATCGTCAGATGATCACTGACGGATCCCCACCTTGCCCGGTCCGCTGCCGAACAACGTCACCGGACTGTTTTCTCGAGGTCTCAGGTTGTTCCTCTCGGTTTCAGAACGGTTTGAAGTCTTTTCTGTGGAGGAGTTTGCGAGACTGTAATTGGGAGCAGATGAGGAGGCCCTGCATGCCTCCATGGTGATGTCAGACCTGGTGGAGGGAAAAGCACGGCGGGCTGGGGGGAGGGAGGAGAGAGGGAGACGGAGGAGGGCGGGAGGGGGGTGCGGCGTGCGGTGAGCCAGAATGTCTCAGAGGCGGCCGACTCTCGGCAGGTCTACAGGTGGGCACACTGGCAGCAACACTGCAGCAAAACGCAGCCAAAGAGCTCACACAGCTATCAAACGAGGAGGGAAAAAAAAAATCCCTAATAAAACATCTTCAGAGAAAAAGTTAATGGGACGGGTATTTCATTTCTCACAAAAACATGAAGGTAAAAATGAATATTATAGCCTCTTAATCTCATGCTGGAAACCGAAGAAAGGGCTTCTTTGTAACGCGAGGCATTCTAATGTGCTGCACAATGTTTTCATCATCCATTATCTAATCAAAGAGACTTGTGAAGCCATTTTTCATTTTAAGCACTAGTGTGGATGCTTTTTGTTGGGTTCTGCTTGTCGAGACTGTGTGATCTAAAATGTAAATTCGTTAAGGACTTTGCTCTTATCCTGCTACACACAAACTGTGCCTACCTAGTGCTGCCCTGACCCATTTCGCTGCATGCAGGACATTTGCATGAAAGGAGTGAAACTCGATGCCAAAATAAACATCAATTAAAGCTGTCAAACACCACCAAAAACAGCTGCAGCTTTGAACAGCTCGACCAGCGGGCTTCAAAAGCGAGCCGTCTTTAAAGGACTGCCTCCCATGTACGAAAGGCCAGGCTGGAATTAGCACGGCATAGGTTAAAACAGAATTTACCTCTGGAAATTAACTGAGGCAAGATCATCTCAGCAAGTCCCCCATTCAGGTAAAAAATGTTCCCCCTGTCATCTGCTATTTATTAAAAAAAAAAAGTAATCAAAAAGCAATTTAAAATGCATGTTTTTTTGTGTGTGTTAAGATGAGACTCTTAACACAGATACAATGTTTGCTGTTCATTGCAAAAGGTGAACAATCAATAAGAATATGAGCACATTAGAGTTTTGTTGGCTTTAAGCAGCTGCAGAATTAAAAGAAGCCGCTATACAATACAGCTAAAGGTGGCATGAACGGGCCCGACAGGCCTTCAGGAGGAGCAAGCAGGTATTTGTTCTCTGCTGGCCACTCTGCTGAGAGCGCAGCAGCGATTTGTCAATACAGGTTTTTGTCTGATTATAATCTATTATGGCTCCTCTCCTCTTGTCCATTTGCTCATACAGAGCTCCCATTGAGTAACTGCCATGGCTCATTACTGCTTCAATACCAAACAATTTTCGCCTGGACTGGCTGGATTAGGTTGTTCCTGAGATCTCGTCTCTCTTCCACAAAGCGCACAACGGCGGTGCGAGAGGCAAGGGCTACTGTTGACCTTTACCAAGAATGAGGTGAGGTGAATACAATTGCAAACTTTAGGATCAGTGTACAAATCATATCAGGGAAAGAAAACAATAGCCCAAAAGAACTATACAATCTTTTAAAGTTACACTGGAACAAGATTAATGTAGAATTTACAGTAACTTGCTGGAAGAAATTAGCAAGTAATAATAATGAGTTACCTTGCTGTTACTGTTGCTGAAGTTGAAGTGAAATGTTGTAACTTTGCCTCCAAAATTGTGTCGAGAGAAGCAAGTGTCTATCGGCACACAACGTTATAGTCGACTGTCATCATTTGTGTAACACAACAAATATATATTTGTACAATGCCGTTCTCCCCTCGGTCTGCGTGAAAGCTAAAAGTAACATCTAAGTTGAAAATAATGTTAAAACGGATAATGGTGTATTGCTGAAAAAAGAGAAACAGCTCAAAATGACTGTCCCGTGATTCACAGCAACATTCAGTGCTAAGTCTTCTCTGCTGTCCTACACAGCATCCCAAAGTTGTAGCTAATTTCTAATGTCTTATTTTCAATTTTTTGTAATTAAAACTTATAGCTATTTTATAATTTAATTGTTGTTCACACATACAGTACATGTATTATACATATGTTTCCCTCCTATTTTCTCATTGCACAGCTCCTGTCTTCCTCTGTTGCTCAGGTTGAAAGTACGTTCCTCTCCTGTCCAACATGCATGATAATAGTAAATATATTATGTCTATCTGGGCAGAGAACATAGTCAATCTCCCTCTGTGTGTGTGTGTTGTTATCCCCACTGCTGCTTCATGAGCTAATAACGCCATCACGACAAAAGAGTGTCATCACCCTCCGGTTTCGCCTCAGGAAAGCACTTAGCTCCATCGGCATGTTTGAGAGCCGTCGCGAGGCAATCGAGAAAGCTTCCGATCTTGTATTATGTAGCTTTTACAGCCAGTATGTGCCTGTATTAGAAACTGCAAACACTTTTTTATTGCACTGATTTCTTTTACTCCTTACCTTGAATATACTTTTTAATGAATGGTAAAGGACAGACACCTGCTTGGTGGTGCTATTTGGCAGCGACGTGTGCATTTCCTGACAATCCATTGCACATTTCACTCAAAACCAAAACTGTAAAGTGCTGCTGAAGGAAAAGTCAGGAGATGGCCAAAGGTATTACATTTCTAAAATTGCAACTTTGAGTGCATGCATTGACTGTTCCCATCTGTCTTTGGTCCAGCCTACCTTTTAAAAACCCACCTATTTTTAGGCCCCTGCTCGAAAATTGCATACCTAAACTAAAAAGAGTTTATCTCTGCAACCACTAGGGCTATTTAAATAATTTTAGTTTTATAATAAAAGGCTACACATGTGAGATTTTGTTCAGATGTGTAAATATCAGTCTATATGTTTTTGGTTAAGAGTAAATGAAGCTGCAAAGGTTTCATTATTATTTATTTGGAACGATGCAGCAGTAAGGTCTAAACCTCTCCAAAAATCATAGCACAATATGTGAACATTCAATATGTGAACATTCAATATGTGAACAGTCTCTTTGAAACAGTTGAATGAATAAAGTGAAGCAGAACAAAGTTAGAGGTTAGGTCTTATTGGGGCCTGTTTGCGCTATTTAAATGTCCTCATGTACCAAACAATATATTTCACTCGTCCTCAATACATCAAAATACACCAGTTTTGGGCTTTTTTAAAAAGTTTTTATTTATAAAACAAACTATGATTTACAGCTTTATATAACAATTGCTTAGTACCCCCTCATTTTATATGAAAAGTAAAGCAAAGAAGGCAGACCCTTCCCCAAACACTGAAAAGGTAAACACTTTTTTTACATTGCTATACGTAGAGTCCAGCGCCAACCAAATGATCAAATCAACACTGAGTCGGTGGAACGTCGGAGGAGAAGAAATAAAAGCTTTGCGCCGCTTTGATCTGACGTCTTTGAGAGGAATCTTCTTGGCAAAATGTTAATCTACCCTCTACATTGCAGATTACTCCCGCCCCCCACCCCTTCAAAATGTGACTGTTCTCAGATGGTCAAGGTAATTTTGACCCACTTAGGCTGCTTTGATCCGAAACCCCTTTTAACAGATCCTCCATACAAGAGTTCAAACTGATTTTGTCATTGCCGACCACAGCCCTCCGCTAAGATCCAGCGTAGAAGCTAAAGCTCTTCCAAGCTGCCAGAGTTGCTGACAGCCAGCGGAGTTGAAAGCACTTTCTAATGCTGACGATCAGTGCGAGTGACTTGCTGCTAATGGGTTGTGCGCCCACTTTTTTGAGAGGCGGTTGGGAAGAAGGGGGGGTGGCTGTCTCATACTTTGGGACAGGTCTTTATTGCCTCGGAAGAAAACGATGACATTTTATAAATGATCTTGTTTGCTCTTGTATTTATCTGGCATTTGTTGAGGCAATCGAAGTGGCTCTCCTCTTTACATCTCTCTTGTTGTGATTACGCCTGCTCGAGTTCTGAGGCGGTGGTTCAGCTTGGGGTTTGTGACGGTAGCACACAGGGTCACAAAAGGTACAGCGATGTGATTATAGATGCAGAAAACGGGACGGAAACACTCGAGTGTTCCACGGACTCTTCAGAAATGATCTCAAAGCCTCTTTGCTTGGAGACCTGTTCCCCGTCAGAGCTGCACTTCAGAGTTACACTTCAGCTTCACACTTAGATGCTGTATGTTGTCATCCTCCGTTGTTGATGGACTGGTCACTTTTCCCTCCACTTAGCTGGTTTTACTGAAGTACCAGTTTGAGCTTAAGGAGCCATTATACTTACTGTGGAAACAAGGCAGTAAAGTGCCCCTTTGGCATCAGGCTCAGCAGTATGACGGACATATAGTCAAATTCTTCACAATGCATGTCAAGTCCTCAACCTTTTTTTAGGCTTGGCTTGCTGGGCTTGTTTCAAGGCACTTCACAATCAAACTGTCAGTTTGGCAAAAGGTAACACAACAAGCAACAAGGGCAACATGCCGCGTGCAGAGTTGAAAGGCAGTTTACTTTGTCAGGATCAGGCTTATGATGGTCAGTAACAGGCAGGCAGGGATGGAGGAAGTGAGGCAGGTAGGGGGAAAACATCTCAGAAAATCAGGTACACATTTTCAACTTGCAGCCTGAACAGGCGGTGTTTCCGTCACAGGCTCATATAGAATTAGGAAACACATTTTTTTAAATTCAGAATATAGTTGTACAGCCGGCAAAATCATGACACACTTTTAAATTACTTTCCTCAATTATTTTTGTGAAAAAGCGATACTTAAAATAGTAGCAGAACACCAAGAGGGAAACACACAGGTAAGCCCACAGATGACTTGAATGCAAGGCAACGTAGACAATCTAACCACACACACATGGACTCTCTATGGCCCTCAATGAAGGACAATGGACGATATTGATATTTTGAAAGTAGGCCGGCATTTATTTGGCATTCAATTTATGACTCAACGAGTCCCCACTAATTACATGGAAACAACTTTGTAACAGTACAGTAGCTTTTTGTTCAGTTTTATCTCTGCCACAACATGAGCTTCAGCTTTAAAATCAAACAGACAGAAAAAAACGGCTAAAATAGTTAGAAAATAAGGTATTTCAGCTACACTTTTGGAGTGTAAGATTTCTTTCCCCAGTCTATAAATACACTACAGTGAGGAAGGAGATGTTTGCCGTGTAAGGGAGTAACTGAGCAGGATGTGCAGCCCATAATCTACTGTAAGTAGTTAATCTAAAAAGGTTTATGATTGCATGCAGTGCTTTATAATAATGCTTTAAATTACAGGCAGCTAATTGTGCAGTAATGACAGTATAAAAGTGTCGAAGCCTTGGAGGGACTGGAAAGTACTTTGTCGCATGGGGATGAAAATACACTCTTCTACCCATAAGTGGAACTATCATGCAATTTGGAAAACTTGACAACTCTACACACACAATTCCTGTTGCAACATTTTTAAAGATTTGATTTCAATGAATGTTTTCATCTGATTATTCTCTAGACAACATGTATACCATTAGGAGAAAATGGATCTTTTTCAAAAACACATTATAGAATTGACATGCCTGGTGTATGGTACAGACAATTGTGAAATACTCACCATGCATGGTGTCCCCATACTAATAGTGTTATCACTATTATCCCTGCTTTACTGCTGCTGTATATCTTGTATATTTTACATTGTATATAACTTTGTGGCTCTATGACTCATTAAAGTCCAAGTGAAATGGAAGTTTGAGCATCTGTATGGTAACGTATGACCCAGTGAAACAAAATATCTGTGCTGTGTACAGTAAAAGAGGGATATTATTGAAATTGGGGGCTAAAAGCAGACTTATAAATTGGTGGGTGTTAGCTTAGAAAAGCACACTCAATACTTTGTTTTACAGGAAAAAAAAAGATGATTCGATTTTGATATAAAACTGCAAAGAAATTGATTGTTTTGCTCTTTTTTTTCGCAAACGATGCACAACATGAAAGAGTATGTAGACAAAAAAAAAATGACAAGAAAGCGTTCAAAGACTTCATCCCGAAACAGTTCAGTGTCACAGTGCAGCTCCACACCCTCCTCTCTGTTTGTCTGTCACGCCCTCCTCGTTAGTCTAACGCCCTTCACCTGTTCACTCAGCTGTCACTGATCACCAATCAAGCCCCAATATCAACTCCTGCCTCGCACAAACACCCACACGCACCGAGCCAGATTGTTTTTCAGCACTCATTCACGGACATATTTCCTGTTGTCGACTCTCCCTGTCCCTTTTTGACCTACTATTCCTGACCCCCCGGTTAACATACCTGCCTTTCTAATCCTGACCCTGTTGTACTCTGCCTGCCTTTTTCCAGAGATTTGAATAAAAAGTAAAAAAAACCCTGTGTGTGTGTGTGTGTGTGTGTGTGTGTGTGTGTGTGTGTGTGTGTGTGTGTGTGTGTGTTGCACTTGGGTCCAGCTAGACCCGTTATGCGGTGTTATTTATGTCTCAAATGACTAAAACAATTAAATGAATGCCATACAGAGTGCCTCAAAGTTGATGGAGTAAAACAATGTTTGTATGTACTTCGCACGTTCTGCTAACAAGCCTATAATGCAATGCATCACATTTAATAGATGCAAATGTCATGCGACACTCCACTTGATTCATAAGTGTCTAAAATCCCAATTTACTGCACTGCAGCGCCTGTAATGAGTGAACAAGGGAGTGATTCCAGGAACAGCTATACATGTGTATGATAACCTTTACAAGTGAAACTAACTCGGTCGGGGAGGATTCAATCAATCTTTCTGAGAAGAGATCTAATCAGCCCATAAAAGTAAAGATTCATGGACAATAGCTCTGTAGGGGCTTAAAGAACAAATGCCTGCACATTAAGTCCAATGCAAATTTTTAATCAGACAGCCGAAACACAGGTAAGTGGAAGAAAAAGTAGACATATTTCTCATTACCCCATGAGTGCACTAGGCTCGACGGTTTAAGAAAAATACACAGATCTATGAACCTTTTTCCCCTTTTTTTGGCTTGTTAAAGCAAGCATAGCACATGTATGTTGCGCGCTGAAAAGAGGACATACCAATAAAGATGCTCGAACACAATGCCTCGGCTACAGCAGCTTCATTGGGATCGTGTTATTTTCAGAAATATTTTTGTTCCATTCTGAAGTTCACGTTCCAATTTAATTTTTTTTTTTCCACAAGTAAACAGGTAAGTATTGATATTACTCACTTTTTCTCAAACAGAGAAATGAAAACATAACGTGAAAGTACTTGTGAAGTTGGTCAACGAATCAATAAACAAACTCAAAGCTTGATGTATTGCAACTAAGCAGAACTACAACCTATCTTGTGATGGGATCACACCTGCTGCAAAGACAATTTGGTCCAGTGGCTCATGGCACATCACCCACTTTCTACCACCCTACTTCCGGTGCAAAAAGTAGGGTGACCAATGCCCCCCTTTTGTCCTCCCCTTTCTTGGACCACACCCATCTCTCAACTTCACACCCGTAAAGCTTTATGATTGCATCTTACATGCAGTGACAAACTCTGTCCACAAACAATAATGTAGAAATACAAACACCTAGCAAAGTACTAAAAACTGATGCTACGGTGCATGTGTCCAGCACCATATTTTAATCATGACTCACATACAGACTCACAAGGTGAAATTTATACCCATATTGCTTTTGTGGCTGGTAAATATTATGTATCGTGAGAGAGACAATCACCTCTTCCATTGGTTTTATTTATTGTTCCATAACACAGGAAGTTACTGAAGAAAACACACAAACACCTGAGCAATTATTCAAACACAGATTGTTAAGGTTTACCACCCACATTAGCATGAACAACCTCACACTTTGTATGTATGTGTGCGAGTGATACTGAGCTAAACACAATAAAAAATAAAAACACAATGTGTTGCACATTTGTTGGCCACATGCCACTCCAGGCCAGCCACTGAGTGAACAGAGTATAGCTAGCTGCTGGACGGTATAACAATTAACCATCTAAAAGTTAAAAATGATGCTCGGACACAATGTTTCCTCTCTTGCAGCTTCGTTGATAATGAGGCATCGCGGCCTCCAAACATAACTAATCAATTACAAGTGGCATCTCTCAAAAAACAGGTAGATAATAGATTGACCTCTGGCAGGTAAGTAACCCTATGCTTTTCCAATGTTCAAAAAAAATGTTAATCTATTTTCTTTACTTTGCTTTCATGTGATTTTTACTTTTTCTAGTTGAGACCTATTATTAACGGAATTTCCTTTTTTTCCTATGACCCATTGTATTCCTTATTTAATTTATGCCAACGTTCAGCTTCCTAATAAAATCAATTCACAATGTAACAGTCCTGTATATTATTTACTTTATTTGCTCTGCCTTCTTTTCCCTAGCTGTTTTGAGATAAACAAAAAATTTAGTATAATTCCTTGCATGAGCATTTACTTCTGACCCCTTTACTTGTCATGTGTCAAATGATCCATAAGATAAACTAGCACAAAATGATTTATAAGTATTTATATGAGCCAGCTTTATTGTTTTTGTTTTCAAGTCCTCATTACCCCCACTGCCTCTCTCGTCCACTTTAAAGTCTACTTTGTGAAACCGACGAAACAACCAATTTCCCTTCAAAGGATTTAGTTAATGAAGGTGTTTACTTTAATTTAAATAATCTGTGAAAAGTAACAGATGTAAAACTGAAGATTTATTTGGTCTCACTATTGTCAACTTTGACAAACAAGAATCTAATTCAACAACAGCTTGATTTTTTCCCACGACGCTCCCATGAGTGGGACCTGCGCTTTTTCCTTGGGAGTGGAATGTATCCCAGATCTCCATGTGGAGAATGAACAAGGCTTTTAACGTCCTCTCAAAAATGCAAGGAATCAGAAAAGACTTTGTTTCTCCCCTGTGTCACATTTGCACATTTGTGGCAAATGAAAAAACATTTGCTATGAGTTTCACTGTGCTCTGGAAAGAAGCCCTACTGGTAATTAATTGATTCCTAGCACTCTGTGGCAATTACTACAGTTCTTGGGAGATATGAAAGAGACTGCCAACATGTTCTGCATTAACAGCATAACCTTCATTTGGACACAAAGCCGAATGTGTGATGTTGTACCACAAGGACTGGAAATTTAGGGGAAGAAAAATGTGTTGAGTTATTATGAAAGGTTTTTTTGTGCTCCATAATTCCATCTGCTAATGTCAAGACAAAAGAAACAAAGGCTAGGGTCCTTTATTTTCCTGAGGTTGCTCAATGTTGAAACTCCAAAGACAGATGATTGGAGTGTAAAGAAGTGTCCGTTTAACATCACTCTTTTATTCAAAAAGGAAGGAAAAAAAAACTTTAAAAGCTGTTTTATGCTAATGTCAAGCTTAATTGGCATTAGAAAAAATTGCTCTGGCATACGGAGGGGCTCCAAGATTAGCCAGAAGAGAAAGAGCAAGATAAAGCCTTCAAAAGGCCTATTTCAGAGGAATTATAGCGTCCTTTGAACATCATCCAAGTTTTAAATACATTAAAAGCCTGTTGGCATACATGTAAATTAAGCGGTACCAAAGCGTTCCAAAGAATTCATGGTGAATCAGACCAAGGGTGTGAGGATAAAATGCAGGGGAAACGTGTCCCAGAGGGAGACGGGGAGGAATTCTGCCATCTCCCACAAGCCTCTCTGCTCGCCCTTTCTTCTCCATGTCCATTCTGCTGCAGGCCAAGTGGCTTAACTTAGATGAAAAGAACAACAGCTAGGAGCTCCCTTGGCAGCAGAGCCCTCGTGCTGTCCAAAGTGCCAGTGATGGAGTATTGTGTATAGCACGTACAAAAGCCTGTTTAGCAGCACTAAGCATAGCACCAGGGATTCCTCTTATTCCTCTGGCCTGGATGGCCAAACACTGGCACAGCTGGGTCAGGGTAGGCCTGGGTGCAGGAATGTCTATTCTTCACTGTCCTGACCATCATGTATGGTGAACAGATAGGAGAGTGGGTCATGTGTGCTCCCTTGCAAGGTTCCTTACCATCATGTGTGCAGATGCACATCCTCTTGTACCCATAGAGTTCCTGCAGGTATGGCGAGGTCCAGGTGGAAACATGAAGCAATTCATGCCACACCTCAGGTCACAAGATATCTGTCCAGCCACACAATTATCCTTTATGATTGATACACAATGAAGCAGTGCAATGCTCTGTTTTAACATGACAGTCATGTATTTAGATATTCGACTTTTACAATCATCTTTAGATTCAAGACATTGGGCGAAGGAGTGTTTAGATGATGGCTTCCAAATCAAGATGCATGACAACATGAGAGCAGCTGAAACAGGTCATGAGAAGATTCTGATCCTGAGTCTGCCTTATTGGTTGACAAAGTGGGTGCTGGAAAATTCAGACGATAGTTGTACTTAACAGTTTATTAATTTACTTTTCTGTTTTGGGCCTCTTTTCACATCACAGACCTTCTCAAACTGCCAACCTGTGTTTCTCACAAGGGCCAAAATAAGAGGTGTGTGCAGTCACGCCCCCCAGATTTTGGCACAACCTGGATTAGGACGTTAGGATGTTTTGTACAGAAACAGTTCCTATATCAAAGACCTTCAAATGTCTGTCCTTGTCTGTCTCCTATGTTGCAAACTGTAACCTTAATAATATTCTCTCTATTGTTGATTAAAAGTTAGAAACAACCAGGTGTGATTTGCACAACACTGATTATTTTTTTAAATTTCTACACAATCACTCCTTCCTAATGTCTCCAGATGTGCTTATAGGATCTGTGCATCACTGAAAATGTATTGGCTGTGAAGTAAGAGTAACAATATTAAGAAGTTAAATGTATTCCCAGAAGGTATTCACCCTTGGTACCACAACTACAGATCAAAGAAAAACATGCAACACATGTCAGATCTGGAGATCTGATCTTCAACCAAAACGCAAAGTTGAATTCTGTTTTTCTTAGACATGTTATTTTTCTCCGACTAGAACAATGACAGCGACTGAATATCCATACTTCAGTTCCAACCACACTTGATCAACTTGGTCAAGTCATCACGTCGCCAGGAGGATTTACATCTTAAGACAAACAGTGACATGAAAGCTCTAAAATCCTCAAGAGGCTGAAGCACTTCATTTAAAAGTTAAGAAGATTTAGATCAAAAGGTTAGAGAAGGGGAAAAAAATACACTCAAAGGACGACCCTCTGAAAGAAGAAAAAAAAAATCGTGGCCTTCACAGTGCTAAGCTGTACAAGTTCACAGCCATGGCAGGACACAGTCTGTTCCTTCACAGCCTCAGAGAGATGAAAGGGAAGATTGTCCGCTCGCTTTGATTCAGACTTGGCCAAACGAAGTCTAAAGAATGCCTGGCAAAGTTTGTTTTCAGAAACCTCAAAGTTCTTCAGTAGGCCCACCCCTCCCCATCCTCTCTCCTGCCCCCACTCCTTCTATTTCAAGCTGAATTTACACAGTGTTAATTATTTTAGCTTGCCGTGATGCTTGGCTGTGTGCAGTGTGCATTGTGTTTCTGGGCTCGGACCTCGTTGTGTTGAAACACACGGTCAGCGAGTCGTCTGCAAACTGTAAAGACTCGTCTCTGGGAACAGATGTGATGGAGAGTGAGAAATGAAAAGCATAAAGCCCCCCGAGAGATCCTTCATGTGATTTGTTTAGATGAAAACATATGGTATGCAGTGGTACCTACGTTTAAAAAACAACTTCCCACGTCGGAAAGGCATTGTGTGTGTGTGTGTGTGTGTGTGTGTGTGTGTGTGTGTGTGTGTGTGTGTGTGTGTGTGTGTGTGTGTGGGTGGGTGTGTGTGTGTGTGACGCTTAAGCTTTGAACTGTGCAATTAACATGCAATCTGTATCTTAGTATCTTATCCAAGAGAATCACCTCCTGGCTAAAATGCTCTAATAAATGCAAATTTTAGAGACATTATTATTTAACTCTTGCCCTTTTTACGTGTACTTCAGGCCCATGGAGAGCTTTGTAAACTATTCCTTGATGAAAAGAAATCCGCCACACACCAGGTCACCTGATAAAGCAACAAAAAAAAGTAGCTGCTAGATCATTTTCCTTGATTGAGAAGGTCCCATAATTGTTGACAAGTCCTTCCTTATTTTCGTATTAACATCAAATCTTGATGTTCATATCAATGCCTCAACAATGCCGGCAGAGTCAAGAAAACCAGACCGTAATAATGAATGCAAAAGTCAATTAATTTCGATAAATATCCAGACTGATCGCAGGGACCAGGTGTGAATGAGGTCAAGAAGTTAAAGACCCCCAATGTACACTGCAACTCAGAGGTGTATTGTGATGTTAAATGAAAGACACAACAACAATACTAGATGCACATATCTGGGCAGGAATTCGGAGAAGCCGACATGTGTTTGACTGAACACATGTTGTGGAAAGTTTGGGTTCAGTCTGGTTTGATGATGGCTCTGGAGAGAATCACACATTTCTGAGATTCCAAAGCTTTAGATGAGCCTGACAAGAGTAACTGTTTGAAATAAATCTCTCAAATAACTTTCCATGAGAAAGCCCGAAAACCAAAAGGATTTGATTTCAAGTTCTCCCTCTGATGTGCAGCTCAAAGTGACTCAATGTGAAAGACTTTCTGAATTAACTTCAGAGAAAACTCCAAGTAAACAATAACAGGGAACAATATTTAATCACATGCATTTGCTTGTATTCATGCCTGCACATCAGAGAAGCTGCTGCCTCTGTAGTGGTGGATGATGCCAACTTCAAATGCAGATCACTTTAATTGACACAGTGCTTCATCTTCAAACTACTGTTGACAATCCGCAATTCATGAGCATAATAATTACATAAATAACACATATGAAAGGCCCATGTGAGCCCGCAGAGGGTCTGAAACAGCATTATCAGAGAGTACACAGCTCGCTGTGATCAGAGTCTCTCCCGACTCGGACCGTTTGATGGAGATGCAAGGGTGAGATTACAGCACAATGGGTTTATGCTGCCTGCAGCTCTCAAATGCACATGCATGTATTCAAATATATATAAAATATATACAGTAGCAGAAGCAGAAGCAGCAGATGGTTCTGCCAGTGGTGTGTGCGCACACCATTCTGCCAAAAGAAGGACGTGCTGAAAACGTGGGAGTATTTTTTTAAAAGACACGTAAGCGTTGGGTGTGTCCTGTGGTATTTATATTAGCAGAAAACACCCCTCCACTCCGACTTCGGATGAAACCCCGATGAACTCGCGCCGCCCTAACGTCTCCGTCAGCACAGACGGGAACCAAAAAAGGCAAGCGGATCAACATGCTGGCTGGATGGTGATGCTTTGGATTACTCGCCAACTAACACACTTTACTCCCTTCATTCCCTGACATACGGGTTCACAACCAATCTTACTCCATCTTATTGACATGTTTGAGTTGCTAAGCAACAAAAGTATGGATTCATGCTCAGACGAGTGGGCAGTGGAGGAGACAAGTGATTTAATAATGGAACGTCGAGGCAACATGTGGAGTAATATTTGAGGGAAAATACAAACCTGGTCAACATTTGATAATCTGCCTATCAAAAGTTTGACTCATACATGGCTAAAAATAAGTAAGCGTTTACATCCTAATCCGATAAATAAAACCAAGTGTCTTTTACATTATCCAAACAGCCGCACGGAAAACCGCATCTGAGAGAAACCTCATCCACGGATGAGCCTGCAAGGTGCCTCGCAACAACACCCGCCAGCCCGGCTCCATCGTCAAACAAGCTACTGTAACAAACAAGCTAACAGGCTCTTGTCTTTGTTTTGACAGGACAAGTCTGCCCCGAATCCGTGTTGTGTGTTCGGGACGACTGCCCAGCAGGTTCACAGTGTTTGACAGAGATCTTGGCTCGTCTCCTTCTGCCCAGCCTTCCAGTTCTGCTTTGCTGACTCTGCCCTGGTCAATTGTTCTGCTATTGATGTAATGGTGATTGTACTTTTCTTCTTTGGTACGTTGCAGTAAAAATATGCATTTTGATTCCTGGAAGGTGCAGAACATGTTGGATTCACAACGTTTAAACACAGACACATAGCACATTGGGGCCTTTTTTTTTTTTTACTGTACTGCAAAGGTTTACAATATATAAAGTAGAAAAACTGGATTCTTTGAACGACTCGACCCACGAGGGCCGAAAACATGTTGATGAAAGTTTATCTCGTTCTATTAGTAATCAATAAATTAATAAAGGTCGTTTCATCTTCCTCTGAGCTGCCTTGGTGTATGTCTGTTGGAGTACAATGAAAGTTGAATGTTTCATCACCTCACCTTCCCTGGTTTGATTACCCACTGCTGGACCGTGCGCTCCTCATACTGTTGATTTTAAGAAAGGTAATAAAAGGTGCACTTAAAGTTAATCTCATGTAACCATCTCCCTTCCAGCCCCCAATACATTCATCTTGACACATTAGAATATAAATAAAGGTGACAGATTAACATTGTTGTCATGAGACTGCTGGTCAATCGTATTTGACCTCTACAGGAAGGCCTCGCAGCACAAACAGGAGGCCAGCGCTGTTCTCACAGCATAAAGAAAAACATAAAAAATCTGTCTACTGGTGACGGCAGATGCTGGAAGAAGTCAAAGGCTGCTGGGAAAATGACTGCTGACATGTTTATCTTCATTGCTTGAGCAGTATTGAAAACATATGCATGTGGAGTAGTACCACTGGGGGAGAGAAAGAGCACCTCCCTGACAGGAAGCAACAGGGTTGATGGGAAATGAGGTGTCATTTTGAGAACCACAGGCACAAATACCATCAAATACGGTCACGAGTAGGTTCATCGTTTAACCAATAAAGGAGACTAGGTTGGTTTTGCATCCAGATCTTCCATCATGTGAATGAGTGACACAGTAATTTAAATGTTTGACAATAAAAATGTCATTTGGATCGTCTGATGAAATGTATTAAAAACAATGGGATTCAGTAACCGTAGTGATTTGCACACATGAAAACATTTAATGATCTAAACATCCTCATGATTGTCTTCTTCTTCTTCTTCTTCTTCTTCTTCTTCTTCTTCTGATGCCCAGCCTAAACCAGAACATTCAGCCTAAAAATATGTTTCTGTGGAATTAGGTTCCATCTGACAAAAGTTAAAGCAATCACAAAGACGCCTTGACAAAGACACATTTCACGAATAGACTTATATAAGACAGTCCATGATGGATATTGTATAATGAATCAAACGTCTAGCCGCTTGTCCCAGTGGGAAGCATCCATGGCTCTTCATTCCTGGTACACAAGAACATTCTCCGACTGCTCCAGTATTGAAGACATCTGTGGAGCAAAGTGTTGCCAAGGCCAAACACGGTGAAGACGAGTAATTATACTTTGCATTCATGTCATTGTTTGAAGCTTCAGAAAGCGAGAAAGCAGATTTAAGCTCTTTTGATTAAAAAAACAAACAAATTAATGATTGAACTGTTCATTTTGAATCCAAACACAATTTGTCTCCCTCTCTATAGTTGCTGGCACAATCCCCTCTTTGGCAAAGGGTTGACGTCGTAATGACTGTGTGTTCTGCAGCCGTACAGGTCGCTGACAGTTTTGCAAATGTTCCTCCTCTGTAGAGCTGCTTTGGCATTCCCAACAAAAGCTGCATTGCAGCCTGTGGCTATAAACGCGATCCCATCAAGTGCTATACAACATGCTTAGCAGTGGACACAATTAATGGACTTGCCTCTTTTGCATGGGTAAAGTGATTTAAGCCATGGCAGGTGCCTCAGAGCGCAAAGAGTCGCTGCACAAAGAGAGCTGCTGTCCGGGCTTTGTAGACAGGATATCCACAGATGTGGAGCCAGACCAGATGGCGTGTACATCTGAGACAGAGGGAGAAGCTGCGGAGACAGAGGGATAAAGACACACAGAGTTGGAGGGGGACAAGGACAAGGGCCAGACACAGGCCTGCATTAAGCTATGCGAACGCGGCCATGTGCGCCTGACATTTAGCCGGCCCCCAAACTCTCCATTGACTCACTCTGCGTAGCTCAAAACATGCCTGCGGGCCACAGAGGACAATGGCTGCCTTCTCTTTTAACCAGCATCAAAAGGGGAGATGAAAACGGCCACGCGATAGAGCACCCGTCAGAAGTGTAAAAACGCAAATGATATATATGAATATGGCTGTGTGGTGTGCCTCGTCCTGAGGACCAGCCCTTTTAAACAAATTGGCCTTGTTCAGCGTCGCCCACCCACCCCCACCACTTCTTATCTGGAATATAATTTGTCTGGAGAGAATGCAAGATATGTGAGGAGAAGTAATGCATGAAATCTGAAGAAAAAAATCCTCCTCTCTTTGTTCCGTTAGTGACTTTTTACATCTGAGTCCGTGTGGTTGCATAACAATGGGACAAAGAGAATATGAGATGAAAGTATTGGAGCGATTCAAATAACTTTGTCTGCTTGTGAAACAAAGAGACAGAGATGCAGGGAGAGAGAGAGCGAGAGAGAGAGAGAGAGAGAGAGAGAGAGACGGGAATGAGTGTCACCCAATTAAAAGGCTCAGCGAAGCCTGTGGGAGAGCAAGAGAGAAACTATTACCCGGCTGCTGTTACAAAGCCACGATTATAAGGCTGTAATCTTTCAAAGTGATTAGATGCCCTGCTATGCCCCGCAAAGGCTAATAGTGTCAACTATTACATGTGTGTGTTTAAAAGGTCAATTATCAGAAATTTAAATTTCATCTCAATAATAGTTTATGCAACTTTGAGGTTTGGTGGTTTGTATTCTTTCATTAATCCTTCAGGAAATCTCTTTTGGTGGATTTGTCAACACTTGTTGTGACGAGGTGGTCAAACTAACTGTACATCGTTGTATCATAAGGATCAGCACGCTTTCCGCTTGTTCACATTTTCATAAAAATAAAGAGGCAAATTTTTCAGTTATGAATCCCAATTTTTACTTGTCAGAAACAAGAAACTATTGACCAAACTCCGCTCAGAGAATGTTTAACGCCTGTCTAGTTTTAGTCATAATCCCAGCATAGAATGGATTAATAGATCAACATTTCAATAATATGGATATTTGCGTGCTTGCCAAGAGTTAAATGAGAAGATGGATACGACTCTCATCATGTATTCATTCATATGGGAAAAAACATATAGACTGGAAGCAGAAGAAAAACTCAAAAACATATTTGCCAATCAACAAGTTGTGTCTCATTTGTTTAATCTGTACACAATCAAAAATCTGTTTATAGTTTTACGGTGCTGGTCTGGCTTATTTCTTCACCAACATTACAACAAAAAAAAAACAGCCTGTAAAACCACAAATAATACTTTTTTACTGTATTTTTTCTGTACGTATTTAGCAAACACAATACAGCATGTTAATCAGTAAAAGCTTTTGGAGCTTAAAGGTAGATTACTTTTAATGTTGGACAGGACCAGGGTGCAGTACAGCTGTTTTCTCCTCTTCAAATAGCAATAAAACATGATTGTTTTGTTGTCCTGTGTGTAATTGCATTGCTGGCTCACAGCGCCTCTTCGGCTATACACCTTAAATGTTGTTAAACTCAATTGAATGTCTTTGTTTTATTCTGTATAACTCAATATTTGCCCATGTGGCTATAACTTGGTTTGCATTCAGTCCACCGGCCTCAATACTCTCTTGAACAGGCAGGGGGATGTCGACTGAGGACAGACAGGTGACCACAGCTGGAATGACAAGATCTAGAAGATGCGAATACAAGGAACCCTTGCAGCCTGCGAGCTGCACAGGACTTTAGTTCCACTCTCACACATAAACCCTGCAAGTCAGTCAAAGTGACAGTGTTGGCTAAATAAAGAAACGACAAGGATGATACCACAAAGACAGCAGCAGACAGCTCAGACAGACATCTGGGGGGCGAAGAGAAAAACAAGGCCAGGCGCCCACATTGTGTTTAACAGTGCCGTTAACGTGACTGGCCATCTCTCTCTTGACTTTAAACAGAATTCTATTGAAAGTAAGATCCATTAAATATGGAATTTCAGTCCAATTTGTCTTCAAACGGGGTAAAAGAGCTCATTATGTGGGCTCTGCTCTTTCTTGACTATTAGAAAGAGACGTTAGTCATGCCTGCTTATCTCACAACCTTATGAGCACAGGATTAAAAGATCAAAGGCTGACTTAGGTTTAATATTATAGAAAATGTAAGCTCCTTTTTTCAGATGCGCCGTGGACTGGGCCTTTTTATCCACTCGCAATGCTCTGATCAAAATGTTGAAAATTCATTCTCATTTCTTTTGCTGTCCAATGCAAAATTTATGTCCACACCTCACATATCCAGAGTGGTGAGGAGGGTGAAGGAGGGGGGGGGGATGTAAGCGGGGACTGATCTATTTCAAAGTGGACCCTTTAAGACCTTCAAGTCAATTCCCCGTTGATTACACGGGCTTCAGGACTGACAGAAATAAACACTGAGCTGAGTTTCAAGAGAACTTTGAAGTGCATTAAGCTGAGAGCAGAGACGTGCTTGTTTGCCAGGGTTGGACGGCTACTTCTGACTTAATGAAAATATTCTGTAACCATTCAATTATACACTTGAAGGTTTAGGGGTTTGAGAGTGATGCTAACACAATGGCTCACAAAAGACTAATGGCGGGAACTTTCTGTTCCCGGTAGCTGTGGACCAGTCTAACGAGGATGTGCGTTTCTGGCACAAACTTCAGAGAGTGAAACCAGCTTTGCTGTCTGATCGCCTCATGCTCATTATTCCCCGAGGAGAATGTACTCCACAATAAAAGAGGACACTGACTTGTAGCAGACAGTGCACTGCAAGAAGTCATGTTTTGCTATCCTTAAAATGACAATATTCGTAAAACAAGTGAAAGATCTAACAATTTCATTTGTTTCCGATACAGTTTAATCTGTTGTGTAGTGTGACTGTATGTGACTATCTCCCCCTTAGCTTTAAGCAAAGCGTGAAAGAACAAGCACATTACCTAACTAGCATACAATCATGACACTTAATTCAAGAAACTGCACGTGAAAAAATTGCAATTGTCTTACTCTTGTGTCAGAAAGAATATCAGGTTTTCTTTTTTTTTTTTTAAAGTTTGCATGATGTTTGTTTCTTTTGATGTTTTTTTTAGCGTGACTCCCCTGTCGAAGCTGTGGAGTGCTTCCGTTTCCTGGGCTCCACCATAACCCAGGACCTCAAGTGGGAGCTTAACATCAGCTCCATCACCAAGAAGCCTCAGTCGAGGATGTACTTCCTGATCCAGCTGAACAAGTTCAACCTGCCAAAGATCATGGCGATGCACTTCTACACTGCCATCATTGAGTCTATCCTCTGCTCCTCCATCACCGTCTGCTACCCTGCAGCCACTGCCAAGGACCAGGGCAGACTGCAGCGTATCATTCGCTCTGCTGAGAGGGTGATTGGATGCAATCTGTCGTCCCTCCACGACATGTTTGCCTTCAGGACACTGGAGCTGATTGGAGCTGACCCCTCTCACACTGGACAGAAACTGTGTCCCTCCCATCTGGCAGGAGGCTGCAGATTTTTAGTTGCACACCCTTGTACAACATTTTACAATAAATATACACATGACACTTTAACAACATACTTGTTTTAACATCCTCTTGTTTATGTACTATATTTTATTGTATAACTTTAAATGTTCTGTTTTTATTTTATGTGTCCTCCTATTGCACTGGGTTTTACTGGTATGCACCAATCAACTATTGGATTTTTTTGTTGGCTTCCCCTTAAGCAATACACCAAATATAAAAGCCCCTGAACTCACTTTAACTCTAGACATTATAAGTGTATGATAGAACAGTTTTCTCTTTATGTTTCTCTACATTTTCCCACAACTGGTCCAAGGTACACTCGGCAGTCAACCAACTTGTTGCTCTCGCTAACAATATGAGCTGCTCAGTTTCAACAATGTTGGGTTGAAAGAACGTGCATGCAGGCTGAAAATCAACCCTGTGGGGAGATGCAGGGGCCTGAACCAAGTGAGAGTAGAAGAGCTATGAGTACGTAAAACTCTGCTAGCGGCTAGGCTAATTCATGCAGCGTCCACAAAATGCCAATGTCCACAAAGCGTCTTTTTCTGAATGTCAGTTCTTTTTTTTGTAATTCCCAATGAAAAAGCTCCGCTCCAAACGCCTGTAGATCAAACGGTCAATCGGGTATTTCTTAACTTTTCAGATAGCAGTTATAGCCGTGTCCAAATGTCCTGAGCTTTATATGTAAAAAAAAAAAAAAAAAAAAAAAAGACACCATCATGTCAAAAGATCAAAAAGACCATTTGTGGGAACAAATCGGCCAGACAGACACAGATTATTAAGTGTTGAGCATTCATCACTGTATGCCTCAACGTCGACGGACTCCTTGCTCTCACGTTGTTTCTGTCAGAATATAACAAGCTCATCCCTACAAAGTATGAGATCAAGCATTGTCTGGTTCACCTCTGGCTACCATCTATCCTATCCATCCTCTATCCTCTGGTTCACTGTGAAGAACAAAGTTAAGCAAATAGATAGTAGGTTAATGTGCTGTCAAGATATTGTTATGATAGAACCATTTTTTTACCATTACTTTTCTTCCAGAACATGTGGACGCAGGCCCTGTGGCATTTAGGAATTGCATCTGAAATCATTGACAGGTTCATATCAATTCATTTGGCCAGTGAGGATTCACACTGTTACATGAGACATCTGTACATTTCAAGTATGATTCAAATTGTCATGATAAGTATTTAAAGCAGTCAAATGACTGAAAAGTAAAGAATTTACTTCCTTTCTTTACAATGGATTTCTCAGAAAACAAAAATAAAGGTCCTTTATTTTAGCCCTGTGGGATTGGAAAAAAAAATCTGACATTCATTTTGAAAATTTAAGGCCATATAACTGAAAAATGATGTGCCATTGGGCCCCATTTTAGTTGTTGTACTGAAAGTATCTGAACTTAAAGGCCAACAGGCAGATCCGTGCCGCACAACCTGCCCTCGTAGCTCCTGACCTTTCTGTCGTGGTGATATGGGGGAGCAGCGTTCTCTCTTCCTATTTGGTCTGAGATAGATACAAATGGATCCATTAGGATAGGATGGAGGCTAAAACAAGTTTGCAATTATCTTCAATCCCTGCAGTGCCTCACATCTGGTCTCCCCTGGGAAATACCAACAAAAGCCTGCAGACCAGAAGGGCAGAAACAAAACAGGGGGTCCTTGAGTCAGCACTCCTTCTTGTGGAGCGTTCTAGAAAAGCAACGTCCATCCAGGCCCGGCAGAGGCTGCGTCGTCTTGATCCTAAACCAAAAGTAGCTGGACGGGAGGCGATGCATGCAGTACTGGTGGCAGCAAGTTCAGTGAGGTCCGTCTGTCTGCTCGGAGGCCTGTCCCGCAGGTTGTGGTGTGAGTGAGCGGAGGAAGAGCAGAGAGACAGGCCTGGCTGGAGATCATTAGAGCTTGTTAGTGTCCCCGCTGCCCGGGGCCTGGCGAGGGGCCTCCGTTTGGGGAACCTCTCCTCTGATCCTACTGAGAGTCAAGCAGCATGTAAAGGGGACTGGGGGCATGAACAGGGGAGGGTTGGTGATGGGGGTCTTTGCCACTTACAGTACAACATACCCCAGAGACGTCCCAGCAGATCTGCAGGTCTGACTTTCATCTGCCTCGCTCCCAAGGCCATTAGGCAGTTTAGCTGGGAAACGGCTGTTAAAATATACATCTGCCTCGGTGTCAGCACATACCAGCTCTCCTCTGTCTGCGTGCTGCCGCTCGTCGATTCAATATTTAAATCATCAGTCTCCACGAGCGTTTGATGTCAGCTCTTTAAGGAGCTCTGTCGCTAACACTGACAGGCTCGTGGACGGAGCGGCTGTTTACTGTCAAGGATGGAAAATGCCGCCTTCCGTTGTTTCGTCACATGTCGATAAGATCCAATGAGACGACTTTGTTTAAATAACTGCGTTAAAAGGGCTCCGAGCAATGTGCGCTTCAGCAAGTCTATTTCATTCTTTCAGCAATTCTGATGACACTTTTGCCAATGCTGGATTTCTGTTGGAATCAAAGAGTTGGTGTCGCATATATCAGTCCATGCAAATCAGTGGGAACCTCAGAGATTATATCACAGTGCAAATATTCCGTTTATTGGTGGCGAGAGGTCTGGTGGTAGGGAATGTTTCAACTGTGCAAATGATTAAATAGGCTCGGCAGGTAAAGTCGGGTGCTATCTCAATTCAGTTCTACTGAGGAATAGGAAGTTAAATGTATGCAAAATTACCATTTATTGCAATGTGTTATTTCGTAAGAACAAAGTGGAACATCACATTCATCCTTTAATTGGACTTGAATGCAACACGTCGAGCTATTCTTCCTCTCATGCTATGTTATGCGTCACCTTCCATCACGTCACCATCAGGCGAGAGGAGGATTTACGAGGGTTGAGGCGTGCGTGCATGTCTTCACATTTGTGTGCGTGCAAATATATGCTCATTTGTTGAGATTCCACTTGGTGTGGCCTCCAATCCCCTAAACTTTGACATTCAACATGCAAGCCCGCCTCCACTCACTCACAACCCCCCGCTGATCTGCTGTCTTACATTATAAGACCTTTGACCCATGGCAACGTGAACCTTTAAAATCTGCCATTTTAACCAGAAGCTGCCGGCGGGGATCATCTCTACACCTCACTCTTCCATGAACTCCCTGCAGCTCGTATAGAAATAATGAGATCTTTAAATTGGTAGGCAGGAAATGTTTGCATAGCCTGCGTCACTGCACAAACTGTTAATATACAGCACCATATGCCATTTGATGTCCACATTTATCCAAACAGCTGCATTAAAACATATCACATGTCATGTGGTGATCATATTAATCTTAACAGCTGTATAGCAGCATGAGCACATACATTTTTGATACAAGTGGCCCCAGTTGTTGCTAACCCCTGCAGTGTTAGTAATGAAGCATGGGATCTTAGGGAATGGACCTTTTTTTGGCCAAGATTTTGAGGATGGGGTTGCATCAACATTTAACACACGTGACAAAGAAATAACGTTACCAAGACTGTAGTTGAAGCAAGGAGTAGTTCATCTTTAAAACTGCTCTAATCTATATTTTTAGTCTATTTTTTATATAAGTATATTTTGAGTATAAAGACACTCAGATGGCGGTAAATTCCTGGAGGGAGATATCGGTGAAAGTCGGTGTGCGGGTCAACTCTAAACGGTTGTTGCACCACCTGCTGGTCTGGCGTATGGAAAAAGGCGGGAACCATGAACCAAAACGAGTCCGTCGATGCAACTGCGTGGCCAGCCGCAGTTGTAGTTGCAAGAGTGTATATCGCCCTGAAGAAAAAACATTGTTGAAACATCAGTGATGGTATTTTTTACGTCAGCTCCTGAACTAACCACTAAAATTAATCAAATTAAACGGGAAATTGAATTGCAAATATGCGTATAATCATGCCAATCATTTGAAATTTCCCTTTGACCCAAAACACTCCGACCCATATCACGCTCCAACGCCCCCGCCACACCCAACTCAACTCTGACATCCTCGCCTGCGTCTGGATGCTGCACACGCTGCCTCCTTTTCAGGGCGTAAGAAGAGATGAGAATGTGTCCCCAGACGGGAGTGCCGTGCCGCGCCGTACCCCCCTCCCCTTCCCCCAGCAGGATCTCTCCCTCTCTGTGGGCCTCCCCTGGGCAAAAGGGAAGATTAAAACAAACAGGACTTTAATCAGTGGGCCCCGCTTCTCTCAGCTCAGCTGCCGACAGAAGGAGCCCTCTCCAGGAAGGCTGCCTCAAATCAAAGCTTCCTGCTCGCCACTTGCTGCTTCGCCGATCCGTATCACAACAACAAAACCAGCAGAAACAATTATTTATTCCTTTTGATGTGGGTTTTGAAGTTACCCCACCTCTTCCACTATGCCCCCCCCCCCTTCACACCCCGCCCGCCCCCACATCCTCCTTCCTACACCCCTCCTCTTCCTCGCCCAGCCCCTCCAGCTTTCTGTATCTTTTACTCCCAAGGAAACAAGGTCATGCCAGCTCCTCCGTAAAGTAGGCTGCTTTGAAGGAGCAGCAGTTCCAGAATCAGCGGCTCGCTCTTATTTTGCACCGAGGAAAGCAGGTTTCCTTGTCTGAGACAAAGCTGATGGTTTGCTTCATTCAACGCACTGCCACCCCGCTGAGTTCGTCAGGTTGTAAATGTCACTTTCACAGTGTAATGTGCCACGCATTACTGAAAATTTCATTGAACCCGTTTTCGTGGGATAATGTGATTATTCACAGTTTCTTCATTTCCCTACAACAAAATCTAAAGGGCATAAAAGGAAAGTGTGGATTACTTGTGAGTGGGTCCTGGAAATTGTGATGTTCGAATACATATTTCACATCTTCACATGTAGTCAGTTGAAATATGTAAACTGCTTATAACCATAAAGAAATGACTCTCACTGGTATTTGGCAAAAAAGTAATAATCCCTTCACCTTTTGTGTGTGCAAGCTTTCAATGAGTGCTCTTTGACGGGGTAAGTGCTGCCCTTACAGGTGCTATGTGAAGGCTTTTTCCGGGAGCAGATAACAAGGTGCTGAGATTGTAACAGATCGGAAGAGTGCTACTCCCACACTGCCGCAGATCCTAGTTAACCTCCTCTCAGATCCAAAGGGTACCAGTTGAAAACCATCTCTCAATAGGAGGGAAATGTCTAAGAACTGCTCTTCAACCACAACAGCTGTTGGATAACTCTGCAGCCTTGTCGAAAGCTTTGGCAGAGAAAGAGCTCCTCAAACGTTGGTAATCATGTTTTTATAATTTGCTGAAGGTTGCGATTCTCTAAATATATTGAATTGCGGGGGAGGAGTCAAATAATCCCATCGTAATCCTTCAGAGACATCCTTGGGTGGTTCTGTCTCACTTTTTTTTTTTTACCACTTTTTACTTTTTAGTGGACAGAGCTAAATTGCCAAGATCTCCAGTGACTGAATCATATAATGTCATGTCTTCATTTAACCTAATCATTTTTTCTGTTGTATTTTTTTCTTCCGCAAAACGTCTTTTGATTAATCTGGAAATCACTGCAGACTCTCTGAAACTCATTAGAGAATGTGTCAAGTGTCCTTTCAAACTGTCAGTTCTTAGCAAAAATGACATTTGGTATAACCTCAAGTTCTCGTCAACAATTTTTTATGTTCTCTTAACTCTTTGAGGCCTAACCAAAAAATGGGGTACCCTTTTATATCAGGTCACATAAACACAAACATCAAGGCTACAATAATGTGTAATCCCCATATACAACCTCTAAAAACAACTCAAACTAGGATTATGTATAATATAATCATAATATTTAAATAGTGAGGTTGTACTTTCATAGAAAGAAAACTCAGAACAATTGGTGTTCAACGTTGAATATGTGCAGTGTGTGAGCACGGGAGCCTCCAGATTGCGGTCAGTCCAGTGATGACAAGGAGCCGAACAGTTTGTGGCTTTTTTAGACTCCCTCCGGGGTAATTAGCAGCGCTGAGGTTAGACAGGCTCCTGTTACTTACTTCTATTAACTATCGCTGAGTTGACAGAAGTGCTGGAGTTACAGTTACAGCATGACAGTTTGGAGAACGCTTAGCTTACGCAAACTAACTCACCAAATTGTGTAAAAATCACGAAACAGGAGCAAGTATTTAACTTATTGTTTTGGTTTTTCATTAAATAATCCAAGCAGCGTCCAACCCACAGAAGCAGGATCATGGACAAACGCAAACACTATTGTCATGATACTATTTTGTCAGTAAAAAGTGACACCGTTTGCATACAGTAGGTGGCAAGTTAAAAAGAAGTATGATTTGTTTGTTTTGAAAAAATGTTGTTTTGATATGTTTCAATTATAGAATCTCAACATTATAGTGACAGTAACATTGAACCCACAACCTTGTTAAAATGCTCACTGGTCAGGTTTGCCATACAAATAGGGCTGTGAATGGCAATACTGAGCTTGTTAAGCATTTCATTTTCCATTTTATAAGTCTCTGTAATTTGCCTTCTTGTCTGGCTTTTTTTCTCCTTCTATTTTAATTGTCCTTTAATTAAACTACAGCTAATTACACAACTCTTGAATGATTCCCAGGAGGTTGTGGGCAGGAGAGGAATCTGGTGGAGCTAAAAGTGAAACAGCAGCTGACACCCAGACATTTAATGCTGCTCCAACTCAAAACCAGAGCTTTATGGACACATCCCTCATCTGCAGAGGGTTTAGTACCAGGCACAGCGGCGCTTTAATATTATGCGCCCCGTTCCCCCTACATAGGGAGCAGCTTCTCAAAGTTCACCGTGTTCAAGTAGTCGTATGAACCCCAAATTAGTTATAATACTTATTTTATATTGTTTTTTAAAGATTTTTTTTAAATGTATATTTTATTTATTATTTTTATAACATATTTTGATCATAACTATGAATATCCAGCATGACCAAAGCAGGATTGGCCAAAAATGCTTTTCAAGCGGTTTCCAAAATGTTCAAAATGTGTGCTCCAAACCATTACCAAGGTCCCACATACTAATAACACCCCTTGTTGGAAAGAACAGGGCCTACAGAACCCAGAGCGGCAATAAAAAACCCAGAAAAACAAAGTGTTGGGGTGATTCGAAGGTTTTTCAGAAGAAGAAAAAACGGTGTAAATCGGTTTAGAAATGGAAAAGTTTAAAGGTTTAGGAGGAAACTACATTCCCCATAGGCATGTCCAGATGCGTTCTCTTCAGCAGCTTCCGCATGTGGCATCTGACGTGGTTCCAAGATCCTATCACAAACAGGTACATCACTAAACCCGACAAGGTGAGACAAAGTTTAAAAGTTAAAATTTAAAAAATCCTGATGTTGAGAGTTTTTGTTGTTGGCTGTTCTTGAAAGGTGCTGGGTTTGGCGAGGTGTGGAGGTAGAGGTTAGTATCTCACCTTTCCGTTACGATTTGAATGAACAACAATGATCAATGCATCTCAATGTATCACGTCGTAATGTTTTTTTACGGCACATGGCTACTTTTTCAATAATTAAATCCAAACAGTCAGATACATCTTACCTACCTTTTTATTTAGAAAATGCTTTAAAACACAACATTCTTGACATAAACTTTACAAAACATGAATAAATTAATGCTGCTGTGATTTACAATGTTTTCACATAGCAGCTCTAAGATGTGCACTAAATGCCTACCCTACGGCATTTCACACTGCATGATTAGCCTAGCGGCTACCACACTTAGTCATAGATCTTCAACTTCACTTGGTGAAAGTCACTGCTTCTCCAGACACGGTTAACAACACCACATTTGAATTTCAGTCTAAAACTGTTCAGTAGCTATTAATGGGATGGATAGCATCAAGCCAGTGGACTGCTGAGTGCCTATCGACACATAGGGTTCATCCCGAGTCTCTAAATTGCATCCCCGATTCCCTCACGTGCTCACGTCCTTTCCTTGCATCAAGATGGCGGTGCAGAACTACTTCCGGTTCAAGCGTGGAGCAAGGAGCGAGGAAACGACAATTTAGAGACTTGGGATGCACCCAGCGTGTTTGCATAAGCTCCGCCCCCCTGGGAGAAACAAGAGTTATCATTCACGTCCGCATCTTGATGCATCTTAGAATCAAGACATTTCTCTAATAGATTTTGCCTCTACGCGGCTCTACACATGGCGGAGGCTTGCTGTTGGTATTTGCAGTTGGTGGCAACAATAGCAAGAGTGCTGACAGAGCTTACAGTGTACCGGAGGCCGACGCTATGGGTCAGGGCGGAAAATCAGATTACAACAGACACACAGGGATATTGACTTCATTCTTATCGAAAAAGTCTGCTGGAATTAATGCCCTGATTATCATATTGAGAACCTTTAAATCAATATGAACTAAAAACTCAGCAAATTCCTATAGTGGCTATGAACATAAAAATAACACTGATGGCAGACATTCTTCAAAATAGATGCACAAAAAAAGATGACGTTTCCTGCCACTCAAATATAAGAAGCAGCGGCATCTGAAGCATTTCACTTTAAGAGGATTCAGCACTGGCAGGCAAGGTTAATCCATGTCAGAGTCAGAATGCCATTAATTGCAACAGATATGTCACCGAGAAAGAAAAAAAAAATCCTGCATGTGTGCAGAGACAAGCTGACAAATACAAAGTCGGGGGACCCCCAACGTGCACAAATAGGAAGACTAGTGCTGTATTGTTAAAAGCACTTTAAGCCAATTTTTGTACAATCATGAAAGATTTCATTGATTGGAACTAAATAATCTTGCATCATTTCCGTGATGTAGCCAAGCCTAGTTTGTTCCTCTCTTCTTTGCTACACACCTCTGTGATATGGTTTTACACACTGAAACCAATGTAGAACATCAGGTCGTGGGTATTGCTTGAAAATAAGAGCCATTACTAGCTTTGACGGGCCGACACAGTCCAGTGGCTTGTCAGAAAAGACAAGCGTGTGTTGAAATGGAGAGTGGCCTGGTTACCCTAAAAGCGGCTAACAAATCCCCTGGCTCTGGATCTGAGCTCGGGCGTGCAGACTATGACTGCTCCATCCTCGCTCCACTGAACCCGTCCATACCGTGTGCTGCTCCAAGCAAACATGTGAAGGCCCCCAGGGACCTGCTAGCTGTCCAGATTCCCCATCACACCGTGTCAGGCTTGTAGAGGAAACCAATGCTGTAACTAAAGGCCAATATATATTTTTTCCACCGAGAGGATAATAATTGTTTGACTTTTTTTTAATAAAACTATGTGTTTGAACTAAATGCTCTGTATAGTTGGGGGTTGTACAGCTTGACGTCACCCCATCGTTTCCTGGAATGTAAAAGTACATATTGTGCTTTTGATATTGGTTCAGTCAGGCAACATTGTTACCAAGAAGGAGACGTGAACCTGCAGTGCACTGAGATGTCAACAAAAAGCAAGAATTGATTAGTCCAAATGAAGCTCCTTCCTGGGCCACAGATGAATGCAACAAAGTGTGACAAAAAACAAGTTCCTCTGATTAATGCTGTGGCTGTCAGCCAGCGCCAGGCCTGACTGGCACATCAAAGGCACCAAAAGACACAAGAAACTGTTGGCATTTCCAACAAAAAGCACAATCTTCATCCTTCCTCCATCATCACTAACTTTACCCCATACTCAGCGCTGACCATTTAGTCTGAATTGAGTCACACTCAATGGGGGAGGAGAGCTTTGAAAATAACTCTTTATCTGTGTGTTGCTGTTTTTCAAGGAACACAAAAGGACTGACGAGACTATTTATCTGTCGATTCTTTAAAAGAAAAAGAAAGGCAAAGAAACAAAAGGCGAGCCTACCTGATGTGTTCTCTCTCTCTTTTTTTCCACGAGGCGCTGTCTGTGCCTGCAATCCCTTTATCTGCCTTTCATTAGCGCCTCGCTCGCCCTCTTCCTAGGGCGGGTGTCTGGGAGACAGTCACTTTCTCCCAGCCTGTGATGTTTCTGCAGATTACAGTGGGCCTTTGAAGCCGCTGCACTCCTTATTGCCAGGGCCTCAGACGGGCCCATGCCATCTGTCACATTGACGGCAAAGTAGTGGAATGGGGCTGAGGCACCCTCTGTTGATCCACGCTTTTGTCTTTTATGTGTCACATTTGGATGTCGCGTGAAAGCCACTCCTTTGTAATCTGCCGCTGGTACCCGCCTGAAAAACTGGCCTGTGCAGCATATCAAACACACACCCACACACAGGCGGGAGCGGATGATGGTCCTCCGTAATTACTCTTACCTGTGGGCATCAGTCTCCAAATGAGACAATTATCGTCATCACCTCACAGCCATCTGTGGTTTCCTCCCACTTTTCCAAGGCCCTGGAAATCACCGCCATGTGGGTCTTTAACGTCTAAACAGTGGGAAGGATTTGATTGTTGTTGAGCTTAGGAGACAGTACATTTGTCTGGTGCAGGCTGAACACGACTGCATAACAGCCAGCAGCCAGCAGCTAGAGATTTTCTTTCCAAGAAAGTTTTCGCAGAGAAATATAAATTGAATTTTTTTTCCAACTATTGACGAACATTTCTTCGAGTGTCAGGGTTTCATTTGGAAGCCAGTTTTTTTTTTTAGGCCTATTCACGAAGCATTATACCTTCTTTCTTACTGTTGCCTGTATTCACACAGCACATTGCGGTTTATGATGACAACAACGGCATACACAATAATTGGTCCTTGATTTCAGACAGCTACTGATGTTAGGGATGTCTATGTGTACAGATTGTAAAGCCCTCCGAGACACATTTGTATTTTTGATTTTGGGCTATGCAAAATAAACTGAATTGAAAATACTGTTGGCTCAATGGGTTGGATGAAAATGCTTTCTTGTTTTAAAACTAGAATCCTGTGAAGGGGTCTTGTATATATGCACTTGGTGTATATAATATACACAATACTGTGCTATTCAAAGTATCGCAACCATCACAGATTTGCATCGCTGCCAGTATAAATAGTTATGATGTGAAATATTTGCAGTGTAACGGCTTTCAGGCTACTCCCCTCCAACATAATGACCCTGTTTGGCTGCTTAGTTTACAAGAAAGACACAAGTTAGATTTGAGCTTTATTGCTGGAGTTTTTAAAAAGGAGGGGTCTCTGATAAACCTCTGAAGGAGACCGAGATTACAGGCGACGCGTTTCCACCTCAAACGGTGCCTCTCCCTGTGTTGAGGCGATAAACTCGCATTGAGTTGCAAAGACCATTTCCCAGTGGCTGTCTTTCAGTTAATATCAACTTTTCAAACGGCTGAGGATCTGACGGAGGATCGTCACCAAGCTCGCAGGCTTTTAACATGTCTCCCCTGTGTATTCTACCCACCGCAGGACCACCGCCTTCAGAGGCTCAGATCGACATTAATCAGCGGTCACCCCCCCATCCCCTCGCCCGCTGCTTATCCTGTCACACATGCTCACCCCCACACAAACACACTTGCAAATGTATGATGCGTGTGAGCATTTCTATGTGTGTGCTCCATGAAAATACACGCAGACGACTCCCAACAAGCATCCCCTGTCGAGTCACATCAGACCAGACCACATCAGACCAAAAAGAAAAAAGAAAAGTTCCATGATAATGGAGTTTTCCAAAACAGAATAATACATGAAATACCTTAAAGCAGACAATAACGTTAAACTACAAAAACCTTAAGCAAGCCCAATGAAATATACATTTGAGTAATTGGATGAGAGAAGACTGTGGCTCTGCTCAAAAGCGCTTTCTAACATACTATTCATATTGTATGAATAGTATGACGTAAAACTGAGTATGTAGTGCATAAAAAAATACTGGAAATGAAATAATACGGATACGTGCCATTGCAAAAACCTAAAACCTCAGGAAAAGTAATGGAATAGCTGAAAGAACATGGAAATTGAAGTTATTATTTTATTAATAAAACATTTACAAATATATTAATTAAAAACATTACAACATATGCAGTAATCTAATGTCCTTAAGTTGTGATTTAAATGAAAGTTAACTTCCTATTTGCAACCATTTCACAGTTAACCAGCATTTAACAAGGCTTGTATTGTAAAACAGCGCCCCCTGTCAGCACATCAATAACTGTTCAGGTGGTGATGGTACTGCAGCAAGAAAACAAAAACCCACAAAATTATAATAAATTCAGTTATGTGAGAAGTTAATAAAGGGTTAGGGTAAGGGTTAGGGTTAGAGAAGCTGCTGAAATCAGGAACACCCCATAGTAACTGTAGCACGTGGGGCTGTGTTGTGTCAAAGTGGTGTTTGTGAGGAGAATATCACGCACTGCTTTTACATTTGCTCCATCTCACGTTACTAAGAAACACACTCAAATAATAATTCAAAACCTGCTCTTTGGTGGATTGCATGTTGGTGGAACGGTGCAGCTGGTGAGCGGTTCCTGGCCAGCTTGAATCTGATTTTCAACTTCACTTGACTCCATCCTTCTGTTTCATGCAAGCTAAATATTGAGACCTACAGAGTAGTCTTCACCGCTGCAAAGTTAAAACCGTGGGATCCCAGCACTGTCCTGGAGCAGAGCGCTGCACACGCACTCAATACTTTTATTAAAACAGCCATTTTTCAAGAAATGGTCCTAATAACTAATAATAACCTAATAACCTAATTTTAACTGCAGGGTATTGCGATACCTTTCCAATATATTTTACTGGCCATATTATTACTGTAGAACTCTGACACAGCATGCTGCTGTAGATCTGCAATGCATCATGGTCACAATTTATTCCCGGGTGAATCTTACTGTAAATGAATGTTGCTGTGAATCACAGTACAGTTATTCTGAGCAGTTTCTCTTTGTTCAACAGTGCACCATAATCACACACACACACACACACACACACACACACACACACACACACACACACACACACACACACACACACACTCACACTTGTGTGAACACCTGTTTTTTTGCAGCTCCATATATAAAGTTGTACACATTTCAAACTTCAAACCAAAAAAAGCAGGTGTTTGTTATGGAAACCATCTCTTACCTGTTTCATGAGCCCATCACTCCACGTGGACCACACCTTCCAGACTAAACAATGCTTATCTTCTCTCACTTTCCCCCTAAATACACCTTTATTTACCCAGGAACATCAAAGTAAGGGTTACTTTCATGTCTCTCCTAATAATTACAATACTATTGTCTGTTTATTTTGTGTTGCAGGAAACTTCCACCCAGGCTGATGTTGAGGCCCAGGTGTCCCTGCAGAGCACTCCAAGGCTCCTAAAGCTTGGTAAGATCCCAGTATCAGACCAAACACCACATAGGCTGACATTGTCCATAGAAACACATTGTGGTATTTCTAATGGGAATCAACCGTATTCCATGGGTACTGTGATTCCTTTTACAGTATGCATACTATGAAATATATTACAGCTACTTACTTGCTAATTGCTGCCAGCAAGTTATTGTAAATTCTCCAGTTATCTTATTACAGCGTGCGTGTCCGTTGAGCTGGTAACGATGTGATCAATACAGTCATGTGACTCAGAGAAAACACATTAGAATACTCCAGTGTGAACAGTCTGCTGGTAATGGCATACTTTCTGATATCTTTCCTATTGAATAACTCATATTATTATTTTGTTTTTGTTTTTGTTGCTGCAGTACTGCAAATGTCCCCCCTGTGGGAATAATAAAAGGATATTTTATAACTCTACTTTAGGAGTTACGGAAGTCAGATGGCGGCACCGCGGTTTTGCATTCTTACCACGCTACGATTATACACTAATGAAAGCATAGTTATGATCATTATATTCCTTTTTTTGTTACTATATCCCGACAACGCTACATACTACCTCTTTAAGACATGCAACTATTGGGTTTTTGCAGCACGAGACCGGCCCAGACCTTCATCCACAGACCTGGATGGGGTATCAGAGGACCACAGGACTGGAACATCCCGGAGACAGTGGCGAGCTTAAAAAAGATTGATACTCAAAGAAAAAACCCAAGTGCTTGGTTGCAGATAAAAATAGAGTCACCATACACACATCGCTTTGACGGAGATGAGTGACTGATGCTCAAAGATGTTGCCATGACAGACTGGCAGGCGGGAGAAAAACACTGAGGCAGAATGATTGGCTTCTCCTCTTTGATGTTTCCGTCTGACTTACTTGTGATCGCTGGTTACATCTTCAGAACCGTTCTGCGTTGACAGTTGTAATGACCCCAAACATTTCATCTGTCATATCTGAACAGCGCTCTGACAACTTCTAGTGAAAAGAATATACTTCTATGACCAAGCTTCATGTCATATTCTTATATCTTTCCGTATTGAGAGAAGTTATTCATTTGCATTTGTCACCGGCTTTAAGTTAGATGTAATTACTCAAAGTGACTTACACTAATAGAAATCCAAGTTTTCAAACAGTGAAAGAAACTGTGCCAATGTCAAAGCTACAAGTATTTATGTGGAAGCAGAAGATAGTTATGTGTTCATGAAGTGAGGGCAACGCTTTAATAAACTTTATCGGGTTATTTTCGAGTGGCTGTTGTTCCAGCACTTAAAATGTGTAAAATGACCACAGTGCTCCAGCTCAGTGGTGTCCAACAGCACATTTTTTATCTCCAATTCTGGTTTAGTCAAACCATGTGCAGGACAGATAACCCGTTCAAAGCCCGGCTCTGTGTGTATATGTGGAGAGACCAAACGTCCCAGTTCCATGGCGTCCACAGAGTGGGAAGCGGTTTCACACGGTTTTGCTGGGAGGCCGCTTTCATGTGGAAACAGTCTCTGGGTCCCTTTAGCCTGTGTGTTGTGACAGAGGATAATGCAATTCACAACATCTGCCATTTGTTAGCCCTTTTCGGTGTAACGGATCTGCTTTTAATCCGTGGATTTCCAACGCGTGTGCAGCTCCGCAGCTGGAATGAAGCAGATGGATCCCACGACCTCACTGGGGCTGCAGCTGCCCGGCCCGAGGCTGGCACAGATCCTGCCCTTCATCTCCTCAGGCCCGAGACGAGGCTTGGTCACCAGTTACACTCGTCCTAAATCGCTCTCATTAGACACGGTTTGCTAAATCCTTATGATGCAAGTGGAAAGGTACACCTGATCTTGTGGGATTTGCTCCTCTATGGAGTCTCTCAATTTAAAGCCACCATGTGTAGGATATACATGTTTTACATTGGTGCCATCGGGTGGTTGTATTAAACACACCACAACAGCCACTCCTGATCTGGGGTAAATATTTTTTCTATGAAAGAAAAGCTCCAATAATCAATGCTTAACGGAAATATATGTATTGGGGAAGGGGTCACTCATATCTTTTACACCTAATGCTCATCAGGTTTGTCCACTATAGTTGATTCAATAGATCTGTGAAAACAAAGAATAAGCACTCTAAATCTTGGGTTTACCACAGAGGTGCTCATAGGTTTCTAGGAAATATATAATGCAGCCTGAAAAAAGCATGAACAACAACAATCAGTCAATTGGTTATTTTGAAGATCCACAAAACACAATTTCCTTGTGTGTTGTATTTAGTTCCCTGAAGTCGTACACAAGACTAAAGAAGAAGGAAAAAACCTCCCATGACCCCTGACCCTTCCATGACACAGATAAAACATTTTTAGCCTTGTAATTGAAGCTTTCTCCATAAGAGTCTCATATATATATATCGTATGTAAAGGGTGTACAGGGCTGGTATTCCTTAACACGGATCAGAAGGTAATTTGTTGGGGATGGATTTGCTTAGACAGGAGACTGAAACATCATCAGAGTGTCAGGATCACCTCTTCATCTGAAGGCACAGATGGCTGAAAAGGTGGATTCAGTCAATCGTCATTCATTTTCGAACCTTCTGCTCCCATCCTGTAACCTCTTCATAAAACCTGGAATGTGCTACAAAGAATGCACACTATCTTTCCACCATGAATAAAACATCTGTCATTCATCAACCAGTACAATATGTGCCGAATTAACAGAGCATAACAGCTCGGCAAGGCAGGGAAGCTCCAGACTGTACAGTGTCCCATGGAGCCCAACCATAACCAAGTGTCATTTGTCTCCTTTAGGAGCTTAGTCGGGTTTATTTAAACAAGATTCATCCCCATATTTAATTCAAGCCCAACTGAAATTAAACAGTTTTTTTGGGGTCTGCTACAGCTACAAATCGGCTCTGTAAAGCATTTGTCCCGAGTTCTCCTTTGACAAAAAAAGAAACCAAAAGGGACACATTTTATGCTTTTTGCTTTCATGGCAGCGCCTATGGTGTAACGCCAGCGGTCTGGCAGTCGGCCGCTTACTGTCAATCAAACCATCCCTCCTTTTTAAAACACAAGCGGAGTATTTCTGATGTTTAGTGAGACTTTTTTCTTCCTATTTACAATAAAAAAAACAATTTTAGTTCCCGCGCAAAACATGCCCGTTAGGAGCTGGCCAAATGCGTGACCTTTGCTCTTGCTGCTTGCAGCGTTCTCGAGAATCGCTCAAACAAAATACTTCACTCTCAACACAGCGCTTCCTAGTCGCGGTCGCTCAAACACCTGTGAATTACAGTTTGGTTTACGGGGAAAAACACACTAAAGTGACGTCCAGCTACTCATGATCAGAAACACCAGTAAAATACAGTCTGGACTATGGAGGGAAAAGGTATAGGCAACTAACTGCCTCAGGCTCAAAGAGCTATAGATTTATTTCAATGTTTAGATGTAAAAATTAGTGAATTATGTTATTATTCTCAGCCATCGTACCCTGAAACAAAGGCCCAGAAGCACTTGAAATATATGCAACTCAACTTTTACTCCATACTGTGTACTTCTACTTCAGGGAAACACATACATATACTGACAGAGAAAGTGCACTGGTAACATTGCAGGTTCAGATTTACTAACAACATTTTCGGAAAATAGGATTAAATATTTTTCACTTAAAAGTACAGCACTGCATTAGAATTGAAAGCTCCTCCTTAAACAGACGGTAAACAAATCTAAGCACTGATAACACATCTCTTTACGGCTTGAAAGACACAACTGACTGCAGGACATAACGCTTACTGAGTGCTATTACAGTTTTTTTACCAACTTTTTTTTTATTTCAGTGATTATTGGATATTAATTGAAGACAGTGCTGACTGCTTGTTGCTCTCTGATGCTCCTTGTACTTGCCTTTAGAATTATTATAATTAAGTGTCAAATCCTTTAAATACATTGTGCATAATACCGTCTGGCAGTTAACATCTGGAATCACAAGCGGGTAGAAGTTTAGCAGGGCTTAGCCCAAGTTTAATACAAAGCTTACTTCGCCCCCTAGCGACGATAAGGGCGGTCAAACCACGTCGCAGTACCACCGCCTCGCCGGCAGGGGGCGCTGGAGGCCTTCGTCGTGCTGCGTCGTTTACCCGGCACCTCCGTTCTTCCGCCTACACGGAGAGCCGAGAGCGCGATCAGCCGGTGCCGGATCAAAATACAAACAATGGGCAAGAAGCACAAAAAGCACAAGTCCGAAAAACACGCATATGAAGGTAATTAGGTCCGCCCACATTTCGAACACTCTTCCACCTGAACTATTTGTTGATTTGTTTTTAAATACGGTGCTGGAAACTATTGTTAGCACGGCCATAAACCTAGCTGATCAGCTAGCGTGCTACTAGGCTAGCGTTAGCTACAGGACTGATATACTTGTTTACTCCCCCTCACTTTTTCAATATGCCATAATTCGGTATGAATGCAAGGCAGGCAATGTAAGAGTACAATACAGCGTCAGCTGTCGTTGTATCGCCACTACAATGCCTGCTAGGTAAGCTAGCTGTGACAGACTATTGTTTCTAGCATCTCTCAGCTGTGAGCCATGAACAGTTACCGATCGTCAGCTCGATAATTTGTTGACTTCGTATCTGCAGAGTACGGAGAGAGACCACTGAAGCTGGTGTTGAAAGTGTCAGGAAACGAAGTGACGACGGGAAGCTCGAGTTTGGATACGTTTTATGACGAGCAGCCGGCGGACTGCGACAAACCCAAAGAGAAGAAGAAGAAAAAGAAGAAGGATAAAGAGAAGAGCTTTGGGTCTCCGGAGGAAGACAAGGGAAAGAAAAAGGTAACGCGACTGAAAGTCATAGAGCATCCCTCTTTAAGGGAGCACTTAGTTTACATGCATTGTCCTCGTGTTACATTTCCATGTTTGTTTCTGTAATTCAAGATGACAAAAAAGAAGAAAGGACCGGAAGTGAACGAGGAGGATGAACGGAGCAGAACTCCGATACGTTCAGAGCTGGATAAACAGGAAGGTAGTCTTCAATTCCCCATTGTCCGAGGTTTATGTCGACACTTTTCCTGCAAAACTTTCCCTGATGCTTTTGTTATTTTTTGCTCATAGAAAAGGAACAAACTCCTCTGCAGGAGGCTTTGAACCAGCTCATCAGGCAGCTCCAAAGGTGCAGCATTGATCATGTATTGTATATGAGATGAGTGTGTTAGTTTATTTATGAGCACTTGCACATTTAGCAGCCACTCTCCTCACAGAGTGCATGTGATTATATCGCTGACCATTAGCCTCCCTCTAACCCGACGGTAATGTTAGCACATGCCTTCTGCGGTGAATAAGTACTGTTCGTGTTTGTGTGTTTTCTCTGCAGGAAAGATCCCAGTGCATTCTTCTCCTTTCCGGTTACCGACCTCATTGCACCAGGGTACTCCATGATTATCAGACGGCCGATGGACTTTAGTACAATGAAGGACAAAGTCAAGAAGGATTGCTATCAGTCTTTAGATGAAATCAAGGTACGTGTTGGTTTAATACACATGGGTACTGTAGATGCACAGCGAGATGTTTATCTTACCAACTTTATAGTTTTAAATCAGGACTTTCAGCATTTGGATCAGGTATCTTGTGTACAATTAGGTGTGTCATATTTAAAAGGCTACAGATACATATCTAATCAACATTTAGATGAACAGTAGTATCTGATCGGGTAGATAACCAATATTTAAGGTCAAAAAGACGTGACGGAACAACCCGTAAAATAGCTTCAACTTGGGAAATGTTGAACGTGTTGGATCACTGTCAAACTAAGAGAATTCAAAACAAATGACTATAAAGCCGAAACACCCAAATGATTTGTTTGATGTGTTGTGTGTTGACGCAGATGGATTTCAGGGTTATGTGTGAAAACGCCATGATTTACAACAAACCGGAGACGATTTACCATAAAGCAGCTAGGAAGATGTTACACTCTGGACTGAAGATCCTGAACCAGGTATGAAACGGAAGATTCAGAAAAACAAATCTCTTTCAGGGATCATAACAACTAGACAGGATCGTCCTGTTGTTCACTTGAGTGTATTTAGAACATTGACTCTGATATTAACGTTCTGTCTCCTCGTAATTTAATGTGTAAAATGTTTTAAAACTACAGTTTACAGTGCTGATTAGTTCGACCTTTGTTAACAAAACAAGACAGAAAAGTCTCAAAGTTAAGCTTCTTTAAACCTCGATGGTATTTAATGCACCACATATATACATATTTCCATTTTCTACTCGATACGTTTTCTTCACTTGTTGCACCAGTGTTGTTCTTAACTTTATGTGGAGCACTGAAACAAAATGAAGTGGCATTGCTTTTGCTATAAAGCACCAGAAGAGGGCAGCAGATTGCCTCCAACTGTCGCAGCAGTCCCACCAATGGGTTCATGCAGCAGGTTTTCTTCTCCTTCCTGATCCTAAGAAAAATACAACTTTGAATCATCTTTCCAATAGGAAAGACTGGAGAGCCTGAAGCAGAGCATCGAGTTCATGTCCGGCCTCGACCCTTCTGCCAAACTGCCGGGAAAGACCGAGGACCAAGGAGGCACCGGCCTGGGTCAGAACAGAGAAGGACCCTCGACCACAGGCGCCAGCGAGAGATCCCAGACACCCGGCACTCCCAGGTCCTTTAACCGGCTGACTATAAGTTCATGTTTCTTAAAGTCACAGTCATATGCCACTTCAGCACAGCTGCTCTTAAACTCTGAGTGCCCAGATTCCAATGCGAGGAAGTGAAATGATAATCACGACTATTGGTTCACGACTTAAATTGTGCTATTTTTACACCATTCTGAAGTCTTTTTAAGTTGATCTTGAACTAAACTTTAGTTTCCAGCTTGTCTGATTCTTAAAACCATAAGATACAATAGTATTATCCTGTATTGGTCCCACAGCGGGGGATATTTGCAGTATTACAGCAGCAAAGTGGATAGTGCAACAATTGGAGACATTAGTAAGCATGTCAACACAGGTGAGGTGGAGGTAACTAAACCGCCGGACGCGGATGGAACCAGTTTCCCGCACACTGTTGGTTTTGTGTGAGCCTTTTTTCCTCTGAAACTAAAGTGAAATCGCGTTTCCACCGCTGGAGGCTGAGAATGTCAAGAATGCCTCACAGCATGCTGGGTCTTGTTCTCCCTCAAGGCTGCACGTCTTTTACGTCTGTGTTGGTGCCCAGCGCTGTAACAGAACCTTTTCAATTGAAGGCATGTGTCATTGACGGCTCGCTGTAAGAGGAACACCCGGGCAAAAAAAAAAAAACGTTTCCTGTGCTTTTTTTCTTCATTCATCCACTTTTTACCTTCCGTAATGAAGGAGTTGCTTTGTTTAAAATCATGATGGCGCTTATTGACGTCAATGAAAGGCTTCCAGGAGGAATGAAGGGAGAATGTAGGTGGTTTTTTAATGAACAGAAGCACTTGCACAGGTTTTCTCCTTGGCAGTGTTTTGCTGCAGTGTGCATGTTTTTTTTTTCTTCTCTTTTCACTTCATAAAAAAACCTTTTCATTCGGGACCGAAGTGTCTCATCTGTCTCGTCTTTCAAGTCGTGTTTCCTTTGCAGACAGGAAAAGGACTCCAAGGACGAGGCGGCAAAGGTAGAGAAAGAGCTTCAGGAGATCCGCAAGGTCATCGAGGAGTCTGGAGGAAAGCTGTCCAACCGAGTGCTGCAGTGTGATGTGAGGAAGCAGCGTGAAAACTCTTTATTTATTGTCTTTCAAATTGACATATCCACTATTAAAAAGAAATCACAAACCCTGCTCTTGAAAAATAAAGCGGCTCATGTTAAATCCCACTGTTGAGATAAGATATATACTTCTCTATTAGCTTCATATGGAAATAGATTTTTTTCATATTCTGGTCATGTGATGATGTTGGTCGATCAAACAAATGATGTTTGTCCAATGTTCTCAAGGTCCATCACAAAGTTGACCCACAACACATCTTTTTATGGGTGTTTGCTGCTATTGAGCCCTTTCATGTATTTGTTGTGTAGTTGGAGTTTGCCAGACGAAAGGCTGACGGCTCCACCACCATGACAATCCTCAACCCTGCAGATCCATCAGCAGGAGGTAGGTCCTTCTGGAATCATAGTGGAACAAACAAAATCCTAATAATTCTTTTTTTTTTTTTTTTCAATCAAAACAGGTCAAAAAGTTCACTGGTTCCAACTTTAGAAATGTGAAGAGTTGCTGCTTTTTCTCACACTTCTATTGATGAGATTGTAAACTGAACATCTTTGGATGTTAGAGCGCTGCTTGGACAGGAAAAAAAAAATGCAATTTGTAGATGTCATCTTGGACTTAGTTTGCCAATTATTAATGACTGATTTGAAAAAAAAATGCAGATGGGTCTTTAATAAATAAAGAAACTGCGGTGTGGAGATGACTTCTGACAGTTAGTTCAATGTCAGCATGTTCCCTGTTGCAGATGCCGGGTACTGTCCCGTGAAACTGGGCATGATGTCCAATCGGCTGCAGAGCGGCGTGAACAGCCTGCAGGGCTTCAGGGAGGACAAGAGGAACCGGATCACACCAGGTAACGCGCGGCTGCAGCTTAATGTTCCTGCACGTCACTAATATCAGACACTCAGCACCAGACCGATCGAGATAATAACAAGCAACCCTTCCCACAGTGTCCTACGTCAACTACGGGCCGTTCACCTCCTACGCACCCACCTACGACTCCAGCTTTGCCAACATCAGCAAGGAGGACTCTGACCTCGTCTCCTCCCTCTATGGCGAGGAGTCCGAGCCTCTGGGCTCAGACAGGTATGCGCAGCGTGACCGCGGACGCACTCGGGCTCTGTGGCATTTACACAGAACGTCACTTGAGGCATTCCATGCTGATTACTTTCCAGACTTTCCTCTTTTGCACTCGGCCGTAGACTGGGCCTCATCCCGACTTGGTTTCATCTGCTTTCTCCGCCGTGTATTCCACCGTCCCTCCAGGAGGTTCGGTCGTGGCGTCTGCGGCGTCAATATCGTCTTCTCGTTGTTCTTGGCCAAGAACGTGGTTGTGATTTTTACCCCCGCTTCTGCCTCAGAAACAATAGCTGTAAATGTTTTGTTCTCCGTGTGTTTGGCAGCTTGTCAAAGTACCTCGCCAAATCAGACGAGTACGTGTACAAACTGGCGGACAATGTTCTGGATGCGATTACGAACGGGGAGCATTCAAAATCCCTGAAGGAAGCCGAGCCGGTAAGCGTCTTATTAAACTCATCCAAGTGGGCTTTCTTTATGACCGAGTCAAACAGCAAGGGATAGAAATGTAAGATGGTGTCAACTGACTGATGGAGTTGTGTGTTGTGGTTTCTTCCGCCTATCCAGCAGGTGGAGAAGGAAACAAACACTCAAGAGGACCCGAGTGACATGGAGGTGAGAGTTGATACCCAGAAAAAGAAGAAAAAAAACCCCGTCCTGAGAGATACACGGTCTGTACAGTTCAGGGAACGAGACATCAAGTCCATAATGACAAAATATCAGCGTGTGCTGTGTAACACAAAGCCGAAGCCATCCACCCGCATCGGTGTTGGATGTGATGTGTGAAGAGGAGCTCCCGCCGCGGGGTCGTTCGGCGTACAGCACGTGTTCTCGCATTACGCCTCATGTGCGGGTACTTGATTTCATTTTGTCATTACAGACGGCCTCGGCGGGCTGTTGCTACGTCGAGCCAGCTGTGTCAACATAGCAGGGGCCAGCCTTTTTCGCTGGGATCCGTCCACGCACGGAAAGAACATTTTCCCCCCCTTTTTTTTTTTTTTTTTTGAAAAACACAGCGGTGCTACTCGCGCGAGGCCCGCTGTCAAAAGAATCCTGGAGAGGCCCGTGTTTTCTTCCAGTGCCCGCTGGCTGCGCGACTGAATCGCTCCTCAGAGCAGCGGAGGAAACCAGAGCGCGGGCCCCTGCGTCAGGCAGACAGAAACCCTCTGTCCGGGCTATTTGCTGTTCTTGGCCGCGCTCCAGCTCGCTCTCATCCCCTTCCGCGGGTTTTTTTTTCTTTTTTTCTTTTCGCTTTTGCAGCTTTTCATTAGGTTTGATTTTTAGTGGAGCGAAGAAGCAGCGTGACTGAAGGGGCTTCAAAGGGCCTGGATGCCCTTGAAGCGTCAGCTGTCTGGTGTTTTTTTTTCTTGTTTTTGAAACCCGTCTAAACGTGTCGTCTTCTCTCTCGTCTCTCGTAGGTAGCTAAACCCGAAGCGTCCAACTGCAACAGGCTGGACTTCCTGCACTCTGCCGCCGGCCTGCAGACGGCCGAGGAGCTCTCTGGGGGTAAAACTTCTGTCGGACGTAGTCTGCAACTAACACTGATTTTCATTATGGATTAGTCTTTTTGTAATATGTCTGCAGGTCTGGACAGTCTTTTTCCAGCTTCATTGAGTAACCATTTGCTCTGTCACAAAATTGTTTGCTGGAGGGAAATATCAAATGCATAGTTTTGTCCAAGCAACAGTTCCAAAGCCAAATTATTCACTTTACAATAATAGAAATAGGAAGAATTGGTAAATCCTCACATTTTGAGAAGGTGCACTTCGAGATTTTTGGGGATTTTCCACTTAATTAGTATTAACCCGCCACATAGATTAAAAAAAGATGACGCACAATAAATAGCTTCGTAGCTTATTCAGTTCAGAATCGGACAGAAAACCCCAAAAAAACCATTCAACATGTTTTCTTCGGGGTGTCATTTTGGTAATGAACGTACACGACTGAAATAACTACCCACTCTCATGGAAGATCCCAGATGGGATGTGTCCAACCCAGAGAGCAGGGCACGGGTTTCTGAACCTGGGCAGCCCTGACTGCTTTATGCGTGGTTCAAAGGAATATGTGAACAAAGACGGTCAGAATCACACCGTAAATGCTTTTTGTCATTGAAAAAAAAAGCAACCTTCATCTGAAGCAGTTCGATGAGCCATTAAGCCATCCCGCACCCCATTATGTATCCTCTTAGATGTTTCTAACAGCCTATCAAAGTTGATCCTCTCCCCTTGTGCTCTCTCTGCACTCCTACATGTTAATGTCAGGCAGAGAGGTCCACAACCGGACCGAGAGAGAATGGATGCATTGTGTTCAATATATGCAACTGAGGACCCGAGCAGCTAACGGTATGTGTGTTTCCCCCCACTCCATCTCTCCGATCTGTCACAGAGGCCCTGCACTTCCAGCAGAAATTGGACGAGACTACAAAGCTCCTGCGTGACTTGCAGGAAGCACAGAGGGAGCGTCTGAGCACTAAGCAGCCGCCTAACATGATTTGCTTGCTGGCACCAACTGCTAAGGAGCTGGAGCTGGGTAAGAGCCCCTCCCCTTTTGTTCCTGCTGGCCAACCATCGCCACCAGCTGTAGCCCTCTGACAACGTTCACATCTTAAGCAGCCACCCAACGCTGATGGGGCGGGTCTCCTTTTAGCTACGGACTGCAATTCAGTTAAGACAGCGATACGATTTTAAAATCACCAACGTAGACCTCATTCCCAGGGTTGTATTCCTCAAAGTGGCCATGCCCAAAAGCACCACACCTTAAATCTGGCGTTAGTGTGTGCTAAAAGATTTGTCACTATATGGAATAATGCACAGAGAACTCGTGCTGTTAACTATTTTGTTACTTTTGGACAGAGTCGGGCTAGCTGTCCCCCCCCCCCCCCGCTGTGCAATCATTATGCTAAGCTATGCTAACTGGCTACTAGTGGTAGATTCATATTTAATGGTATCAGTATTCTTAAAATACTCTCAGAAAGTCAAACTACTCCTGAAAGATAATGCAGAACTTCCTGTGGTGCAAAATGTTTTGGCTAAAGGTGGAATGAAAGGCAGAAATCTGTGAGTTTGAGAGTTAAACCTTGACCGCCTGTGATTGGCCCCAAAGGCCTCTTCTTGTCATGGATGTTCCCTTTTGACTCTTCCTTCGTCTGCAGCTGAGAAGGTGACGGGGAACTTGGCTGCGCTGACTGGCCAGGTGGCCCCGTGTGACGTCAGCAGTGTCTACGGCATCAGGAGGGCCATGGGCATCGCCGGTCCTCCAGAACCCTTCATTGACCTCACCACAGGTAAATACCCGCCCGGACATACTTGGAGAACAAACTACCATTCTGCTCGTCTGTGTGTTGAACACCATCAGTGATGGAATGTAACCAAGTGCATTTTATTGTTTTACAAGAGTTGATGTGCCTGTACTTTGTCTTTTATTATCATGCTCTTCTACTCTACTGCATTTCAGAGGAAAAACTGCACTTTTTATTACACTGCAGGTATCTGACATGCATGTTTTAGTTACTTCTCTAATAAAGAGTTTCCCATACAAATACTAGGAAGAGCAAAATAAGTTTTTTTTTTAAAATACAAAAAAATAGTATTTCAAGTTCATTTCCTTCTTAATCCATCTTGTTGGACGTAACGAGCATTGTGAAGGTGTCACTTTGGGCTCTGAGAACCTGTGACAGCATTTCCCTCCAATAAGGTTCATACAAACCAGTCAGTCAACCGACTAACGGAGAAAATAACCAGGAGATTAATCCATAACGCAGATAATCATAAATTGCAGTCCTTTATACTAAATAGCTTCACCTCAACCAACTCCAGGAATTCACAAGTAAATATAATCTAATGATATAATATATAATAGTATAACGGTCACAGAGAGAATTTGTCTGCATACTTTAAATGATTTAGATATATTTATACAGATTATACTTATATTGTGTTTTCTACAGTGTAATCTTAGTACTTTTACTTCAGTAAAAGATCTGAATACTGCCTCTATTACTGAATAGCATTTATATGTTGGCTTTTTGGGAAGTGAAGTCTGAACTTGACCTTACAAATACAGCGTGTCAGCAAGAACTTAGCATCCAAAACTCTTCAATGTTTCAGTTCAGGAGGCGGCTGAACCGATGGAGTCCTTGTCCGGTTGTCAAGATCCAGTTCCAGTCATCACCGTATGACGAGCCACCTTCACTGTTTGATAACTTAAGTTTTGTATGAAAAGTGCTTTTTGTGTAACATTTGTATGCATTTCAGTCATTAAACCTCTTTTTTTTAATATATACGCTTTGGCTCTTGTGAAATATTGTTTGACAAACTGCAGACTTAGGAAAACATTTATTACATTCTGGAGCTGTACAAAATTCAATGTCACATTTGTTCACATAAAGGCCAATACATTATTATTATTTTATCTAACCACAATTACAGAAAGTGATGGTTTCAAAAGATAAGGCCACAAGACGAGTCAAGTTTCAGAGACGCACAGCGCTGACATCAGTTCATCTGAGCAGGAGGCAGAAAACCCGTTGACGGCAGGCAGATTGTTGGATCACGCAGACTTAAGGACACCAAGGAGAGCGTTGCACGTTTCCCTCATTGCAGCATTTATGCAGACAAGCAGAATATGCACTTGAACAGATGATGTACATGCAGCACATGGATTTGTGTATTTCCTTTTGAAATGCAGAAACTATCGTTAAATGTGTAAAATTAAACGGTTGTTACTGACCACACAGCCGAAACAACATAAAGGATCACATGGAAAAGCAAATGTGTTGATACAGCAACGAGGATCTTCAGCAACGAGGATCTTCAGCTCGGCCAGAGAGTGAAACGTACTAATGTTATTGATGTGAACATGAAAAGAGCAAGGAAAGAGTTTTTACATTGTATTTTTATATTTATCTTCTGTACAGCCTGTTTCTGTTATTGAACCGGCTCCGTCTATCCGCCTCACATGTCATGCTCATTACACAGTAACGGAGCAGTGTGTCATCCGGTCTCAAAACAGGAAAACCAGATGGGTTTCAAATTATGATCCAAACAGAATCCATTGTTTTGTTTTTAAAGGACCAGAGGCCTTTCAAAAAAAAAAAAAAAAAATACACAACTGTATTTGGCATTAGTACAATACAATTCTTTCAAACAACATCTAAGTTAAAAGACAAAAAAAAAGTACAAAAGTGACCAATCACTAGACGTAAATGTATGTAGAAAAACTACTGACCATCTCTCCACCATGACCGCCACGTCCTGAGCCGTCCCAACAGCTGCGGAGTAGAGAGTGTTGTTTCGGTGTCATATCCACCACAAAGCAACGTCCTCCATGCGCTTCAGTTTTTCATTCATCACCATCGCAGGAAACAGCTGCATCACAGTCTGTTCTGTCTCAACACTTGTGGAGTCCATAAACTCTTGGCGTGAGTCCGTCTCCAGTTGTGTTGGCTGTGGCGGCCTGGCCTCAGCTCAGACCCATACCTTGCTGCTTGCTCATGTCGGTGCACACGAAGAAGGTTTTCAGCTCCCCTTTGCCCTTGACGTTGATGAGTCCCCGACACTCGCACGAGTAGCCCAGCTTGTGCAGCACGTCGGACGTTTCCACTGTCACCTGGAAGTGGACAAAGACAATTACAACTGCAGCTATAGAAACGAACAAAAGCCCCATTTGGAGCTGCACGTTTATAACATGGATTGGGTCTTGTTGCTCAATAGTCACATCTGGAGACACAAAGGAAAATTGCGCAGTCCCAAAATCCACAGAGGGATCAGTAACACCTGACTTCTTACTGATTACATGTCTTCATTTACGACTTCATTACTGCTGCATTGTTTTGTAGCTATAGTTGTATTGCATTTGGGAGCAGTGGCATTAGTAGACAGACACAAAGTCCTTTCAGGAGTTTCTGAAGTTGAAGCATGAATTGCTTTGCATCCATCGATGAGAGTGATGAACAGCAAGAGAGAGCAATTGCAGGGGAAAATAAAATTAAAGAAATAAAATCCCCTGTGCTTATTATATTGAACGGGAAACGTGATCTTTTCTGCTGCGGAGCCGTGCCTGCATGAACCAGGGTCGTTCACTGCGTCTGATAATTAACAGATAAGCTCACAAAATGTTGAAGGAAATATTCCTTCCAGAAAAACAGAACTTTACACCTTCTGAACTCCAGTTTCTCTCTTAACACAACCTTGTGAGTTTCATTTTTTACTGTTCCAACAATAAGCTGCTCTGGCTTGGTCGAAATAAATCCTAAATGTACAGTCAAATGAGAGAAAATGCCGTCTGTACATGCTGTTTCCCCCCCTGCCGTATCTCTCTGCTGTGCCAGCTGCCCGCTGCAGCAGCATGCTGGCGGCTCTCACTCCTTCTTTGGAGGCAGACCATTAAATTAGAACAATAATAAAATTACAAAAAAACGCTCCAAAATTGCGCCACTGGTCTTGGTTGTCTTTTGCAGTTCATCTTCAGGATCCTGAAGAGGGTCTCTGACACATCTCCATCCCAGTGAGGAGCAACACCTTTATGCTTTAATGCACACGAACTGTAGCTCTCTCTGGGCTATCGGCGGTGACAGCATCCACTGCCCACCCTCATATTTAATACAGCAGAATGATTTAGTTTCTGTTGGCATTGGAGGGCAGTTTGAGCAAATGCTCCACCAGCTTGGATTCTGCGGGGTCCTCGCCGGTCACATACTCCACGCTGCAGCCGCAGCCTCGAGTGACCTCTCTCCGGCTGCACATCTGATGAACACTGTCAAACGTACAATGTATGAAATCCTCTTTCATAACATAACATAATATCTTTCTGCACTTGGATTTTGGTAACGCAACTGGAAGCACTCGCTTACACTGATGTCACCGCCTCTGGAACATGGACAAGAAGCGCTCGTCACACTATATCCCTAATTCAGACACAATCTATTTCATTATCACTTTGCATCTAATGCGATGTTCTCATAAGTGGCTGAGGACAGGAATACGTTTTTTTTCTGTCACAAAAGCAGACAAACAAATATCGACCAGTGTCTGAAAGTGAATCTTTCTGAACCCGGAAAGAGTTTCTTGTGTTAAGCTCTGCGACACAAAGCTAAGGAGCACAATGTGAGAACTGGCATGGGACCATTTCACCGTCAACACCCCCACATGGAATAATGCTGTTTGCCTCTGTTGGGCTGTGCTGAATGTACCTGGATCTTTCCCAGCTCCCCGGTGCTCTCCATTCTGCTGGCGACGTTCACCGTGTTGCCCCAGATGTCGTACTGAGGTTTCCTTGCTCCGATCACTCCGGCAATCACTGGGCCATGATTAATGCCTGCGATGGAAGAAAAATCAAGTTTAACTCGTTGAATAATGTTATTGTGTTGAATTTAGAGAGAAAATAAGATTCTCAATGGGGAAAGAACATGTCATCCATGTACAGATCTCAGGCTGCTGTTTGCAAAAGTAAGACGTCACCGGTCAAAGAACAAGTCTGTGCCAAACTGCTTTTTAATAAACAAAAGTGGATTTTGTTTCAAAGTCACACAGTGTTTAGACTCAGCCGCTGATAAGCAGGTTGATACACGTTTCAGTGTTTATGGATGTTTTTATCTCCCAAGAAATGTAAATGTTTGAAACTTTTATGCTGTTGTCTGCTAAGAATCAACCGCCTGGTAACAACTGTGCCAGGACTGCAGACACAGAGGTTAAAGTTGGGTTATGTCTCCATTTATTGGCGCCACTTTATACATTATTTCATGTACTTAACTTAACTATCGTTATTTATGAGTGGAAATTTAGAATAAGCTCTTAAATCCTCAACATTACAAAGCAGATGCTTCACATTTCTGTCAAAGGTTGGAGAGGTTTAACTCTTCAACCTAATAATCAAGCGTCGGTAAATGTAACCGCTCTCATGGCTGGAACGCGACACAGATGCCAATCATGCCCATTGTAACCAAGGTAACCTGTTGGGTTGCCAGCCCTAACAGAGCTGGATACAATGCAGCGCAGTACACAGTCAATGAAAGGTTTGTGCTGAAGCCGACACTCACCCACACGAAGCCTGAAGCTATTGAAGGAATGTCTGTTGATGCCGTCCAACTTCCCAATCAGAGCGATGGCAAACTCCACCATGTTCCCGATCTGGGCCTGCTGCCTCTCCTTGTCCTGGAAGAACCGATTTAATAACCTCAATATGACTGCGTCAAGCTTTATGTCTGTTTTTTTATATGACAGGATGATGACTTCCTGAGAACAAGGCCAATTTGCCCCGGGTTCTGTCCCGGGTCTGACCCCGGTCTGAAGCAGCAGCTACTCCACCTGATTGTTCTCCTGACCCGGCGTCCCGCTGAGCCCTGCAGCCGCCATGTAGGTGCTGCCAATTGTCTTGATCTTCTCCACGCCGCTGAACTTTGGTTTGGACAGCAGCTGTTAGGTTAGAGAAAAACAAAAAAAAAGATTGGCTTCCTCATCCTTCCTTTCATCATTTACAGTGTTTATTCCTGTTGCTATTTACATTGCAGGGATTTAGCCATTATTCTGAAGAGTGTAGATAATAATACGGTTCTGTTTTAAGCCCAGCCGTCCACATAGTGGACATGCATCAACAGACCTACCGATAACAAATCGGGGGCTTAAAGACATCATATGATGTTATGTATCGTAAACAAGCCCTTGGTAATACATTGATGGATGATGTTTTTCTTGTCCTTATTTTGTGCTCCTGACCTCGTCAAAGTCAGCAATGATCTCATTCAGGAGCCTCAGGCACTCCAGACCCTCCTTGTTGATGTCACACTCTGTGTAAAATTCTTTGAAATCCGGCACCGAGGCGAACATCACACAAACACAGTCGTATGACTTGTAGTAGAGATCCTGTGGGGGGGAACCAAAAAATACAAAAAGCACAGTTTATAGTTTGACCCAGTATGAGACTGGACGTTGTTGGGCTTCACGTCTACTAGTTATGTTGATAATATAAGGACAACTCATAGTTTTGGGCTGAATTCTTAGAGTCAGAGTCATCAAATACTCAATTGTGAATTAGCATAAACGTTTGTAATGTTCATATTGGTAGTGTTGATAGGGCCAATTTGAATAAATAGTTACATTATTTGGCTCTATGAATACATTTTTGAATTATATCAAAATTGTAACTGCATTATAAAATAAAATACAACTATAAAATATATTCTCTTTAGGGTTATTAAACTCAACAATGAAAAAAACTCAACCCATTAGTGAAAACCTTTGGCTTGGATTACACTCTTAGGACAGGTCTGGACCACTCGTGAAATCAAAATACTAGAAAATTAATGAATGCAACAAGTTCTCCAAAATCACTCATACAAGCCACTCAAAAGCAAATCTGTTGGTTTGAGTGACTATAAGAGACCATCAAGCGGTGGGAAAATGTACCTTTCCATTGCTGAATGAAGTGAGCAAGCAATCATGTAATATTACATGAAAGGTGGTTTACTGGTTAGTCATTCATCACTCATCATATCCTCCATCATATCCCCCTCACCTCGTTCTTTTTATTTTCCCCGACAAACAGCGCTGCCACGTGTGCCGGCAGCACGTTCTCCAGCAGCAGGCGGTTCAGGTTCTCTCGGGTCTCGATCTCGTCCTGCTCTGTGCGGTTCTTATACTTTAGCAGGAAGTCCTGGCGGAAGCAGGACTCGTTCTAGCAGATAAAAACACACAGTGAGTGACAAATTAGGGAAACCGTCACATTCATTCACTGGAGCTTCCCTGGGTTTATTGCAGCGTCTTCATTTACTCATTTCCAGGAGTTCAATACGTCTCATCGACAGGAACAGTTTGTCAGTGAGAGATTCAAAATGAGGACAGAGAGGTAGGGATTGTCCTTACCTGTTGTGAGATGATGAGCATAGTGACCAGGAACAGGGTGATGTAAATGCAGCTCATCACCTGGGGGTGTTTCACGAGCCCTAACCATCTCAGGATGGTGTGATCTTCTCTGCTGTGGAACAAACGAAAACATTCATGGCTTGACTTTGCATCCATATACACAATTTCAACCATGAATATTATGTGTGAGCCGAAGTGAATAAATGGGATGCGTCTTCATGGAACTGTGACCGCCAGCTCTGATTGTCCCGTCATAAGGTGGCGCTCCTTATCAACCGACTCTCACCTGCTGCAGTTCCAGCTGTCCGTCTGCTGAGCGTAGAGAAAGTTTCCGTAGGCCACAAAGTGTTCCCGGTTGGTGCTGAGGATGATGATGTAGTACGCCGTGGAGGCCAGGGCGAGGAAGAACACTTTGAGCTCAAAGCTCACCCGGAGGAAGACTCCACATGCAACGAGCGAGAGGATACAGCAGAACACGGAGTACTGAGGAAGAGAAAGCCAAGGGATGGAGTCAAACAACAGTAACAGCAAACCTGATTAAAATGTATTTTATATGTATATAATGACCCCTATAAGCAGTATACAAACAATTAATGAAATAACATACTATCATGTAATTGTAAGCATAGGAAAGGACATTTTTATCAATGTATTTGTCTCGAGCTTTAACTCTTACCTCGTACTCAATTAAACAAATACTAGAACCTTTTGCAAATACTATTTAATCCAGTCTGATATGGAGAAAAAACATATTAAAAATTGCCATTTCTATATTGCCTATTGCTAACAAATCCATCACTCACAGGCAGGTAGAAGAACATGTCCTCTAATTCCTGCTCAAGGGAATCATTTGCGTGATGCGGGTCATCAAACGCCGTGGGGCATTCTTGCACAGTAGTCTTGACGAAGCACTGCGGGGGGATAAAAAAAGATCTGAGTGACAAGCGACCGCTGGACGGCGTGCTTTTAAAGTTTGGCATGGCAGCTATGAAGTGTGGCACCGCTAGAAATAGCGGCGTCTGTAATGGCCCACTCCACATGCGAGCGCGGTCTTACCAGGTTGAACACTGCCAGGATAACAATGACCGCAGTGGTGACGGTGGCCAGAGGGAGGCGGACGCACGGCCGCTTCACCACCGCCTCGGACACAGCTGGCAGCCACTGGCACCTCGACAGCTTCTCTGGAAACAGCCGCTGCAGAGGAGAAAAGAGAAGTGAGGAGATAGGCGGAGGAGAGGTGGAATCAAAACAGGCATGGGGAGCATGTGGTTTTTACTCATGCATCTCCAGACATCAAGTTTGAGTGAGTCACAGCCGGCTATTTCCAGTGGAGGAATCTGTCTGAGAGGAGAAAACACTCCAGGACTGATTGCCAGGTGTCATGGCCCAGGTCAGAAGGTTAGCTATTGAAAGCTACGGTGAATGCAAGGGATAGCTTTCATGACATGTTTCCATTCTCTCACTACCTAATTCTGGCTAGGTGAAGCACAGTACGCCCATCCTTTCCCCCCTGGCCTTTAATAACAAAACATTTGCCGATTGTAATCTGTTTGTGTTTGACCTCGGAGCCTCTTATAGATGTTGGATATCTTGATCCCTATTTTTGTTCTTCTCTCACAACAGATACAAACTGGAATTACTGCCTTTGCGGTTGTGTGTTTCCGCCAACGAGTCAGGTTGTGCTTAACGTCCTCATCTGTCCAAAATCTCATCACTTCCTCATTTTATTTTGTTAGACATTCGTGGGAAATTGTCATAATTTGCATAGAAATTATTTTGTTCTTTAGTCTTTATTTATTTTTTTGTGCCTTTGAACTTTGAGCACTATTATTTAAATCAGTTTGACCTCGAGTTCAAGTGGATGTTTGTGCAAGATGTAATGAAATTCCCTCCTAAGCCTTCTCTGAGATATCGCTTTTCTGAGAATGGGACAGACATGAGGTTACATTTGACCTTGACCTTTGACCTCCACATTTAAATCAGTTCATCCTGAGATATTAGAATAGAATAATGAAAACGCAATGCCTTTGGCCATGGCTCTTTGGATTTCATTATCGAAACTGATTAAAGATTAAAAATACATGCTCGAATGAAACATTTTCTTCTAATGTATATTTTAGTGTTTCTCTTTCAATGTGGAGGCTCGCTGCTTCAAATTAAAAAGAGACAAAAATGGGTGTATACATAACAAACCACCTGACCCAGAATGCCTGTATTTATTTTGAGATTCAAAACTAATTCCTTGACCTTGGAAACAGCAGTCCTAACAACAATGTTATCACAAGCACAAGAATAGCAGCTGTTTTGGAATTTGCTAAATCTTCTTTCCATTTTTGTTTTTAATTTAAATAAACTCTCATTTGTACATCGCTTGTTGGATAATACAGCCCATGCAGCGGGGGAGGAAGCAGATGGTGAGTAAAAGTACATCCTTCCTGAGGGCTTGACACTTTTATTCATCTTGTGGGGCATTCACACAACAGAAATTGAATAGCCGTTAAAGAATTTCACATTTAATTTTCACTTCCATGCACACGGAAATTGAATTCTTGAAATACCAACTTAGAGCAAAGCACTTGTCATACACATGTTGGCCTGGGCCAGCATTGCACAATTTGGGACTTAAAAAAGTGTTGCTGGAGAAATTACTATTTGTTTTTAAACTGACCCTCGACCTGCGTCCAATGTCGGTTGAGAGGTTGCTATAAAAGAGTGATGACAGATTAGCTGTGAGGCTTTTTTCCCCCCCCCAACTGAAATGCTAACCGGGACAAACTGCCCAAAAACGAGAAGACATTTGAACTTCAATCACCTGAATTTTAGTTAATATATCTCTGTAAAATGTCAACGTAAAACTTAACACACTGACCTGGAAGTGACCTGCGAAACAGATGGCCAGGGTCAGCAGCAGCACGCAGACCAACACTCCAAATGACATCCCCAACATCTGTCGACTGAGGGAGACGGGAAGAAAAAAAAATCAATCTCCCGTTTCTCCTTCTCCTAGAAACAATCATCAGCGTTTCTTCTTCCCTGCTGCTCTGCATCATAAGCGGCGACATCGATTTTTCTTTTTAATGGAACATAACAGAGGAAAGTCTGGTCATACTCACTCCTTTGTGACTAACATCTGAACCGAAAAGATGCAGAGGAAGATGAAGGTGGCACAGCCAACATAGTGTTTGAACATCGGCAAGTCCAGGGCTCGGTACTCAGAAGAGGAAAAACAGAAGTCACCTAAATCTCTTGTTCAGCGATGGAATGCTTGAATGGAAATTATGAAAATGTGGAGTGGTGAATGCTTCTAATGATCCATATGCAGATTTGTGTGAAACTAACCTGTTTTTCCAGATCTTTCTTTGGAAACCACAGAGCTAAACTGCCGCTCTCCTCAGTCTTCGACCACTGCCTGGCAAGGAAAAGGCAGTAAGGAAGAAAGAGAGCTTTAGGTGTGGGTGATATGGGCAACGTACATAGTGAACTTATGACAGCATTATGCCAACATGCTCACAATGAGAATGCTGATGTTAATCAGGCGTAATGTTTTACCGTGCTCACAATCGTACTACGGGGGGTATCAGCACGCCAACATTTCATCATGAGCACTGAACATAAAATACAGCTGAGGCCGATGGGAATGTCACTTATTAGGCAGGTATGTGGACATAACCCAAAATATTTTGTTTCATAGTAATCCATCCAGTAGTTCTCAAGATATGTCTCTCAAAAATCTAAATTACAACCTTATGGTTATGCTGGAAGAAAAGTCATGGAATAACATCTGTAGGATTCAGCATCTGGGAACTGTAAATGCCTGTGCTAAAATGTCCAGTTAATTAGCTTTCCTTTCTATCATTCGCTCAAGCTTGAGAGCTTTGAGCCACAATATCTCAGCTGGAGGAATTTCTCACACTGGCATGCTTGAATATCATTATTAATATCAAGTCATTTCCAATAAATCAAAAACCTGCTTTGTGATTCAGCGCCAATTTAAACGTTAGTCTCATTTTTCGATGCAATTTGAGTTACATTATTGTATGTAATGTGCAAAGTTCATAAAATGTGATTGGGCTTACTTGCTGCTGAGCTCGTCGATGGTGGTAGTCATCTCGTTGTGCAGCTCTTCATCAAACTTACTCTTCAGGGATTTGTTCCTGCACCGGAAATCGCAGCGACAATTAGGGAGAAGCAGACGGACAGACACTGAAACACGCACGCTGACTGGAACAGATGCTGAGAAACCAGATCGGGTCATGCGGGTTACTCAGGTCCAGTTTGGCTCTGCTTGAAGGCAACGTGGTTAATGCCATTCTGAGCATTAGTGAGAGAGGAGAAACATGGTTTGTGCCTGTGAGAGTTATGTAGAGGGAGTGTGCCGGATGCAGAGTGCTGTGTGTTAGACGACCTCTGTGGGATTCAGCTGGAGTGTGTCCGCCGTGCTTCTGCTTGGAAACCCCCCCGACAAGACTTCATCAGGAAGGAAACGCTTACACAGATGCACATATTCAGATACACACAAGCCGCAGCCAGTGATCAGTGTTAATAGGAGCATGTCAGTCCACTAACAGGTTACAGGGTTTCCCTTGGCTTATTCAAGTCATGTGTGTCCCTGAGGTAGCAGAGAGAAAAGAACAGTATGGCGCCACTGCTCAGGTTATTGTTAGGACACCAAGGCTCTCCACCAAGGCAGTAGTTCTCACCCTGCAGGCCAGGGGACACACTTTCTTTAGGATGTGGGGCTCACAGAATGATTGTAAAGGTTAGTGGAAATTATATTTGTTATTTGGGAAATTATTTGTGTGATATCTTTATTAATTATTGTAATAACTAAGACATTTGTGCCTTTTCCACTTCCCAAAAAACAACAACAATTTAACGACATTTAAATCATTGATTTTGAGAAACTGCATGAAGCAGACTGATTACTGGGTACAAATCTGCAATTTCAAGCAATGGTTAGCACTCTAATTATGTATTTAAAGTATCTAATATTTACAATTTAAACAAGTGGCTCTGAGCATGCATTCATTTGTTGTTGTTTTTCTGGGTCACAAGCCAAAAGGTTGAGAACTACTGCACCGAGGGAACAAGGACCTTGCAGGCCATGAAGGCCCCACTCACTTATAGCTGCTGAACGAAGGGGTAGGCAAGGAGAACGGTTCTTCTAGAGACTCATCAAAGCTGTCAGGGTCCAACAGTAAAACACAAACACAGATTCATCACAACAAAGAAGTGGGGAGCCTTAAACAGGGCCACTGATCAAATAATTTAGGAAATCCATCCAAAACAGTAAATAGCTACTAGATATCCGCTGTTGAACAACAGAAGCACACTCATAACTGTTACTTTTAACCACAGAAAACAATATGCCCTGCTACTTAATGTCACCAAGCGTGAGTGGGTGCACCTCATTTCCCTTCAGCCTCAGACACGTTCACTAGCTGTCGCCTGCGCTCGTGGAAAGTGAATACATGTATGAAATCAAATTTGAGATCTTTATTCTCACAAGGTGGAATGCTTCTGCTCTCACACACTTATATTTTCTAATCACATTACTCCAGCCCACAATGTGTGTGTAGGTGAGTCCAATCCACTAATCAGTAGCTGCACTTAAAATATCTTTTTACAAAAGGCTTTACTACCTGTGCCAGACGGGCAAAGAGAATCAACCATTGTGAACTACAACCATAATCATGCAACATTTGAAGTTAATAAAAGGGCTTGTTAGAGAGCTCAGCACTCACCCTGCTTTTCAGGAATGACAGCCAAAGTTATTGGGAAATGTTTTATTTGATGTTTGACTTTGAAAAATGGTAATTGGACTGTTCTTGTATAGAGCTTTTCTAGTCTTCCGCCACTTTAAGCGCCCAATTCCCCCATTCACACCCATTCATACACTGATGGCAGTGCATGAATGGGTGCCACCTGCCAGGTGCCACCTGCCCATCAGGACTATCTAACCATTAATACCCATTCACACACCGCAGAACAGCATGCAGGGTCAACTGTCTGGACACATCGACACAAGGACTAGTGGTGCCAGGGATCAAACTGCCGATCCTTTGATTGAAGGACAAGCCCGCTCTACCTACTCTAATGAGCCACAGTTGCCCATTAAGAACATATTGTCAAATGATGTTTGATTTTAAGAGTAATTTCATTCCCACTGGGATGTTCGGGAGTTTTAACGACTTAATAATGGACCATAGTCCCATGTGGATTCTGTTTGAGGGGGAAGGCAAAACGCATCATACCTCACCAATACAAAAACACAACACATCCAGCCTGATCTCTGTAAATCACTTCAGATTAGACATTCAATTGGATCTGAAACGCCTCATTTTTTAAATCAGGAATCAAATGTGAGCGGAAAGAAAATCAACAAGTTGTCTGACATGGCTGTTTGCTCCTCATTAGCACCATGATAACAGCATTATGCTGACCAGCTCGTGACATCAAACCATAAAAAAATGTCTACGCTTTCATGAAAAGCATTCATCTTATACATGATGATAATCCATAAACATGTGTGTAGCTGAACATTGCCAATAATGTAATGAGCACTTCTGTATTACATGATATTGTTAATGAAATTGTATAATGAAGCGATGACCATGTCAGATTCCAAGAGCAGATGATGAAAAACACTTGCAGCTATTGAGCAAAAGTGTTGTTACACTGTGTGTAAAAATAGTAACAGTCACCTCTCAGTGATCTTGGAGCCGGGTGCTGGCCGTAGAGGGATGTCCTGGAAAAGACAGGGACAACATCCGCTCAATATGAACAGATGATAATGTGGTTGTTGAAGACCAACCTAACGGAAACTCAAAGTCATTGTCATTGTGTACATTATTTACTTTGAGATACCCTTCAAAGACTGTGCAGTTATTCATCAAAAAGCTACAAAATCAATTGTTAATATTATTTTTATTCATGAACTTCCTCATACTGGCCTAAAGCCTTTTAACATCCTACAGCAAATAATTAACACAGCACCATGATGTATCATGTAGATTGCTGGCTTAAAAACAACAAACAACCATCTCTTTACCTTGCAGCGGGACTTGCCGTTGACAATGGCGTTTGGGCTGAAGCCCTCTCGACTCTGAAGATGGGCAAAAGGTTTGACGGCCCCCCAGGATTCCAGGTAACGGGTCATACGCACAGACGCCCTCATCTTCAGACCATCATTCCGGGGTTTAGGAGCGCTCCGGCTGTTGGATGATGGATCCTTAGACTTCATACACAAACACATGTCATTTAGCTGAGGCAAGGAAAACAGGGTGAGTATACATTCCTAAATCATGAAAGACATTAAAGAGCACTCAGGGACAGCTCTACGGCTCTGAAATCTTCCAGATGTGCTCATAGAAGTTTTTAACCGGGATCTGAATCAAGTTTTGTCGATTTTGGCAGAATTTCATCCAATTCTGCTGGATTGCTTAGAGCATGGTCACCTAAATTTGGTTGAAAGTGCACAATACATGGAAGCGTTCTGTTGAAAAGTGGGGAGAATTGTAGGCAGAGATATGAAGAAAACTATATATGAAGTGATGTTGTGCAGATGAAACTATACTTCTGTCCAGAACCCAAATAAATCTGAAATTTGCTTAGTTCAACAAGTGGGGAGAACCAATCAAATTGTGCACAATTATGATTGTTGTAAAATGAAATTACAGCAAACCATGATTCATAGCAGTTGGAATACAACATTCAAATGTTGACATGTAGGATGCAACATCATGCCAACAGAAATCAAGGAAGATGCAGACAAATACAGAACTTACCCGAGGATCAATGACCAGGTAGGTTTGGGTGTTGAGCTCTTTTAGGTAAGGGTCCCTGAGGTGGCCATTGCCGTCTTCTACTTCGTAAGCCTTGTTCAGGTGCTTCAGAGTCGCCTCTGTGATGTGGACACGTCTGACCGAGGAAAGAGCAGGAGAAAGCTTGTGATACTTTGCATAGCATGGCTCTTTCACACATTTTAAATGCCTTTAGGTATGAAAGACTGTGTATCTGTAGCATTAATATTCATCAAATGGAACATTTACAATATCTTGTAATGAAAAAAAAATAATTAATGATTATGTAAGGTTATGATAAAACAAGTAACATGTAAATTGTTATCATTGGTTTTATGCAATTCATCTTATTAGAGTTGCATTGTGTATCATCCCCCCAGCAACATTAACTTATGCAACATAGTTGCTAAAGTAAAAGTGATTTTGCTACTTTGGCTTATAAAAAGCCCCACATAATTATGATATTAAATCATCACATGATCTATAGTTGGACCCTGGTAAATACCACTATATGAAAAAATAATGACATTCACAAACTATTATACATGAATATGGACAAAGAGTTATGAAACTCATGATGTGAAATTAATACTGCCTACCCGGGAAGGCCTCCTGACTCCATGTGATTGGCCAGCGTGACATCATGCGACCACACGTCGAACTGCCACTTGCGAAGGCCAATGACACCGCAGAGCACGTTGCCTGAGTGCACGCCCACACGCATGTTGATATCCACACCTGTGGCCTCCCGTACCTGCCTGGATGATGTTTCATAGCAATACAAAAGCCCATTGTTGTCGAAATAAGTTGTTTCTGTATGCAGATCACTGTCCTTCAAGGAAATCACTATAACGTTGACAGCTCTTTCCATGTGTCGCTGTGAAGCCATATTGTATGCCTCCATGTGTCAATAGTCCTGTTGTCAACACCTGATTTAATAACATCATTCCCTGGAGCAGATTCAACATTGGCTCAGTCTTTCCAACTGGTGTAATACGCTCTTTAAAATGGCATGTCAAGTTCAACTTGTGCAATTCAAGGAAAATTACTGAGAATGCTTCACCTTTCTTGATTAACATAATTCATCTCAAAATGAAGTGTGCTCGCCACATCTCTTAAGAGTTAAATCGAGAGACACAATATGTTTCAATCAGGGTTGGTGGTAATGGATAGCAAAAACTCACTTGATGGCTTCACACATGTCCAGGCCCATCTTGACGCAGTTCTTAGCATGTTTAGGCAGAGAGACAGGCAGCCCGGACACACAGTAGTAGCAATCTCCAAGGATCTTGATTCTCATGCATTCGTTTTCCTACAAGCAATGGCAATGAGAAGAGGAGAAATATAGTTATTGGTTTGGTAAATATTCTAAAAAGCAAATATTTAAATAAAGTTGCCTGGTTGTATACACTGTGCAGATAGACAGGTTATGCCAACACATTGGAGCCAATCAATACAACCACAGTCTTGTATTACAGAGGTTTAAAGTGGCTTAGTTGTGGCTTGGTAAGAAGAGAGTGTTCAACTGCCCAGCATAGATTTTCCCAACCAGGATGAGGTTCAGCAGAAAGCTCACAACTCAAATTTCTACATTATTACTGCTGCAATCTCTTTAGGTGGTATACTGTCAACATCATTCTGCATAATGGCAAGAAGCAATTACAAACAATGGCTCACCTTGGCAATTTGGTCAAATTTTCCAAACAGTTCGTTGAGCATAATGACGAGCTCTTTGGGGGAACAGTCACTGGCCAATCGGGTGAAGCCCACAATGTCAGCATATAGAATACTGAAAGGAGGAAATAACACGATGAGAGTTCAACACGCAAAACACACTTGCATAAAAAAAGGGAAAACTAGATGTCTCATTCGCAGAGGCCGTCCTTTAATCAGAGGATCGGCGGTTCCATCCCCGGCCCCGCTAGACAGCGTTGATGTGACCTTGAGCAAGACACTTATCCCGAAAATTGCTCCTGTACCTGCGACTACAATGTATGAAAGTTAGATAGTCCTGATGTGGCACCTTGCATGGTAGCTCCTCTCATCACTGTGTGAATGATTCCTGTGAAAAGCGTCTTTGAGTATTCAGAAAAGCGCTATATAAAATCAAACCATTATTATTATTATTGCAAAAAAAAATTGTTGTTGTTTCTAGTATTAGACTACGTCGTTTAAAAACTCAACAGTTTGTAAATTTCCGAACTCTAAAATTAAACACTTTAAAGGTGTGCTACAAAAAAACGGTGACCACAGCATGCTTCAAAGTTCACATCCATGAGGGTGAGAGCTGCAGACTCCCCAAAAAGAGACATCCCAGCAACCAGTGTGCGTTATCGTTCCACTTCAACACAATGAATAACTGGTAACCACTATCCATGTAACTTCTGTCTATCTGTAATGCTGTGTGATTTACAGGCCCAGGCTGCAAACAAAAATACAGTAACTGATATTAGGAGATCAGCCCTCGTTTATTAACCTGTCAATCAACTTTACAAACGGATATGGACCACCTGGTGCACTGTTAGCAGTCAACCAGTCTGGAAAGCATTGAACCATTTGTGTCCTCCAAAGCTGGGCCTGACTGTCTCTGCACAACGTTGTCGGCCCATTATGATCCATTATGACCATTTTGGCCCATGAGTTGGGATGCAGGATTTCAGGCAAATCCTCCCATTAATCTCTCGTATACCCAATCAGTGACTCATTACAAAGCCTGTCTGGTTCAATGCTGGATCATAGCTTGGTCATCATCACAAGCTGCCTATCAGCGAACCGCAGAAGGACGCCGTTATCGCATCTAACCTCTCAAAGACCCCGACACCACCAGCTGGAAGTTCGGCAAAAGCCCAACAGAGACAGAGCACCTAACCTGCCACAGTGGGAACTAAAATTCGAACAATGAGCCTCGGAGACCATGGTCCTCACTCAGGACACGTCAGTAAGTGGGATGAACGCTGTGCATATAAACTACAGCATGATGAGAAATTACTTCTTTTTTTTTCCACCATGCAGGGCCGCCTCAGCAGCCCAGGATCCATCTGCCTTCGGGGCCCTTGTTGCATGTCCTCCCCTCACTCCCTCTCCTGCCTGTCCTTTTTGTCTCCCACTCATAAAAAGTACAATTGCCTGTCTGGTGACCAGCAGAGGGACACAGCTCCTGCACCTGTTTCACTGTCTGACTAACGGCCAGGTGCTTCATGAGACAGTACAGCTACAGACTGGCCTGACTGGGGTGATTGTAAGAATAGGTCAGCGTTGCCATCATTCAACACCTTTTTACTAAATGAACATAGTAGTATTCATGCCTTCTGTCTTCACAATGACCTCTTGATAAGAGACCACATGTTTGGTGTCCAAACCTTCTAATAGACAAGATTTTACCTCAGTGGACAATAAGCCAGTACTCTGCTGCATGTCTTGCTGTCTGTGTTGCCATTTCAGTTTCATGTTATTCTGTTCTGTCAATTAAACTGATCAGAATAGGAAATGCTCTTCAAAATCAAAGTGCCAATGCAGAGAAAATACATTTTCTATTCAAAAAAAGCCAATGAAGCCACAATGCAATTTTCCTCTCAAGAAACACTATAATGCAAGTCCTCTATTGAGCGAAAGCAGAGGCTGTATCTTGCATACATTTATCAACAAAAAAAAGAGCTGGTGAGTCATCTGCCAAAATTCAGTTAAGCTGACCCAATATCTGTCAGCACTTGCTAAATTAATAAAACCCCTCACGAAACAAAGAGCTGTGACTGGGTCACCGCTCTGAAAACAAACAGACATCATAATCTATGTCGTTACGAGAAGTGGTCCCAGAAACCTGCCTTTTGTGTGCATTTTCTAAGCATCTGTGCCTCATCTGTGTTTTATGAAGTGAAGCATGAACATAAGTGAACAACTGAGGTTTTCTATAATTAGGAATACAGATGAAGTAGACAGCTAGGGAAAAATAATTATGTGTTTTATGAAGGAACTTAGTTTGGCTGTAGTCGTCATCCCTTAACCACAACGTTTCCGGTTTGATCCCTGGTCTCCCCATAGTTCACACGTTGAAGTGTCCCTGAGCTAGACACTTCACCCCTAATTGCTCCCCGGGCGCCTCACAGGGCAGCCCACTGCTCCTTAATCAAGAACGGGTCAAATGCAGAGAAGAATTTCCCCCGCGGGGATTAAAAAAGGACACATTATTATTTATACTTTTTAAATATCAAACAAAGCAAAAAAGGAATCCACGTTCAGAAAAGACAAGACCATAACCCATTTGTCTCCTTTTTTAAAGTCGTTTTAAGTTACGTTTTCACAAAATGAGTGTCTGATTGTAGTCTCATTCTCCTGTTACCAATTGTATGCACTGCAGGTTTAGGCCACAGAAACGTGTTACTTTCAAATTATCAGGCATACTTATTGATGACTGCTCCATAAGTCATGCCTTTAAATCAAGTGCATGGTTTGACGAGCAAAATAATGACCCCATGATGAAGTGATTCTTAATAACAATGGCTATTTAATGATCAATTAACTCAAAGATCTATGGCTTTCTCTGTATTTGAAGGTGGTTTGGGGTTGTACCTGACATTCTCGTGCCTCTTAACATAAAGACTGTGGAAGTTGTTATCTTTGACCAGTCGCTGTTGTTCTTCTTTGTCTTTACAGTCTTGCAAGCGCTCCATGATGGCGAGCTTCATCTTCATGGAGATGTAGACTGGCAGCACAGACTGCAGCAGGTTCTCCTGCAAACATGAAACACTCACGATTAGTTACATCACTGCAATTTGGGTGTGCCAGATTTATTTGACTGCCACACTCAATGTACAGTGATGAGAAAAACAGACAGACACCCACACACACAGAAACACACACACACACACACACACACACACACACACACACACACACACACACACACACACACACACACACACACACACACACACACACAGAAACATAATCACAAGCTCAGACTCCCAGACCCACTTCATCAACATTGCACTTTTTAATATCCAGCTATGAACTTTTGGCTCATCAAGCACTCGCCAATCACCTGACAAGTAAACAATGAGCTTTTTAAAAAAAAAAAGTATTAATGTGCCAGTCTCCTTCTTTGTGGCACTACTGTAGGTATGTCTCAGAACTAGCACCAGTCTGTACCTGTGATGGCTCTATTGGGGCTTCAGTACTGTTAAGCTTTTAAGTGGTATTTAGAGCATGGGTGGTTAATGAAGGAACCAGCATGTTCATACAGGTAAATACAGTGATACCAAGTACATTCAAACACAATATCACCGTGCTGCCATGATAGTCAAATGATGGTCAACATGACAAGGAAAAATATTCCACACTGTAGTAGCATTGGAGTCAGTAATAATAGTCAGAGGCCAAATAAGTGTTCAAAGTTCAATGGCTTGATTAAGACAAAGATCTGAAGAGGCAACTTCTCCAGACATTATTAATCCCTCCTCAAACCACCAGAGGGGCGTTTGAAGAGGTTTGTGTCTGATCACACATTCACATTGAAGGGACTCTAGTGCCTTTGGGGACAAAATGCACATCCCAAAATGTAAATCATATTTTTTTTAGGGAGAATACTTTCTTTATGTTTAGGCTACGGTTAGGTTTAGGTTAGGGTGAGGATGAGAATGGTAGTGGTTATGTTTAGTGGTTAGGGTTAGTCTCCAAGGACTGAATGTAAGTCAATGTAATGCCCACAAGTCATGAAAACACAACTGTGAGTTTGTGGATGATTTTGGCTGACCAAAAGTTGATATAACTGTGCTTGAAGATGAAACATGCATTTTTTCATTTCAAAAGGTATTCAAGCATAAAACCCTACGAGTCATAATTATGTACTTCAGCCAGTCAAATCTGGATTTTGTCAAATTAAAATTGACAAATCTTTCCTTAATGTTGGCTCAAGGTTGGTCAGGTGGGATTAGGAGTGTGTGTGTGTGTGTGTGTGTGTGTGTGTGTGTGTGTGTGTGTGTGTGTGTGTGTGTTTGTGTGTGTGTGTGTGTGTGTGTGCGTGTGACGTCCAATTCAATTCAGTTATTTTCAAAAGAGATTTAAATCTGAGCTTCAGCCGAGCCACCTAAAGACATTCACATGCTTGTTTTGAAGCCAGGGTTGATTTGGCTCTCTGTGTAGTCTAGGTCACTGTCTTGTCTTCTCATTTATTAGAATCTCCCGCATTTCCCAATTTTATGGATCCTTCCTTTTGCAAAGAGGAAAATGTGTTTTTGAAATTGACATTTCAGTCCAAATAAACCAAAAGCTAAATAACCTAAATTGGATCATCTCTTTTAGATCAGCATGTGATGACACAACATGTGGGTCAAGAGGGTTAAATGATCACTTAAGGCAATGTATTTTGTATGTTAAGTTATCTATAAGAATGTGCATATAAACTACTCTCTTCAGTTTACCACTGACTCTAAAGTATGAAAACTCATCTCTCATAAAGTAGCTTTGTTGAGGTGATCGTGGACAACTGTAAGATATAGTGCTGCTGTAAATGTTATCCATTGTATTACAAAATATAATATATTACTTTATTATGAATGCATAGAACCAGAAAAAAGGAATGTGTTGTCACTAAATGCAGTGACGTACATTAACTTTGATTTATGTGAAAACGTGTCAGCAGGAATACACCTCCTGCTGAAATGAATGTGGGAACTCAATGTGAGTTCCCCATTGGTTCCCCATTTGGAACGGTTTTGGATTTTACCCCACCATGCTATTATGTCCCTGTTCTCTTTGGCTAGCTTTGAGCGCCAGGCTCCCTTTTTTCAGCCCCAATTCAAATACAGCAGGAGGTTTCAAATGTTGACGATTATATCATTCCTTCTTGTCCTGCTAGGCAACACAACAGCTTCCCTGTCTCCCCACTAAGCAACAGTAATAACAAATGACTGTTTTAAAAATGTCTCTGAAGTCAAAGAGAGTCAGCGCAGATGCATCTAATTTAAAAGGCATCACAGGGAAATCTAATTTGTGAAGGATTTGTTAGTCGCAATGAAAACATCCATGGGAGAGTCAACATGTGGCCAGCCAAAGGCAAAGCTTAGAGATAAAATACAATTTTAAGAGGATGGCAATAACAATCACTGATTAGTTATTTTCATCATTTGTTCGTAATGTTTGTCTCCAATAAGTGAGGTTACTGAAATGCAGATGATGCAGACAAATAAAAAAGGTATTACAATGCTCAGTTTAGAATATGCTGTACACTTTTCTTAATAAAAAAATAGTGCATTGTCTTTTTTTTTCCAAGATTGTACAACGGACAGCAAATCATTACTTGATGAGAGTTTGTATGGATGTAGTGTGGGCCTAACTCAAGCATATGTGTGTGGTGGGAGGCACCACACACATATCCTAAAGCCATACAAAAGCGAGCCAAACTTTGAAAGACTTTGGTAACAAACTGCAGGCCTTCATATGTAATGGTCATTTCTCCAATGTCGGTATTCTATGTGCGTGTGCTTCACAAACCTGTTGTCTTTTTTCTATCTCCAGCTTCATCCGCATACTCAGGCACCTCAGGGTGTCTTGAAAGGTCTGCCTCAGGGTTTTCTCCATCAGGACCTTGTGGAAGGCTCCTACCACACTGCCACACAGAAACACCACTGCGTTGGACAGCAGCTGCAGAAACAAGACAAGACAGCAGGCGTTGGAGCGCAAATGGAAACACATGCACTTGAGAATTGAGAAATCACTTATTTAGCTTACTAGAGGCTTTACTTTTGAGTTTGTTTTTTTTAATCTGACCCTGGCCAAACATTATTGTCTAAACTATGCTAATTGCTATGGTTAAAGTTGATGGTAAATAATAGTTATACATAAACCCTGAACTCCTTCATTGGAGACATTACTTTAAACTTCTGGCTTCTTTAAACACACGTCTGCATCGTGATTCAGAAACATTACAGAATTGTTTTACAACATAATGGCATGGTTTTGATTAAACAGTTTTTACCTGGTTGGCAAGGTAAGGAGTGAGGTTATCATCATAAAGGGTGAGGCGCAGTGTGAGGACCAGGATGTGGGACAGTGAGGAGATGAAGCTCAGCACCACAGCGTACCACAACTGGAATGGCAGCATGGTGTACACGGTGAAGATGATGAAGAGGAAGAAAGGCACCTGGAAACATAAATGTTCCATTATTTCAAGAAGCCACAATTAAAATCAATCAAGTCATCTGGTGCCTTAAAAGTGTGGTCACACATGTCACACAACCTGGAGGAAAACAAATTGAGATGTATGTTGTTGTCTGCCTGTATTTTGGGGAGATGAGGGTACCTGGTCCCAAGGCAGGATGATGGGGCTGCTGAAGATGAAGGTGTAGCCCATGGTGAGGTGTGTTGCCCATACGATCAGGCCCAGCAGACGCCTCCATCGCTGTGAGAGCATCTCCGTACACACCAGCATAAACACGGCCAGAAACACACACAGGCTGCCGCTCACCACGCTCACAAAGGCACAGTGATCCTTTGCGCTCTGCTCCAGCAGCAAGGGAGGAGGAGAAAAATAAAACGCACATTTTATTACAGTAAAATCAGTTGATAATGCAAATTTATCTCATCGAGTATTATACTTCAGTATCAGTGCAATTCATGATATGGGGGAGTTTTAATATCAAGACAGTTGCCATTTTTAAAAATGTGTTTTTAAAAAAACCTTATAAAACTTGTAGAGGAACTTTTCACGGTCTGCAAAAGTTGGCTGCATATTTACACCACTACAAGCTACAACCTTAAACACTGGTTTTCATTAACACCTTTACAAATCCCATCAAAATACATAAACATTAGGGGCTTTATACTGCAGGGTTATTCTACCTTTGTGCATGGTAAGTCTGTTATTTTGTCCACCCCTCTTTACTTACATTAGAACTTGTGGTCAAACTAGTGAAATGCTTGTTTTTGACTGATGAAAATTACTCTGAAAGTAGACCTGATATAAGATGCAAAACCATTGATATTAAATGTTCAATATTGAATTCTTTAAAATCAGTCTCTGCAACACGTCCTTTTTGCTTTGGGCAATCATCTTTCTGACAGAGTTACTGTACAGTGAGAGGAAAGAGCCAGGGGAAAAGATCATGTGCATTTGTATGTGAGGAAGCATGTTTGTGTGAATATGTGTATGTTGTGCATGTAAATATATGCATGAAAGCAACAGCAATGTTTGTCCAAACATAGATGTAAAATATCTTGGTGTAAGAGGGGGGAGGGGGAAGAGAGAGAAAGAGAGAGTGTTGAAAGGAGAGCACGAGAGAAAACAAAGGGTTAAAAGAGAGCTCAAGAGTGAGACAGACGCACAAAGTCAGTGTTAATAGATCTCTCCTCAGAGAAGGCCATCTCTGCATTGTATGTTGAGCTTTCTGGTTTCCATGGCAGCGTTGCAAAATGCCAGATCTCCACTAAAGCACTTTCTACTCCCGGCGCCGCTGTGGGTCTTGACAAAACCTTTTTGCAGGCGGAAAAATTACAATGATTCTATATGAATAGGAGCCAAAAACATGTGAACAGATCAAGAATGTTCAATGCAAAAAAACTTGCATTTGCACACTTTTAATGTATTACTCCCTTTTATGATATAACATTCTGTATTTATGTCTGTGGTATCGGCAGGTTCTTACTGATAGACAGATTAATTTATATACTGTTGATGAACAATAATATTTGCAGCGTGCCGTGTGCAGTATGTTCATTGTTTCTTTGCACTAAATGTGCAAATGCTCTTGCTGTTTCTGTACTTGTGCTGCAGTACAATACAGTCCTTCAATAATGTCACAAGAGCCAATTCCTCACAGCTTTAAACACTGTATTTATGTGAACAGTGAAGAATGCATCAACTACCAGATCATCACCACATTATAAATTAAAGGCAACAGTCAAAGCCTTGGTGGCTCACGAAAAGAAAAATGTGTGAAATTACAAAACAAGAGCTGATGTATGGAGGAAACTGCAGGCTATAATGACACACACACACACACACACACACACACACACACACACACACACACACACACACACACACACACACACACACACACACACACACACATTCAACAAACATCCTCTTAGAATCAATTTTAAGAACCTAAATAATGTCAACCCTTCATTCAATCAGGGCCACAAGTGACACTTGAAACATCGGCTCAGCCAGTTATCCTCTCAGCATTGCTCTTCATCTGATGTGGATTGGAGAGGAGTTATGTAAGTTGACAGTGCCTTTTGACACTGGTCGCATCCCCCCCATAGGAACCTTGACCTTCCTTTGCATTTAACAACAGCGTTATGCAAGCTCCATCCCAACATTTTCTCTTAACTCTTCTGTACCCCTGGCAACTGTGTGTGTGGGAAGACAGCCAAGAAGAAAAGAAATAGAGGGATGAGTGATGGTATGTCAAGTGATGGATGAGGTTGTTATTTTGTGAAGTGTTGCATATTTAATTTATAATCTTAGTAAGTAACTCAAATAAATGAGACAATTGCGGGACATAACAATGTGTGTGTGTGTGTGTGTGTGTGTGTGTGTGTGTGTGTGTGTGTGTGTGTGTGTGTGTATTAGCGTGAGACTAAATCAATGAGCGAGCGCACTTGTGTACATAAGGGATCGAGTCATTTCAAAAGGACTGTGTGCATGTGGAAGATCATTATGTACATGCACAATGAAGAGAGAAAGGGAGTGTGCCAGAGAGTCAGCAGTAACACAATAGAGGGAAGGTTACGATGAAAAAGTAATTTAATCTCCGGTGACAGAATCTGTCAGTGTCCTATATGAACCGTTGGACTGACTGAATGCTATGCTGCATGCCGTCATGCCAACATCAACAGGTGATCCGCCAAAGCCAATTTAACCTGCCTTTTTCTGTCGGATTTGCAATTACAGGCTCTACACTTTGACAGCGATGCTGTCCTTTTTCTTCTATTCTGTTTTCAAAATCAACCCTTAAAAGAGGGGTTTGGTTTTAAGCGTAGCAGGGTTTTATTAAGCATGGAGACATTGCTATCAGGATAGAGAAGACGCTGCGTCGGCAGATATATCTTTGAAGTATATTCGAGCAAAATAGAAGGGCTATACTAGCTGAAGGGCTACTGTTCTGAGGCTCACCCTGACCCCCCTAACCTCACTGTGGGGAAAGGCAAGACAATTTCCTGACAGAGAAGTATCACCAGCATTATCAAACATGTACATAGTTTAGTTTAATAGATGCATTTCCAACCTGTCCTTTTTCTCTAATCTTGGGGAAAGCGACTGAAATATGCATCCTCCCATTTTCATGTCTATTTCAGCAATGTCCTCCCTCACATTCAAACAGTTACACAATCACTCACTCATTCACGCTTCTAGGCAGCTGCACTGGGAGTGAAGGGGAGTTGAGTGCATTATTTAAGTAGTTGTTGAGGAGAGTGTTTTTTATTTGTCACATTTTCACAGCCAACCTAGAGATTCAAACTGACCATCCAGTCACATCCTACTTCTCCAAACATGAGGCAACTGCTGTTGTGCTAATGTGCCACATTAGTCCCCATACACTCCTCTCTGCACCATCAAAGCAATATAAAAATGCTCAAACTGTGAATCTCGAAAATAATTATCAATGCATCTTGATTTCCATAATCTCTCTGCACGAATTAATACAACTATTAGAAGCGCCTCTCAATATAATGCAGGCCAGTTTGACACCATAACCTCAATGCTTAAACGTATAATTGAATTAACACCTCCACCTATAGCTAGCTAAAGTGAAACCAGGGCTTATGGGTCCTGTTGCAGAATTAAGTACACCTCATTCAAAGTCCCATTGACATTTATAGCTACTCTAATCACTAAAAATACAACCTTTCTTAACCAGTCATGTGGCTTGCTAAATATGTTCAGATAAGAATAATAAGCCGTAAGCCCTAGATTTTCCACTTGACAGAAGAGGCAACTTCACAAGTGAGTCAAGGGGTCTTAGGGAGCTCAGACAAGTCTCTAATACCAATAGGACGAAGAAAGGAAGTTTTTAGACAGCAGATATTATAACTATAAAACAAACACCGCTGTTTTGATGGGAACTGTAGTTTTCTTTTGTTCTCACAAAGTAAAAGTTGTTTAATTTTGTTCAGTTACAGAGGCTCACAAGTAGTACACAGTTGCATTGGATTGCATTTGACTGCATTAAGGTATATAAAAAGTGGCCACAGACCTTACAATTCACACCATATAATCTGTAAATCACCTGTTACAAGAACTGATCATGAATAGATAATATCTATCGAGGGCAGATGTTGTCATAGCAGTTCCAGGGTCCTGATCTTGTGCATTAAGATAATACAACAGGAAGCCTGGACAAGTCCAGGCTTCCTGTTGTATTATCTTAATTTGAATAATTGTGATTCTTGTGAATGTTATTAGCACTAAAGCACTAAATTAACTTGCTCTCGGAAAGATACTATCCTAAAACAACTTGACTTCCTTGCTCACATCATGGATCAGAGGCAACTATGTGTTACACATGTTTGTCCTATGACAAGTTAAAATATCTGCTGTAAGAAAGGTTGATAGAAGTAAGATGACATCTGTAAACACAGGAAACAGAGATTCCCTGCCTACTTTAACTATAACCTGGGCTATACTGTAATTACCAGGGTTGGTGTGTGTGTGTGTGTGTGTGTGTGTGTGTGTGTGTGTGTGTGTGTGTGTGTGTGTGTGTGTCTGTGCGTGCGTGCGCGTACGTGCGTGCGTCACATACAGTGAGTGAAACATTTGCTGCTCAACTTCAGAACAGATTTGAATGCAGCCCCTGATGTTTATTCCTAAATCACTCCATGAAGCCAATTTTGTTGCCAGTTTCATTATTTACGAGCCACAGTAAAGTCAACTTTTAAATCATCCCCAAAGAGAAGCACTGTGTCAGAAACAGAGAAGCGCAACAGTGAAGTTACTTGAGTCCAGAATTGACTGTAAATGTCACAATGAAAACAGGCAACTCAACTAACATAAAGCTCAAACATATACATCTCACTAACGTGAGTCTCTGTCTCTATGTCTGTTCTTTGAGTGTGAGCTCTTGAGAGCTACAGGAGATAGATATATATGTGTGTGTGTGTGTGTGTGTGTGTGTGTGTGTGTGTGTAGAACGTTATGTAAACACTGTATAGTGTACTGAGAGAGGACCCTTATTAACTGTTCTACCACTGCCGGGGATATCTTGCTCTCTGATGGTCTCTGCAACAACATCGTCGATGCATCGAGCAGTAGCGCACTCTCTCTCGTCGATATCGGTGTGGGCTGTTGGAGCCAAATGACACGTATACCGGGGCATTGCTGGGGGGATGCAACGCTGTCACAGCAGGTGTATCGCTCAGGACCAGTGTCAAAGTGAAATCAAAAGGAGGAGACTGTTCTGTGCGCTCGTATCATCTGCACACACCTGGTTTGTATGTGCAGAGGTTTTGAGACTAGTTTCAAGTTCTTTAACATTACAAGCACAATCTCCCCTTCAATAATGCTCATTGAATATGTCAGTCTATATTTATAAAAAGACAAGTTTGAGTAAGATCTATAATTGGAAGCATGAACTTAGTTTAAAACTAAAAATTGTGAACCATGAACATTAACTAGTTTATTTTAATCTGTGTGAACCGAACATTGAGCTCTTGGGATGTCAGAATTTGCACAACACCGTTCAGGACCGCAAGTACGATCAATAACTTCAAATACTCCATGATACTCAACACTCTACATGACCAATGTAAAATATGCAAACAGGGCAACGTTTTTTTCAGTTTTTCACAAACACACGGCTGTGGAGACTCACCAGTCGAAGGGCAAAGAAGAGGATGAGGAGGAGTCCACAGGAGAGCATGGAGAGGCCCAGCAGGAGCACCAGCGGCTGATACTGGCTGATGCAAGAGAATTTGCGATACAGCGCCTCATTTTTCAGCTCCTGGTTGTTCAACAGATACTTCCCCTTGGCTGGCATGGCTCACACTTCTTACAGAGGCATATCAGGTGTTAACGTGGAGCCCGAGAGAGCAGGAGAGTGTGAGAGCCAGAACTTGTTGAAGAAGGAGTCCACAGTTCCAGATCTGTTCGGGCCCCCCTTGCTAGCTCATGACGCTCAAGTAAAACTTGGATACCTTCGGCGTGGCATCTTGAATGTTATTGTTGCTTCTCTCACAGCTTCGTTGTAACTCTCTTTACGAAGTCGTCCTCTCTGTCTCTCTCTGTCTCTCTCCCCTTCGCTGGTCCCTTTGTGTCTTCTATCCTCTGTCTGGTGTTGGCAGGCAGACCTGCTTCATCCTTTGCCAGCTACTGTGTTGCTCCCTGCAGTGGGTTTGAGTAATAAGCCTGGGGCTGGGAGATACGGAGTAGGAGGGGAGGGGAATTTAAGAAAGGGGAGGAGAGGGATAAGGAGGAAGAGCAGGAGGAAAACGGGAGCTGGGGAGGGCAGCGACAAAGGTCATCAGTGATCCCACCAGGTTTCAGGATGTAATGGAGCGCTGAGGTTGGCAGCTCCACTCCTTACAGGCAGATGGAAGGAGAGGGAAAGAAGAGAACATTATTTTACTTAAGGTTTGGTAGCACACACATATATAAATACTAAAAAACATTGAAGTGAACAGAATTTTTTTCATGGGCATATATATACACAACAAGGAATATTGCTTAATTCATCTGAAAAGGAAGCTGGCTGTAACTTCTGAAAAGGGCAGGCTGTAATCAGACATTACATGTGACTCACTGGGAATATTGTAAGAGTGAGACATAAATATCTGGATCTCTCGATGAGCACATCCTTATTCATACCTGGACTCTTACATTTCCACATCCCAGAAAGCCCTGTCTATGTTTACCCCGGGGTCCTGGCTCGGTTTGGCAGGAACTTTCATAGAAGGCACCCGTAATGAAGAGCCACACTGCTAATGAGAGCTGTCGCTTTGGAGCCATTTACTGAACAATACAATGTTGTGGAATGAACTTCCATGCAGCCACAAACAACTTTATTTCCCGCCAGCTGAACGAACAAACAAGAGAACCAACACAACTGTGATAAAAGGAGACAATAGACACGCAAAACCAAAGAAAAGGACTAAATACTTTGTGTGGACTGGTCATATAAAATCTCTAACTGTTTGCATCATTGAGAGATAAACCAGTTTAAGGATGATTAACTTAACGTTAACAACAATCTCAGCATCTGTCGTGACTAATTCCATCAAGGAACAATACGTTGTGAGCTTGCTGAGTGAGGGACCATGTTGCATTAATACTACAGTGTGCCTGATGGAAGATACCAGTGTCAAAAACACTTTCTTCAAACAATGGAGCTGCAAGACGACCTGATAATCCCACCAGTCCTTAGACACCACAGTATGAGAGGAGAGACAGGCAGCGGATACATTCATCCTACCTGTTGCTGAGATTTAAAACGGGGTTTTCCTATATAGCTAAAAAACTTAGGGAGGGCTGAATTGGCATGGAACTACTCAAACTCTCGTTAATAAGAGCTACATATACAATAATTTGGGGGAGAGGAGTAGACAAGAGCTTGAAACTCAATAGAAACAATATGAACTTCGCACTACTGTCAATAGAAACCTAATTTCCTCACGTTGCTAATATCGCTATCCTAGTGGGTGTTGGGCACTGCTTCATGTTTGTCCCTCACATAGCAACTGTGACAGATGCTATGCGCCATAAAAAGAGAAGGCAGAGCAGAAAAGGGGCAAGACACACACACACACACACACACACGCACGCACACACGTATGCACGCACACACACATCCATAGTCTTTGGGAAACGTCCCCTGCAACGCTTCCATCTTGTAGTGATAAAATGCACAGTCACAGTAAGCGGTGTGATGAGTTTACAACCACTTTTAACTTTCCTTTTCAATGGCGATTTTGCTGGACAGAACAGCATCTAGCCGGCTCTCCCCAGCCTCAGATAATACACCACCGGCAGGCTGAGGGCAGTAAAAGCAAGAGGGAGAGCAGGGAGGTAAAAACAAAAGCTCGTACTGCCGGTGAGGGATCGCGTCCTACTTTTGCATCAATAAGAACCAGCTGGCCCATAAGAAGGGAACCCTGAGTAGATGTTTACTGGCGTTTACACTGAGAGAATCATTTACCACATACCTACTAAATGCCAGGTGTAGCTCTTAAACCTGGGAACAACTGTATGCAGTGCTGATGTTACTGTAAATGTCATCGCGATTGGTAGACAAAGCAGGAACAAAATATGTCAGTCGCATATAGACTCTATTTTATGATCACATGCATGGGAATGCACATGCAGGTAAAAGCAACAAAAGAAAAACATTAAGGGGCATCAAAGGTCAGGCACATGAAGCAGTTAAAACCACTACGGAGACAGTCCAGACGGTATTTATCTGACAGGGAACAACAGTAGACCTTCAAGGAGACAACTATTCAATGGACCACAGGATGTGCTTTTGTCTATCTGCCAATGTACCTTTCTTCTTGGAAGAAACTAAACAAAGCCATCAGCTGTTTCTTTCAGCGTCATGGCTCGGTCTAGATGGTTTTCCTTAAATCCATGCTTCAATGAACAAATCTCTGGAATTGTATTGTTTCTTGGAAAGTGGCACACTGATCGACCAATTAGTGATGAGTCAGAACCTGGCCAGACAACAACCTCAAGTGCAGAAGGGAAGCTACGCTGGCCCATTTTTGGCTGGACCCCGGCCCTATGAATGCAGAAGTCTGACATTGAGAGACTAGTCGCTAGTTACTAAGTGAGTTACAACATAGCGTTACACGATTGGTCAAAGGGTCTGAGGAAGTTAAACCATTGGTTGGTCGAGTTGGCTTTTCTCCATTGGGCGCCACTCTTTCCGAATGAAAAGGCGCAGCAAGGTTTCTTTTGGCAACAATATGATTTGATCTACTTCCTCAAAACCTACCCAGGCATTGTTGTTGCTGGCCAGTACGTGTCTTTAGAATTTTTTTAAACCTGTGAGTTACGAGCCTGTCATTCTAAGACGTTTCTATTCAATGGGTTGCCTATTGCCGCGGTCACTCTTGAGCTGGGGACACTGAGGTGTCCATAAAGCTTTTCTATCCCCGTACAAGCTCGACCCAGAAATAAATACAATAATTGGAGCTCAACAAATATTTTGTAATATTTAGCGGAAAATTCAGCATGTACCGAAAATAATCGCATGTGTTTTTCAAGTGCTTGAAAGAGTCACAGATCAGACAGGCTAAGGTGATCAGAGAAGAAATGTGCTGTAAAGTTGTCAAGTGGTTAATGTGCTATTTAGTTTCAGTTCACTAGTGTATAGCCTAGTTTCCTCAACAACTGAATACAACAAGGAAAGGAAGTGAAAAGGTTAATAGAATGCTCTTACATCGACGATCCAGGTCAGATGACCCAGGGACTTCAGCATTTAAAAGGGTTTGTCTCGTCTTTCAACAGCAATTTGACACTGCAAGACCTCTCATTTACCAGATGTGAAAGCTCCTGGCCATGATGGGGCTTTTTAATGCTCTGACTCTAAAGTTGCCATGGCAAAAAAAAAGCAGCACCATAAGACGTGTGGTTGGGCCATAGGGCTGAGCTGGGAGAACAGACAGGGATGTACGCTTCAATAGAGCCGAGTCTCTCAGCGAGCTCGGATGAATAGCTGAAACTGTGCTGCATTGAGTGCCAGGTCTTTTACTCTGAAAGCTTGGCAATTTGAGAGAATCACATAGCGGCCTTGTAAACTGGCGTCACTGAATCTTGGAACAGCAGCCGTACAAAAACCGACTAACGTCACTGTGTGCTTCCTGCTGAGATGCAGGAATGTACAGACCCTTGTGTCAAAGAAAAGAGACGGTGGAGTGTAACAGACACTGGGATCGGCCTGTAGTCTCTGTGTGTGTATCTCATAGACGGCTTCAGAAAAAACGACAGTGTGACAATGATAATCGGGAAACCATGCTGGGTGGGATTTCATTACACGGGGCGACACTGGGGAGACTAATAAATTACGGCAAGTTACTTTTCAAAGCCAAAGCGTTACACATGTCATTGAAAGTAGCAACCGGTATGTTTCAATAATGTTTTTTAAATCATAATTTTTACAAAGTCGTCATTTCTATGGTTTTTTAACGCACGCTGACATTTTTTTCTGTTTATTTGTTGTTTTTTTTGTTGCCCCATGATTAGCAGGAGTAATTAAAGCTTAAGCCAATATTTTTGGATAGGCTTTCTATTCACAATAAACACAGTGATCCAACGAAGATTCGACAATACAAAACATGTGTGCTGTCCACAGGCGCTGTTGATTTTTATGTATCCAGAGTCTCTACATGGGACCGGTATCTACATTACATTAATCTGTGGTTGCAAGCAGTCCGTTGAGCAGCCGAGTGACATGTTTAGCCTCCAAGGAAACAAAGCAAGAGTCGGTATCTGCTGTCAACCTTATAAAAAAAACACCGGACGATGCCAGATGCTAAGCAAGTAAAGCAGTTGGATGAGATATGTCGAACAGCTCGACACAATATAGTTATACCTTTACGTGACACAAAGTGGATGGTGACACATTTTGTATTGTTTTGGCTCAGTCCTGAAGCATATTAGACTTTGATGCTTGAAAGGCCATTAGTTATCATGAATGAATTTTAATTTGCCTCCGACCTGAGCCCGATTCAAGGCCAAGAGATTTTTAGAAAAAAATCAATTTCAATGAAGCATGGAAAGTTCGACTGCCATTGTCTGGGGAAATTTTATTGTTCAATGCTGTCTGGGAACGGCCAATCCGTGGATTCTTTACGCCCAATAATCACATGGGTAATAAATGCATCTTATCGACAGATCTGGTCACATCTTCACCAAACCTACACCCAATTCAAAGCAATTTCATGGAGAGCTAACAGGCAGCTTTCTTTCCCAAGCAAATCACCCTGCTTTTATGGCCGTCTTTGTGCTATTCCATAAGCCTGGACAAAAAAAAAGGGACAAAGAGTGACCTCTGTAAAACAACATAGTGAACGAGCCCATGCTCCACAGAACAGGGGTTAAAGGTGATGCGAGTAAAGGTCAGCCCAACCAGAGGAGACCAGTCTTGTGGACATCAGCTGGAGAGCTGGCTTGCTTCGGTCAAGCATTCAAGTAAAAGAAACACTGAAAAATGCTGTTTAATGTCTTAATAACCCTTTCACACGGTCAAGAGTTCAAGGCTAATTTAACCCCTCCGTGTGAGGCATGTTAATCTCGGGTTGTCATTCTTCTTTCATAACTTGATTTTTTTTGCAAAACCATGGAAGACAGAGACTTACATTTTATACGTTCTAAACATAGACCGAGTTCATTTCAGTTTCAATACTCTCATGTACACGCTCCTCCTTGCTCGCCCACATGTGGGTTCTTTTGTTCTCTCTCTTTGTTGATGTACTTTATTTGGTCACTTAAATGTCAATATCATTAAATGGTTGTTCTGTCGGTGGTTAAGACGCCAGTAAATGTCCAACACATCATTGCAAACAGTATATAGCCCGTGATCTTGTACCCAGTTTCTCACAGAGTAGTCAGTGTGCAATTAGTCATCAGCGCCAATTTATTTACACTTTTTTTATTTACACTTTACCACGAATTTCAAATTGTTGGAACTGATATTTTTTATTGAAGATATTACTTGGCAGTTTATTATGAATGCAGATTGGGGAACTTGTAAATGTGACCTTTCAGATAAATCACAAAATGTCACATTGTTACAAAGGTTAAGATGTTTATAGAGGGCAAGGCCTTTTCAGTTAGTGTACTTTTGAGGGATCAATCGCTGACAGAGTAAAAGCTTTATTTTTAACAATTTATTTTATATGCTTCGTTGATTTACTGGTCTTTTGTTGGGAGGCTGTTCTTCTAAGCAAGAACAATGATTGTATGAGGGAAAAAAAGAGAAAGGCGTTATTTGGAAAATGGTTGTTGTTACAATAGTTGAGACGCATTGCCAACTTTAAACTTTTCTTTAATACATTTTGCCATATTTTATAGAAACATTTGGTATCCTTTGTAGACAACACAAGACAGGTAAAAGTTTGTAACAGATCCTTGATTTAGAATTGTTGTGTGGACAATGCAGCCCGTAATGCAATGGCCATCTTTTTTAAATTTCTTTAACTAAAACATGAGCCATTAAGAAGCCATAATATTTTTCAAATATTATTACTTGCCATGATATACATCAATAACTTTACAAGACAAAATTGCCCCGTGTTATTTTTAGTTTGCACATGGGACAAATTCTATGCCGGTCAGAATTGGGTTGGGGTCTCGGCCATGTGATCGTGCAGGAGCTTGTATCAACAGAGCCTTTCAATAAACCGATGACTGATGTATGTACTACAATGCCCAGGACAGATTAGATTAGGCCTTCTGTCCTTTCCCATCTCTCCTCCCAGTACTGTCTACTGGTATTGAATTAGCCACATTGAAATGCCATTGCTTATAATAAATACAGGAAGTGCAAGCAACTCGGAAGCTGGCCGTCACTGCTCAAGTGTTTCACATTTACTTCCACAAACAGGAGCCAATTCGCACCACCACAAGTGAAACCATAAATTCTGCTGCTTGACACAAACAGCAGTCCACAGAGGGGTTTATTGATTTAAAGATACATAGAAGTTTGATCTAAACATATCAGCCATGGGGCAAATCCAATATTGAAATAGCTTTCATTGGATTAGTCTATGCCATTTCCTTCTCATACGCAGTTTGGGTTTGAAAAAACTTGCACACTCACAGAGGAAAACTGTTGTCCCATCAGTCATCCGGGTCATCCTGAGCAGAATGTAATTAGATGAGTTTGTTATTCAATGAAACAAGTTATGGTTAAAAATAATCCAAAAATATTTAATGTTATTTGATAGCAAAAGCAATAAACAACCAACCTCATTCAACCCCTGGGTGTTGAGGTCAGGAGATTTACACAGCAGCAGCCGACAGAACTTATTGCTCATCTCTGAACCTTTGACTCGCTTTTGTCTGTGAATTGTTGTTTGTTTCAGACAAACTCAATAAAAAGTTTAACCTGGTCAGAGTTGGAATTCTCAAGTATACATACATATATGTGGGATGTTAGAAATATTATCGTAGCTTTTTTTTTAAATCCAGCTCAGTTCCACAGGATTCTATTGTGTACTAAAACTATTCCAGTGTGTAACACACACAACATGTGTACAGTCGTACACACTGAAAGATGAGCTTTAATGACATTTTTTTACTTCTTTTGTTGGGGTTTTTTATTTTGGTCAGAATTTGGAAACAGGCTGGGTGGAAAGAATGCGCTACAATGAGAGAGACCACTGTTTCCAGTTGGTGTAGCCAGCCACATCCCCATTTCAGGTTTCGCAACTGGACCTGCTTCATCCTGTAACTGCAGGGCCCCCTCTGTACGGACAGCCCCTTCAACCACCACCAATAAGAAAACCATAATTATCCCTGTGTGCGCCAGACAGCCCAGCTTACTACTGGCAATGCCGGTCAAAGAGAAACCTCAACATCTGCAAGCAGAGCGCTGTTTACACAGCTAAACAAAACGACTGCAGCAGAAACGGGTGGCAGCAATAGATCACTCTGATGATGGTTATTTTCCAGGATTCTATAAAGCCCCGGCTGGCCATCTGGTGCATGTTTTCTACAATCCACTGTCATAAGTAGTGTTGTTTCATACTGTACATGCCCACATAACTGCACTATTTGACCTTCACTGTCAAACAGCATTTTGTTTAGGAGGCTGACAATCATTCGAACGCCACACGATAATATGTGCAACATCAAAAAGATTTGCAATGTGAATCACAGGTTTACAAGCTGTAGTGTTTTAGGCCCATTTAGAGAAGCAAGGATTAAGTATTCCCTACATACAAGTGCCAGGCATTAGAGGGAAACCTATTCTGAACGATGATCATCTTCATTAAAACATGTTATCTGTTATCTTTGGGAAACCCCGACAATGGAGGCCCCACCAAGAAGGAGCAACGCTGTAAGGACTTTCACTGTAGGAAAATCCCTGTTGAAGCGCACAAGTTTGACCTGCAAACCAATTCTTCTGTGTGCGTGTGTAATGCTCCGTATCACCACCACGCCCTCATCTGTCAGCTGTGATGGCTGACCTGCATCCTGTGGCACAGTGACTGAAAGAGGTAACCTTTGAATGGAAACACATGAGGGAGAGGTCTCCTCTATTTCTGTCACTAGTTCTTGTGTGTGTGTCTGTGTGTGTGTGTGTGTACATATTAAACACAATAGCAGAATATTTAACAGTCAAGTTTTACACACATGAACCAATGAATAAAGTTAATAAAAACACAGCAATATGCAATGGGCCACTGCCTTTTCCAATTTAATATTGGTTACAACCCAATTGTGTGCCAATACATTCTGTCTGTAAATATATTTTTAGATTCTAAATATTAGCTCATGGATGTTTGTACAACAGGGTGAGGTCTTTGTCCTCATCAAATGTCAATTAGGTTAATGGTACCTTGACATCAGTGATTTGAACTCCACATTGACAATGGAATTACATAATATCTATTACACAATATCACAAGACAAATGAAAGGTTACCATTCTGCTTTCAAACGTACTCTGTGACTCAGTGTGTGTGTTATGATATAGGGGAGGTATAGTGGAGGTATATTGAGCTATAATAATAATAATAATAATAGGTCATTGGAATATATTGCATATTCTCCTTTGTAACCTATCATTAGTACACACACCTCATCAACGACCACTATACCAAAGTGGGTGTGAGAGTGTGTGTACGTGTATGTCTGTGGTTGTGGGTGTGTGCGTCTACCTTATATTGTCTCAAAACCATTCAATCAAAAGAAAGTTGGCATGTGTGACCTCAATTACACCAGGTCAAAGTGAAATTAACCTGTAATATAAATGGACTCTGCTTTGCATTGCCAACATGTGCTGTTGATATAAAGTTGAGTCCAACATTAAAAACAAAAGGTGTAAGGAATCTTGATGTTTGTAGTTTTATCAGAACTTTGGCTCTCTGAAGAAATCCCAACAATATTCAGATGTTCAAAAGTTCTGTCTTCGTTGACCGAGGGAGGGGTTCCAACAATGTTGAACATTTTAACGAGGCAGGCGGTTTATGGCCAACCCCGACTGGTAGCATTTGGCCAAAGTTCCTGTCGCGCTCTATTTTCATACATCATTTGTTCCACCAGCCACATCTAAATATCCCTATAATATACCTATACATTCTCTGTATCGCAGCAATGTGTGAGAATATATTCTGCTCAACATAACCATGTATGTGGTTTACTTTCCGCATATTACTCCTTCCACTGTGGATAAGGTCCTCTTGCGTTTATACAATGTGTCAGGGAGAAGTGTGCTGCTGCTGCTTCTGCTGTATAACATTTCTCTGTAAAAAAGCTACAAAAAGAAAAAACTGACAATGAGAAATACAAAGCCAGACAACGTGGCGATCACACATGGACGTGACCAACAAATACAGTACTACCTTTCGAAGAGTTTATTCTGCTCTGGTACATGGCATGAGACAGATAAGACTGGCAATTCCCACACAGCTTTTACTAAAACACAACACAGTAATTCTCATACTGACAGATCTGATGCTCGAATAAAGTGTGCATTTAAATAACTTTAGACTAAAGCTTTTAGAGTGAGGGGATTAATATTCCCTGGGTGAGTCCATGCGCAGACTGTGACTTCGCCCCTTGCGATATTTATTTTTGCGTTAAGATGAATCAAACGATGTGGCTATCGACCCATTGCTGCATCTAAGTCTCTCCTTCTCTTCCTGCGGTCTTCAAGGTCTCCAACAGAAGCATGGCAAACAGAGTGGCAAAATGTTATGTAAACAAAAGTTGGCTTGGTTCAAACACAGCAAGGCCACATCCTCCACCTTTTATCAAACACATTCCAGGATTTAGATGAAAAAGGTGAGCCTGCCATTTGAGAGTCCGACTCGATTTCCAATCAAAAATGCACAATGCTAAAATGACTACATTGCACAAATTGTTGTGTAGGTTTGCATTTGAGCAGCACCTACCAGAAACATCCTATTGATGGGAAAGCTAAGCGCCCAAGCCATGCTGCATGTACAGTATGTTCTGTGTTTTTTGCTTTTTTCCCACATTGTGTTATTTTCTATACTTCAGCTGTTGCAAACATTTGCAATGGTCCAAATGTGATGGTTTACCGGGAACATCCTCATAGACAAAGAGGCAACAGCTTTTAACGTACAGCAATTGTTCAAGCAGTGCTTGTGCGTGGGAAGCCAGGAAGGATGCACTTGCACATAGTTAGTCAAAGCATCTGTGTGCAGAATAGAAGGGAATCTAGGGAGAGTAGTATGAACATGTGTGCATGTAACTGTACTAAGAGTCCTGCAATTGCATTGTTGTAGGGGTCCAGGAGGACAACTGCACACAGCAAATGCTAACAATATGTTTCAACGCCACAATCATTTCCAGTGAAAATTATATGACAATGTGCATGTAGTGGTTTGATTCTCCTTCAAGTATCAACTTCTTTAGTGCCGACTCTTGGTGTCATTGGGTGTGCCAGCAAGGAGGAGTCAGTTGGTCTGCATGGGCTAACAGCTGCCTGGCCCCGACTCAAACATAGAGATCCAGTGAGTGTTGTCGAACACACCCTGTCCACACGGCCTCATGCACACTTAAGTATACTACACAATACAGCCAGAGCCAAACAACAGAGTAGAGGCACAGCCCTTGATGGCAGCCGAGAGTGATACTACAAGAGGGGTGATGTGACAAGACGTTCAGCGACACTGCCATCTATCAAAAAAACAAAATGACTGACCTTGAGGCAAGCAGCTAAACCTTAAGTGTCTCAGCAATGTTGCTCAGAGGCCATCAATATCCCACTTTGTTGGTGGCACAGTTGCTCAGTGATTAGCAGTGTTAAATCACGGTGTTGGATTTCCTTCCATGCCAAAAGACAGGCACGTTAGGCATTAGAGAGTGTGAATACTCCTGCTACTGCCCTTGATCAGGGCATGAGCTTCAGAACTGGAGCTGGTCCACCGGCTCTGAGCTACGACCGCTGGATGATTACAGTTAGGATAGGTCAAATAGCCTGGACACATTTCCCCATAGACGTATTGGAAATCTTATTAACACTTTAACTTTCACCTGAGCTTAACATTTCAAACCCAACCGCCACAAAAAAAAAGTTGATTGAGTGACTACCTGGTTGTAAATATGGTGAATGGCATGAATAGCTGTGCTGAGACAGATAACATGGGAAAAGAAACGCTGACTGTATGTGCTATAAGTGTTGCATGGAATGGCACATTCTCCCTAAGCCTTCAATTATAGTCGTGCAGCAGCAGAGAAGTCAGACGATAGGAGTGACGCAGAAGGAGCACAGAGGGATCTCATTACCTCAAATGCCTCCTGGGAGTTATGGATGACTGGAGTGGAGGGAGCCAAAGGATTTCACTAATAGCATTGTTATCTCTCTACTGAGTGTCTTCATTAGCACTTTTAACATTCGTGTTCCCATCCTTTTCCCTTTTTATTCAACTGGTGTATGTTTGCTTCACCTCGAGGTGGCCACTGGCACGCTACTCTTCCATGACTTTCAATGGAGGGCCTTGTCTGTGGCAGCCTTACAGTAAAGGGCATGGCTGGAGTAGTTTGACGTTTTGTAGAAGCCACCTCCTATGTTTTGCCACTGTGAGCCAAAGAATGTGGAGGAAAGCATCGCCGTCGAAGGGCGACACATTTAGGAATGTCTGCAGGTTGTAGCACCCTTCCTGGGGTTTTTGTGGCTGAGTGGGACGAAGAGTTTTTTGGCTAAGTTGGGTGAAGGCGAGGTTACTCCCACTTGGTTTCTCAAAAGGACTTGGCTTGAGATGACGGGTGTTTCACTGCAACCCCTCCCAAATATGAGTCACAATGTCTGTGCTACACACAGACAAGTCATCCAGGTGTGAAGAACTCATCCAATGCAATGAGGATACGAGATCCTGAAAAGATGATTTTATTTATTATTTATTTGATTATTCTTGCTAAAAACAATGCGGATTGAAATAGCATGGATCACATTTTGGTACTTTTTACATTTATTGTGTCTTTTTAGTCCTGCATACTTCTTTTTTTGTCTAAGAATCCAATAAAAAGATCCCCAAATATGGGTCCCCAAAGTCTTTTTGACTTGTCCCTACTGAAGAAAGTTTAAAGCAAGGCAAAAAAGGCAATTTCCTAAAACAGCTGTATGTTACTCATACAGCAGTACAAAGTGCATTTTGGATTGTTTCCAGTCATGTATTTGGAGCGCTGGTGAGACTTCACAGTGCCTGAACAGTGTATGACTAATACACTAACGATAAACTACAAACAGTGCTCATGTTCATTGCAATGAAGCTCATTGATACGCTTTTTACAGTTTTTTTGGCAGTGAGGAATAAGCTACATGAGGCTTTGGATACAGACAATACTTCGATCAAAGTACTGTTGGTTTAATTCTTTTCATGTAATAAATTGATAAGAAAACTATAGAATACCACCAGACTCATCCTTTAATTCCTAAGAAATGTGTTTTATTCTGTTTTTAGTAAAGATTTCCATCCACCAGTTGTTTATAACTCTTGTTAGTTAAACACACAGTTTAAAAACTGCTGCTGAACAAAGTGCAACAACTACCAAGAGAACCCATCTTAATCAAATTAAGCAACAGAGAAATCCAACGAAAGACACAAGTGTAAGCATTTGGCCAGATTGTCAAGTGATTGCAGCCTACCTTAGTTAAGTCCCACACTTTCACTTACTGCAGTAACTGAATACATATTATCTAATTCTTGGAAGAAGAAAAAAACAACAACCCTAAACAGTGATTTCAGAGAGAAGCAGACAGGAGGGTCTGAAATATGCATTGATTTAGCAGCAAAAACAGGTGAAAACAATAATAGATGGGAGCAAAAGCCTCCAGATCAGAGTGTAAACGTGAACCACAACATCACCAGCAATCGAGACAGAAGACAGATTTATTAAGAAACAAGCCTGTTCCTGTAAGATCAGGTTGGTGGATACTTGTTCATTGTTACAATCATTAAAAGCATGAGTATACATTCAGTATATACCCTTTAGTAGCCAACACTGAATAGAATTTTACTAAAAAAGGTGCGCTCTGGATTACTGTCCTTATAATACAAAATGTGGCAGCCTCTGCAAACTTGTTGCAGAACTGTGTGTGTCTGACTGTCAATTATCCAGTAGCAGATTGCATCATGCAGGCAGGAAGGAAGTTTCAGAATATTTTAGGTAAATGGTACAATTGTATTCCTCCCACTCCGTTTGCACTCTGTACCGTTGTACTTTCCCAGCTCTGCTTCTCTCCTCGTCTTGCCAAATCTGAATTCTACAGAGCTCGGATGTCAAACAAGCTCGCGGCTTTGCAATGCTCCGAGATCTCTCTTTAGCGAAGGCCGACCGTACACTGTGACATACAGTCGACCGCACACCATCTCACTTCCTTAGCGACGGTGACTCATTTCCCTAACAGCGCAGCAAGGACAGCTTCATAAAAAAAGGGAACCTGCACAATTAGGCACAGATGGATGCAGTTATGAAAAGCAACCCCTGATTTTAAGTTATGGCAGGGCAAACAGTGATCTAGTTAGGCTAGATAAGCATGTGCCCTTATTGATTTAAGGGTGCATGGTTTCTGCCCTTGTAATGAGCAGTAAGTGTCTCTTAAAAGGCTGTAAACGTGAAATCCTCCTCTTGTATACCTTGGAGAGCAATGTAGCCTCAATGCATTTCGGCTCAGCAAAAGCTTTTTTCTTGTACAATTCTTGTGTCACCTGGAGGACAAGATAACGTCATGTTTCATTAATGAAAGAGCATCTTTTTAACTACGCAACATCTGAGCCTTAAGCTTTGGGTCGCTCCACTGGACCACTGCCTCCAAATGGTGCCAGCAGCCGCAGCCTGTGTGATCCTCACAAAGGATGCAGTCAGTGAGTGAGTGTGCGTGTTGGGTGACACAGCAGCAGAAACCAGATCTTTCAAAGGCAGTTGTTGCCATAGCAAAGTCAAAAGGGTGTCTCAGCAAAAAGAGGAAGTGAATCATTTTAGTATAATTCTGTTGACTAAAATATTTACTATTTAAACAAACAAGTACTTATGCATTTGTACTTGTAGATGTCACAACACTCCCTGTAATCAGTGTGGGAAGGTCTACACTTCAATGATGAATTTTACCAAAACAAGTGGACTAGTAGTAGTACAAATCGGAGCATTATACATGCTGCAACAGGTTAGCCAGAGATTCTTCTATAAATTGTATAAGGAGATGCCAGTAAACTGCCCATAACTTCCCTGTGATGCTTTATAGCAATCTGACAAGTGACACAACATATCTGCCCAATAAATTTGGTAAATCCAGTCGAGAGGTTTTTCCAAAAATATACCTCTCCAATCCAAGAGTGAGAACAGAAACAGAACAGTTGGATACTAAAACACTGAGAGAAGGTGTGGTATCTCTTCTATGCAAGATGATGCATGCAGTTACATCTGTTCCTAAATCCCCTCCAAGCTGTGATGGGGAGAGGAGCTGCGCTCACAAATATCTGAAATGTCTTGACAGTTGTCAGATGGTATCGTTCATTCCTCAATTTACAATAAGGTACAGGCTAATAGAGTTTATAGTACTTCACAGGCTCCATCCAATAAACACATTCACAGAAGTATTGTCAGGAGTCCATGTGAATTGCTTCATATGTTGTTGTACTTGTGCTCCCACATCCATACGATTTCATCAAAAAGGTTTTAAAAGATTTTAATACCCTGTTAAATACAGCATGTGTGTGGCAATTATTGATCTCAATCCTTCGGCGGTCATGTTCATGGGGGGCCCCGCGGGACAGAAACATAACATCTCATAAACATGTCATGAAGGAGGGCAGCACTGCAGCTCTGACAGACGGAGGGTCGACGAAACCCAATAAAATTCGGTGAAGAAAGGATTTCGATCGGCTTCATTTTTCTGACACCGATCCTTACAAGCGGTTCGGGACATCCTCCACACATTTATCTAGTATAGTTTGAATTGTGCCATTCAGCCCCTATCCAGTTGCGTATCCCCCTTTTATTGTAAGGTCTCCACTGTATTCATTTGATAGGACACCTACCAGAGAGCCAACATCAGCTAATCACACAACCAGCCGAGCACAATGAGCGCCTTGTTGAAACAGCAAAGTGTCGCAAGGCTCCATGTGACACGCAAACAAGACACATTTCTGTGACAGGACACAAAACAGCATGCGCTGAGTGCAGAAAATCGATGCACCGGTTAAATAATTTAGCATTAAGTCACATGTCCTCAAATATGAACGATCAAAAATCCTGAAAACGGGTAATCACAAAGATGATTCCGCCTGAGAGCTGTTTACCGGCTGTACCGCTCATTACTCTCTTCCCTCAATGTCCTGTTACTAATGTGTTTTACAGGTAAGCTGTTTTTCAGTTCTAAAGTGAGTTTTGCAAACTCTGTGTCTCAATGGCACTTCTCCAGATGGGATGCTCTCACAAGCATTACATAATGTCCTTGAACCACAGTGAGCACAAAGAAAAACAGCGAAATTGAAATAGGGGGAGGGGGAGCAAGACACCCACACATCTGCACCATCCATACTCAAACGAACATTCACAAGAGGCATGCATCGGCTCACACTGGCTGCAAGGCATTTCAACATATTCGACACAGCACTCGATCTGCAAGTAAGCCACACAAGGTTATGCCACATGTATCCATGGAGCTCAGAGCATTCCATGGACAACACTTTTCTCTAATCCCAATGCATTATAGGCACTTCTTAATGCAAATGTTTGATGGATTGTATCTTATTGGATACAAATAAATGATTCACGTCAAGCGTGTGCAGACATTGACATTTTCTCACCAAGCTGCTGAAGGCAGATTGTAATTAGTGTTTCCACAAGAGGGTCTGTGGGCGAGGAAGGTTCCCAGGAAATGGAACAATTCAACAGACAATAGGGTGAAGAGGCATTTGTCTAATGGCACTCCACAGCATCCCATCTCAGTGCCATGGATCCTCTCAAAACGGCAGAAGTAAAAGAGGGCATGGCCTTTAATGGCCCCTCAAGAGCTTTCCCGAGCTAGATACATTAGCAGCCTTGATCGAGTGGGCCTGAAAATTAGAGTTTACATGGTGTCAATAGAATATAGGATGAAAACACAACACATAATTATGTGTTATAGTGCTATACGATTTTGTAGCATTACCTGAAAAGTAAAAATGTATTTAAAAAAAAAAAAAAAACTTGATTCCACCTCATTTTCTTAGAGACAATGTATGTTTATTGGACTTGCATCTTGTTATATAACCACGGCAGTTGAACATGCAAGACTGTGTTGTGAGGCAGTGCTTCTCCTTCACACACGCTGCAGTGGCGATGATCATCACTAATATACTCTGCGGCACTCCGCCTCTCATAAGTTGACAGTGTCGGTTAAGAAAAAAACTTAAAACAAACCAGGGATCGTTTTACAGGAAGTGATGTAATGTCGCAAAGAATTTCTATTTTGAATGCTTACATTGCTTGTCATATGGCAACTTAGGAGGAGGATGTAGGCCTTGTGTGACTTTGTTTTAGTGAAGACTCAACTCGTGGAAGTCACTGCTGTTCTTCACTTTACTGTTTTGGGAAGAGGGAAAAAAAATGGCGTAACAAGCAAAACTGGTTTTAAAGTTATGTGTTTTCTTAGTAAATATGTGCTGTGCAGAGGATCTGCTGTAATTCATGCCAATGTGAAGAGTGGTCAATGTGGATTTGAAAAAAAGTAATTAATAAATATTCGGAACTGACAGATAACTGAAGTGTTCAATTTGAGAATAACATTTGGTGTGGTGACAGGTATGAGTGTGTGTGTGCAAAGAGGTGAGTGAAGGATTGGTTTGGCTTACAGGACTGCATACAAATACTGTACACATATCATCCACACATCGGGGACATTTTTGAGTTTCCACTTGACCCCACCCTGTGCACTCGAAGAAACACACACACACACACACACACACACACACACACACACACACACACAGAAATGAAGCATGCCAACCACTGAGTCACTGCACTGCTCCTCGGGATATTCAGTTCCTTGGAAAAGCTGTTTATACTTTTGCTAATTGGTCCTTTTCAAAAATCAAGAAGATTTGTTTTAACAATATGTTAAATGGAAAATGATTAGCTGGGAAACCTTTTTAAAAAAGGTGATCTCCTTTTAACATTTTTTGAGACCCGTTATCAAATAATAGGATAAAGAAGCAATGCTTTGTGTTTTATATCAGGAGGAAAATACTCAATCTTTCCTTTCTGCGATACATTTGATTTGTTTTTAATTTTGAGAGTAGAGATTTGTTTTTTTCCTCGTTTGCAGGGGTTTTAGGATGAGACATGAGACACCAGATCTTGCCACATTTAGTTATAATTCTATTAGGTTGAGGTTGCTAATAGAAGGATGCATTTGCATGGTTTCAAACTGACAAAGGGTATTGAGTGAAAAGAGGTTGAAGTAAAGAAAAATAAGCATTCAACAAAGAGAAAAAACAAAACAAGTCTGCTCACAGATTCCAATCGTCAGTCAAAACAGTGACATTGGGTCTCCCGCCGATTTGATGACGTCAATGACAAGAAACCTTTGAACTTCGAGGGACTTCAGAGAACTCGTTCCCAGTGGCGTCCGGCTCGTATTACTTGTTTGTCTTCAATAGGGATTGAACGCTTACTTCAATTTCCCAGCACAATATAGAGGGAAATCCTGGGACTGAGAGATGGAGAGAGGCATCACCCAAGTAAAGGTCATCTCCACCCTACACCCAAGCCTCACACACAGAGACCAGTGGGTATTGACATGAGGTTTGGCTCCCTTTAAATAGATCAAACGAGCTTAAGCAGTGTAAAAACAATCCAGACATTTCGGTGGAAATGAATCACTGACCAACGGTGATCTGAAGATCAATGTTTCTGCCCTGTTTTCTGCACCTGTTTACATCCTTGCCATGTTAAAGCTCTGGCGTGACAGGTGTTGTCAAAAGCACATTATTAACATTGTATCAGAAATAGTCCTGAGGTGATGCAGGTACCTAAAATTGGACCTCTGTGTCTTCTAAAACTACTGTATGACATCTCAATATCACATTGTACAGGCAACATCATTTATGTATGTGTTTTGTGTTAAGTTTGATGTCTCTCTTAGTTTACATTGAAAAAGCAGCAAAGGAAAAGAGAAAGAGTGTTTCTAACATGCATATCAAAGGCTGTGCTTGAGGAAGGATTAGCACTGATCTCCGGCTGGAGGCACCACAGTCTGAGTTAATGAGTCCTATTAGTCCCCAGCGAGTGCTTCAAGGATTACCACACTGTCCACCGAGGGGAACCTTTCACATTTTCAAGCCTGAGGACAGAGAGAGCGCGGAGAGTCTGCTTGAAAGTGGACGAGAGAAAGGGAGAATGAAACATGAGAAACAATGAGAGTGATGATGAGAGGGAGGGGAGACATCAGGGGCGTTATGAGTGGCTTGGAGCGTTTGGAAAACATCGTCATGGGGTCTAATAACAACATAAAATGCCTATAATGTGAGCGATCCCACCTCTGTGCGTGAGAGAGAGTTAAGAGAAGACGCAGCTGGAGGGCATTTCTCTCCCCTCTTCAGCGGTAGAGAGAGGTTCAGTAGGTTTGTGCCTTCCCCAACACTCGGATGAACCCATGTGCTCATCTTTCACAGAGCAGGTAGTTAGAGGATCACAAAAGACGGGTGAGAGCGGTGCAAGAGTGTGTGGCATCAAACCTACTTCTCAAGAAAACCGACAAGAAGTCACATGCACATTTCCTGTGGAGGTTCCCCATATTTCCTGTCAAGGTCACAGTCAAGATTGAGACCATCTTTGCACTATGTACTGTATCCTGAATACATGTGTGTTTGCACAGTGTGTGTATACAAAAATAACAAATTTCAAGGTTTTGATTGTAGAATCGTAACAAAACCAAAGAGGAGTACAACTAAACAGACCAAACTTTTTCTTCTTCTTTTTTTTAATATTATTATAATCGTTTTAAATCGGTCAAGAAAATGAAAGTATGTTATTAAGGAATCCAGGCTAAAGCCTGGTGGGATAAACACCGCACCAAAAGATAATGATGACAATGATGCTTAAATCAATGCACATAAGTCCTCAAAAGCCAAAATAATCTGATTCATTTTGTCCCAGAGGTTTTAAATGCATCACGTGTTTTACTATACGGCCGTGACATAACAGTGCAGCCAATTCAAATGTAATTGGAAAAGAAAAGATTCTCTAAAAAAATAAGCTCTAGTTTGGACAACCCTACAGAGACCCTTGAAAGTCCTAAAACCATCACTTTGGTAACCGCTACTTTACGCTGTCTGCATGGTCCGCTGAGGCTGCATGACAGAGGGGAAAAGAAAGAACAAAAAAACAACTCCACCACCGGTTATTAAGAGACTCGTCACAAAACAGCAATGAAAATAGCGTCACTCTGAACAGTACAGATATGTTCCGGGCTTTTTAGTTTGTTTGTTTGTGTGTGTCTCTGCTGCACAACCTCTCAACAGACAGGTCCCTGTCCCGATCCATCAAACTGTGAAATTAATCTAATAACATGCACAATCACAACAAGCGTCACATCATTTCCGAATGAGATACATCTCAGCGTCACAATGGATAATTGCACACCAATTGGCAGATGCCAATGTATGTGTCACAATCTAGATGACAGCTTTACTATGAAAGGGCCTGGGCATCGCAGCAACTGATCCATGACCAAGAATTTCTCCCCAGCCTACTGTGGTGCCCCTCTGTGGTCCATTATACTCAAAACAAATGAGCTCCGTAGCTCAAAAACAATGCCCTGTTTGATCCCGCTTGATTTTTAACCCTATACCACATTTTAATAATAGATATTTGTGACAAACCAGTTATTTTATACTTACTATTTCAGTACATTACATCAAATATTTGCTGTTGGCTGGAAAAACAAAAGTGATGAAGCTCTGTCCACGTCACAGAAAGCCAGCTACTGGCCCGATAAGCTACCTCCATTTAGAGCAGAGCTGACAAAGGGATTAGTGATGCAATCATCCAAATGATAAACACCCTACACACACACACACAGAGTTGTCGTCATCCTTGTGCAGATGGCGACTCTATGGACGCACACGTCTATCTATGTGTTTTGCATTCGAGTGTCAGAAGAACTTTTATCATCTAATTCTAGGGCTTTAACTTTTTTTTTCATTCTCCTGTTCTTTGCAAACTTGACAATTAGGAATTTAGTTTACAGTGCAAACAGCTACTGCTATTAAGCTTTTTGGCAAACAGCTGTAATCAGCACAATTGCATTTTGAAGAAACGGTACTTTGTGTTTTCACAAGATATTTGGCGAGCAATCTGTTGCAATCTCTTGTCCCCACTAAGAGAAACCTCGAGACTTCCTTTCATCCAGTGTTTAAACTACACGATGATATCAGCAGTGGTCCACTTTAAAACTCATTTAGGAAAAGTTAAGGTTATGGAATTGAATTGGAGAATTGTGGCTGGTGTTTAAACTGGGAGTGAAATACCTACGTTGACTATATTTAGCCAAGTTATGACATAAGACCAGCAACAATCAGTCAAGTAATCAATCAGTCTATATGCATACAATTAATCAGCAACTTGTATCTGTTTGTACTTCAGTATAAATGGTTGCACGCAGACACAGCAAATGCATCGTTGCTCTGCAAAATCTAAATCCAAATGGGCCCACGGTGTATTTACAGCCAAGCTAGCCTTAAAACTACGGCTCCCAACAGCCATTGGGCTGTCTTGACATAAACAAACAGTACATCAACCAGTTTGTGACAATAGACAGTAGTCCCAATGAATATATATATTGTTGGCAGTGATTACCCGGTGTAAATATTAAGTGCTGTGAACAATTTAACCATCTTTTATTGGGGAATGACACACAAAAGTCATACTGTGCATGATTGCTTTAACTGTGCTTGTTCAACAATATAAAGCTGTCTGTGGAGAAATGACTGAAGGAAGACAAGCGGTGCACAAGCTGCATGAAAGGAATAGTCTATAGTCCTGTCATTCCAAAAGATATTGTTTCATGTGGGAGGTCTTTGCTTTTGGAAAAGACTACCATAGTGCCTCTGAAATGAGAAGGTTTCATTCATTCGGAGAAGACAAACTCATTTAATTTAGCATTACACACACACACACACACACACACACACACACACACACACACACGTATATATATTTCTTGCCCTGGGGTCATAATGACAACACGTCACTGGTATATATATATATATATATATATATATATATATATATATATATATATATATATATATATATATATATAATGCAATGGCAGTGTGTATGAGGCCAAAACGTAAGATAACTCTGATATGAATATATACAATTATCACCGACATTGTTGCGCACGTGTGTTCCGCTCAGTCATGGGTGAGCTTTACCCCACACACAAACCACATGCTGGTAGCCGCATAAAATGCGTTTCTGTCACACCGACGAGGAAGGAAAAGACAAACCGACCGATTCCCGCTCTCGTAGCCAGCCGACGGTTCAGCGTTGAGACACTTATCGAGAGACAGTTATCACCGGACGAACCTCATCATCACGTTTTATAGGCGAGAAAGCAAGTCATCAACTTTGAAGCTCCGAGTGAACTCACGACAGTGTGAAGTGAGGTAGCAGCCTCGCGGGCTCGTTAAACGCCCCCCCCCCCCCCCCCCCGAAATGCACCAACATCAAAGAGTGTGGATGACAAGAGCAACCAGGTGAAAAGGCGACACGCAGACAGTCAATTGTGGATTTTACAAATGTATATATTTGACTTTGAACTCAAGAATGTACATAGCAGTAAAGCCTTCGACATGTATTGACAGGTGAAACCCGTCGGACAGAGAATGCCGTCTTTAAACTGTTTTTTGTTTTGTTTTAGCGAAGCAACAATTAACCTTTTTCCTTGTGCGGTTTGACAATTGCCACACTGCTTTTCAGGCTCTTAACGTCCCCAATGAGCCGGTATTCCCCCCATTAAACGAAGTTTTAGTGTCTTACCTGGCAGATTTAAGTAACGTCCCGTTGAAGAAGAAAAAAATAAAAATAAATCAGCATAAATGACCCGTAGGTAGAGGGTGGGAGCGCGTCTTGTGGTCCCCGCGCGCTGCTCCAAGTGAAGATGCCCCTCCTCCACCTCCCTCACGCGCCTACCAGCGCGCTCACACACGCGTTCTTTTTTTTATTTTCCTGAAACACTTTCCATACGGTATGGAGTTTGCGTTGAACCATTACGACTCAAACGGAAAAATAAGTCAGAACAAGACAACAAAAAAGAAGAAAAAAAAAACTGTAATTGTACTGTTTTTTTATTGCATGGATTGTAGTAGCTGCAGAGAAACAACGTTTCAGATGAGTACAGTAGGGGTTTGGAAGGTTTGAGGCCTCCCTGCAGTGACGAGAGATGGTCAGTGGACATTCAAATGGCACGGCTAACTTTATTCACCTTTCTCCTTGTCCGTCTACCACAAAACCTGCGCTCACATACTGCATTTAAACCGCAACGGGAACACCGAGGGCTGGGGTGGGGGGCAAGAACACGTTAACTTTCCAACGCTTCGCCGGCCGTGAGTTGGTGCATGGACTCATCAAAATGTGCTTCACTGTCTTAACACAGAAGATTGAGTGTGCTCAGATGTCAGCATGTCATTCTGTGGCTGCAGCTACCATTGTGGAGTAATAGTATATCATGAAGGATGGGTGTTATTGCTGGCTACTGTATTTTGTTGTTTTACTCTGATTGTTGTCACATTTGGGCGAGAGGCAATAAGAGGATTGTGGTGTGCTTTGGTGTGCAACTCCCTCAAGCAAGCACTTGACAGGTTTCACTATGTTCAGCTGCTCATCAAGTCGAAATATCAGAATTATTATCAATCACAAAAATAATAACGCAGAAATTAAACATCCAAATGCAGTATTCAAGCCCAAACTCTGTGGATTCAGACTAGGAGCAATGACTCCATCTACAGGTTAGTTGTTGAACTGCAACGACAGAGAAGGGTTGACATATTTAAGAAGTATTTGTTGCAGTGATTATAAAACAAAATACAAAAATCAGCTCCCTTTTAAAGTAAGTAGACCAGCCACATATTAAAACAGACTTTGCAATGTAGGACTTGTAAAATGGTCTCTCAAAGTATTTCTAAGTAACTTGGTCACTCAACTGTCACTGGAGAAAAAAAAACAATGAAATAACAAATATTTGTAATTTTACTGTACCTGAAAATAACTTTGCACCCAGCCCTTCCCGCAATATATGCAACTTCAGATATAGGACTCAAAGATATGGGCTCTAATGTTAATACATTTATCCATACTATGTTCATATAATTAATAAAAAAATAAATACACTTAACAAATACAAATTATTTTTGCAGTGGGTAAATTACCAAAGGAACAGATTATCACCCACAGTTGTATTGTTAACACATTTCTTTTTCAAGTGTAGGATTTCTCAATAAAACCACTATCCCTCCCCTTTCCCTCCCAACCCTCCCTCTCCTTCCATATTAATTTAAACCTCTTAAAGCCGCTAAACTGGTGTGGCTGTGCTATTGAGCTGGGTGAGATCAGACTCCCTCCAGTCATCTATAGGGCTGTATGTGAGCATTGGCTCACTAAAGGCTAAACGTTAACACTGTAGCACACTCATAGAGAGCAATCAGAAGTAAAAGTAGATGCTGATGATATATGTTGGCAATGGGACCAGAACTAGCTCTTGGCTTTGGCCAAAAAGCTGAGGGCACAAGATGTGCACGTTTACATGTCTTAAATCGGTATATCTTGTAAAAAGGTAATATGAAAACATTTTCTTTTTACTTGTATTTTCTTTTCTTTTTTTTTTAAATGTTTTTTTTTTTTGCTTATGTGTTTTTTTTTTGTACAAATCTTTGTATAACCTGTTGAGACATAACAAAACAGATTAAACCAACAGAAAAAAAATCATCCAACAAAAAAAAATTCCCATGCATAAGTTATGTCCCACTCTTACTGATTGCATTTGTAAGTTACCATCTTAATAAAATCTGTTTGTCTGTTGATCAACATGACATTTTTGATTTTGTACATTTCCAGCCATTTGCTTTTTTTTCTTCTTTTTTTTGAAAGGGGATACAATTTCTCATCCCATTTTCCAGCAGGTGGTTCCAGGTATTGCTGCAGAGTAGATTCCAGACACCAGACCTGTCTATTCCTGTACAGCAGGAGGCGCAAGAGGCATGTTGTGTAGATGCTGGCTGCAGGAAGAAACACCACTCCATAAAAGAAGCTATTGGGAAGCAAATGAGCTCGTGTCCATAGTGATTTCAGTTCAAGTTCAAGAAATTAAACTCCGTTTCCTATAACAATTCTTTTTTTGTTCTTTTTTTTCTGCTCAAAATTGTTGCTTGTCGCCCTGAAAAGCTTGACGGAGAGACAGATACCGTAGATGTTTGAATACTTCTAACAACCTCCCGAGGCTGGAGTCTGGCAGCAGAAGTGGGACAGGGCAGTCAGTCAGTTGCAGACAAGGACGGGAAGAGGGAGACGGCAGGGAGGAGAGGGGCGGGGCAGGCGAGTTCACCCCTATCTGCAGAGGTCTTCCTGTGTCGAGTCCCGCACATTTTTCCTCTTCTTGCTGTTGCCCTGGTGGTGTGGCTTGTTGCTCTGATGACTTTTGGTGCTAGAAGAGGAGCTCTGCTGCCCATGGTGGCCGCTCTTATTATTAGAACGAGACATCCTGGCCTGGGGAAAGAAACACGCAGGACGAAAACAATGCGAAAGTCAGGATGCACGCAGGACATCTTTTGGGGATTCAATACAACGTGCTGTAATGCTATCGTTTCATTCAATTGCTCTTTATCAAGCATATTGCATAAGACAATGCCACCAAATATGTTCCCGCTATCTGTACACCAGTGACATGTTCAGTTATTCAGGGATAATGTGTATGTATATGTAAAAGGTAACGCTTAGACCAACCTTTCCACCCTTGTTGCTTCCAGAAGGAGTGCTGTTTGCCTGGCTCTGTGGTCGGTTATTATTGACGACAGTAGACTTTTCTCTGTGGGCGCTGGAGCCCCGGCCAGACTGCTGCTGCTTGGCTGTCTTACACGGCGTGCCATCAGAGTCCTGGGGAAACCAGCAAAAGGATAATTAGGATGCCATAAGCAGGTTGTCACCATGACGTTTTACTCAAGCCCAATATTTGCGACGTGTGCGCGCACAAAAGACTGACCACGTCGCTGGAGCTGGATGATGAGGCCGTGGAGGAAGGCGATAGCGGAGAAGAAGAGGGAGAGGACCGCAGTGATGGAGAGGAGGAATTGGAGGAGGTTTTGCTGTGGGGAGCAGACGGTAGAACTACAACAACATCATCATCATCATCATCATCATCATCTGGAACGTTGTTGTTGCACTCATCGAGCTGCTGGGACTCAAACAGCGTGACATCATTTCCTATAGAAACGGAGAAGGGGAAAATGTAGACACAAAGGTTAACCGAGCCCTGTGACTGTAAAAGCTAGTTTTAATAGGACTTCAAATATCCTATGAATTAAAGAAAATTGCAAAAGACTGAACATACTGTTGAGTGGCAGATCATTCTGAGACTGGCTCCCCCAGTTCTTTCTGATCCATTCCCTGTACTCATCCACTTCCTGTGTTACCCGGATTATTCGGCCCAGTATGCTGTGATGAGATAGAGCAAAGGGTAGACCTCTTATACCAGTGTTTGCAAATGCTTCTCATAATGACAGAGTATTTTTAGAGTATGATGAAACAATCTAACAAATCAAATACTTAGATTTTATGATTTGCAATATACACAACAGCGGCAGTTTATTGTTGTGAAATCACAACAATAAAGGATGCCGTCATCGACCACTACTCCAAATCTTACCTCTCTGTCTCGTTATTGGGGTAGTACTTGGCAATGGGTGACACGGCGTGGCTGAGCACCACATAGGCGTAGTCGAAGGCCTGCTTCACTTGCATGGCGCCGTATGAACTCCGACCAACATCGTTGTCTGTTGGAGGCAAGGCAGACGGCGTAAACGCTAGAACACGACAACCTGCCAATACACGTCATTCCCTTTTATCCGTTGAGTTCACTGTTCCTACCAGGCTGCAGTGGGTCCTCGATGTACAGCATGGAGGGCCTGTAGCAATCCATCATGTTCTTCTGAACCTCATCTTTGGCAACGTAGCAGCCTCCATCTTTTATCCTGATGCCCGTTTTCAGGTAGTTGAAGTGGCGGCCGTAAAGCTCAAAGAATTCAATGAGCAGGACGCCCATGTTGATGTTGGGGCTGCACACATCTTCCCTGTAGTGAAGCTGGAAAACACGCAGCGCAAGAAGATTTATTGCAAACGGTTACGGGAGATTTTAATACTTTTGCTGAGATAGCATGATAGTCTTTACATTGCATGCTCTGAATACTGCATTCAGTGCTATCTCAGATTGTTTTTTATACAGAATTGTAGATATTTTTAAAGACAGAATTAAAAATACAGATCTGTAAAGGAATGAGCACCACATGTCATTAAGCCAATAAGAACGCAAACTATTCAAGACACATTTATCAATGTGTTGATAAGAAACACTATGAGCTCTTGTGGATGATTAAGTGTATCTGACCTGCAGGAAGCTGACAGCCATGAGGAAGAGACTGTAGGAGCCAATTCCACCAGTAAAAACCTCATTGAGGTCCCTCTGCAGTAGGAACTGCTTCAGCACCAGGACCAGGTAAGGCAGCACGGGGTATTTCTACGGGACAAAACATAGACACAGTGAGGTCATAGTGAGAATGTGGATAGTTACAGCACCCTTAGGAGGACAACAGGAGTTTTAAGACAAAAAAGTGCAGGACCTTAAGCGGCTGTCATACTGATCAGTGAAAAATTTAAAATCTCGTGGTACTTTGTCAAACTGGATTTCCGCATTGTCACCATTTTAAAAAAGAAGCAGAATGATGGGATTGGTTTACGAGCGGGGGCTGTCTGTGACAGGGCTGGGATTACTTCTCGCGGTAGTGATAGATTGCTACCCGTTAAGTCCGAGACAAGCTGCACAAACTATATATACACTTAAAATAGGAAGAACACTGGCTACTGGTGTACAGGCCAGAATACAGGAAGTGTTGTTAACTGTACCTCTTTGAATTCCTTGATGAGCCGGGCAGCTTTAACGCCACTCTTCACATTGAAGCTGATGTCCACTTTGACCTCAGTGAAGGAGTCGGTCAGCTTGATGATGGGAACCTGAAACACACGATACAAATGCTGATACTGAGGAAAACAATCACATCAATCAAGTGCTTGGCTCAAGAGCCTCCTGACATCTTTCTGTAAGACACTGAGTCAAAAAAAACACACATGCAATCATCCACAAATCCACATTTTCTGATCTAATCCATTGCTAAACTACTTAAGCAAAGATTTCAAATGCTAATCTGCTTTTAGAATCCCGAACAAAAGTGAAAGGTGAAATGCAAACAAAAGCTTTAATCAAATCCTTTAAGTCCTGATATAAAATAAACTCTGATGTGTAAAAAAAAAAAAAAAAAAAATCAAAGTTCCAGGCATACTGCTCTACACTTGAGGCATTTCCCTGGATGCACGTCTGAATACAAAGCCTGTAGTATGCCAACCAGTTTAGTGAGGGTTTAGGAACTGTCAACATCGATGTGATTTATAGCTCGTAAAACTAACCAACATCAAATACCTGAATATGACAGTCAACGTCATACTGATTAATGACTGACAACAATGATTGTTGACTATTATAAATCCTATTTGGCCAAATGCAGCCATTTGTACACCAACAGATTAATGGAACTGACAGTATATGAAATACTCGGCAAGGAAAAAGACTTAAGACTCTACACTTGTGATTGATTACGGTCTTACCGTGGCTTTGTCCAAAACTTTGATAGAGTTCTCATCTGCGACGTTCCTCTTCCGGAGAGCCTCTTCAAGTGTCCAGAGTGGGAGCGTCTCCCACTTTCCAAACACTACCAAGTCAATGTCACTGGTGGAAGAGAGACATGACAGGTATCACTTAGGTCCACTACATTACGCACAACTTAAACTGTACAATAACTAGTTCAATAATTCAACTGCGCAATTACTGCGTTAATACTGCATTTTATTTTACATAGTAAGTCCAGACTTTGTAACGCATCACTTGACTGAATAGAAGCACAAACTACATGTAGTCCTAAATGTACAAGCACTAACAAAAATACCTTTCTACTGAGAAACACACCAACAGCTAATGGACTAATCTGTGTGTAACTTTTGAAAATGGGAATCACATTCTTGCTCTTACAAAACGAAAAGCACTCCCTTGCACAATTCCGCACACTCTGAGGTTTTGCTGCTACAGCCACCACATAGCCTGCTATGACCAGCAGTTTATGGAGGCTAATGTTAGCATTCCTCTGGTAAAGAAAGAGTGTAACTGCTGTGTAACGGACATTAGTCAGTTTGCTGACTTCATAGCTGCCCTCTATTGTTACATTTTGTTTCAGTATTTACTCATGTACTGTAAGGCAAGACCCCTCTAACTTATAATACACTAATATTAATTATAACTACCTGCCAATTCAGAGGTTTAGTGTGTAATTTCAGCAGTGTAGTGTTTTCACTACATACAGAATGTCACACACAAGCATCCACTACAAACAAGACATGCACACAGACAAACAAGTGTGCACGCACACAGTGTAAATGATCTGCGCTGTGTGACTTAAATGCAGGAAAATAGACACATTTGTTTCCTGAACCACAGAAGCACACCAAAGCAGATTCACACACATTGCCCGATGACATGCACGCATCCGTTAACAGCTTAGTTTCTTTTAAGTGCTCAGTCGGGTGTGAAGAGTCCACTGATCCAGGCGACTTGTCTGTGTCCGACATTTATTTGTTGCGAGTGTGTATGCGGTTGTGTGTTTTTGTGAACGTGTGGTGTGGCTGTTGCTGGCCTTTCTCAGAATGAAGTCTACTTTTTTTTTTTTTTTAAAGATCCAGGATCAACAGTGCTAATAATTAAACAAAAGCAAATGAGGTGTTGGCCAACACAGAGAAAAGTATTTTTGTTAGGGAGCCAGTTCACAGTTAAGTTTGGCAAAGACGAAAAGAGAGCAAACATGTGTTTGAAAAAGGGTGTTTAGGAAACAAAATGGCTCACCTTGTTGGCAGATAAAGACCAGTGCTGAAACTCCCAAAGACTTGGACCTGGAGTGATAAGAAACCTAGGTTAACATGTATACAGCTATCATTTTGTGGATTCAATAGATTACATTAATGTATGCATATCCTACAGAACCATCCAACACCTGAACTATTCTATCAATTTATTTTTGACAGTTGCTTTAATCTTTTAATATCTTCTAATCTATACTACTGCACAGACTTGCCTGAAATTGTGTCACCAAGCACAGATCAACTTGGCTTCTAATTTTCCCACGCTAAGCTTCATTGCAATAAAAAACCTGTTCTCCTCGCTGCATAAATATCACTATTTTTCAGCTTAACATGGTGTTGATTTAATGACAAGCCCAAACAAACAGCAGCAGAGGTGTGGTACAAAAACTACCTATCAGGGGTTAATTGAAAGCGTGTGTAGTATGACTATTATAACACTTCAGTTGCATTTCAAATAAGGGATTAAAGACCAGGGTGGCTTCAATGAAACAAGCAAATCCTCCACTAATGTGGAAGTTGGCTATTGTGCTGATCAAAACAGACTTGATGAAAATATCTCCAGCCTTTTAACCTTTATACAGTGCACAAATTGGTGTGTGTACAGAAATAGAGTTAAGCCTTGACCCTACCATTACTCCCTCAAACCACCTCCCTGCATCACACATCAACTAGTAGTACAAACTCTGGTTTACAGCCCAGTCACATGTGCAGGGCTAAGCCGATTAAAGAGCCCTGTTTGTGAATGAGTGTATAGCAAGGGTGACAGGTTAGGTAACTCCAGGTGGTCACCCTGGTGAGATATGTTATCTTGACTTGACATTCTGCAGGCAAACCTTTGCTGGTAGCGTGAGTGTGATCCGTGTACAACGTTCACAACGTGTTTAAAAAGCATTTCAAATGCTTTATAGAAATACAATAAAGAAGCTTTTGTGGGCATTTTTACAGCTGATCCAGAAATAGCCGACAAGATTGTGATTTGTCTGGTCAGTGTCTGGTCGAGGTCTACGCCTCTAAGTTCATCGACTAAACAGGATCATGTTGAGCAGATGACCGCGCTGACCTTGTCCATTCCACAGTGGAAAGGCAATAAAAACAAGGCAGGCTCGGAACAGCATTGTGCCCCTTAATTTAGGAGCAGCTAAGCTCACTTTGAAGCCCCCTGCTCTATCAGCATGATCGGAGTCAGCGTGTAGTAGAATGCCCGAGGTGGTGCTGATAACATGGCCCAAACCGAGTACCGTGCAGCAGGGAGATAACAGAAAACAACAGGATGCTTTATGACATTAGCTGACTGTGTTGCAAATTACAGAGGTCCCTCCAAGGTGTCCAAAAGTTGCCTGTTCACAGTACTCAATCAATGCAGGCATTATGCTCAGTTTTTATAATTGACCAAATATTTCCACTATTACACAAATACATTTTGTTTCTACCAAAACAAAATAGCCTCCAGTGTTTAAGTAGCTTTCAGATTACAGCTCAGACTTTCTGGAGGACAGCTGGGGGCAGTTTTTAGCCTGATTTTCGGAGGCACGCTGGAAGATCTGGTCTGTTACGCCCTGCAATTCAAACGTAAAACCACAAAGAAATATCTGTTTTTGGTGTCGGTGAGGAGGATGTGTACCTCAGCACTGGGCCACAGGTCGTGGATGACTCCCTTGATTCTGTCCACTACCTCCAGTCTCATCTTCTCCTCTTCTGGCCGTGGGGAGATGTACTTATAGAAGTCAATGACCTCCTCGTGTAACCTGTGAATGACAGAACACAGTGTTGTGAAGAGTGCGACACTGTTTTGTGTGTATGTTAATCCTGTGAATTAAATATCCTGACAATGAAAATGTTCTTTTGCATTGGTGGAATTATCGGTCTTCAAAAACTCAAAAAGCTGGATCGTGTATCGCGTCTGATTGCCAAAAAAGTCAACCTTCTCTTGGCTAAGTAAGTTTCTAAAAAAAAGAAAGCAGGCATTTCCAATTCTCAAAATATTTCCATGATCAGCTTTTATTCTAGAGGTACAAGTGAATTCATGACTATTATTGGTTGGAATATATGAATCGGAGTCGTCAATCAGGTGTCTGATACGGGTGGAGGTTAATTATTACTGAAAATAAAAAAGGGTCAATAATACTAGAGAAAACCTGGAAAGCAGCTGTGTTTTTATCATCGCAAACCAACCATTTATTTGTGGGGTAAAACAGTAAGGCAGGGCTGAGGAAAAACAAAAACAAGAACCTGTACTGTGTCCCTGTGTTATGTCAGTAAAAAAATAAGTTATCTCAGTAAGGGCAGGCTACACAAGGGTACTGCATTCAACCTTGGAACAAGTCACTCTGCCCACATAGGCTGACCTTTACAATGACCAGTTTGGTCTGTATACACATAGATGACAAGTCTTTGTGGGTGGACAAGAACACAAACATAAAGGAGAACACTAACACACACAAGCATGTACACATGCACAAAAACCCATAAAGAGCCAAATCAATCCAATAATAGGAACAATCCTCTTGGCAGAAGAGAAAGAAAATGTTTTGCTATTTAAAAATAAAATAAGGCTGCAAAGTAAAGCCTGCATAGACCACAGAAAGTTGGACAAGAAAAACACTTGCAGCTACCAACACTAACTGACTGACTGACTGCTGTTTGGATAACCACCAAAGAGCACTGTGTGTGCGTCCAGTGTCTGGGTGTTATGCAACAAGAACACTTCACCTGACCTCAGTCAAAGTTCACTGGGACTCACCTATATTATTATTATTATTATTATTATTATTATTATTATTATTATTTGTTAGGTTTTAGACAATCTGGTAGAAGCCCAGGCTACGGAGGCAACACTGAAACGTTGCCTGTCTGTTAACCACGAGGGGGAAAATACGAGCACAATGTCAGATAATGTGAGTTTATTACAAAGTCACATTTAAAAGAAGGAAAATGCTGTCCTAAATGTAGTGAATATAATGTAGGTTATCACTAAACTTAGGATAAAAGAAGGACTGAACAACCAGAAAGTCCATGACAACATGGATTTTCTTCTGTTAAATATTGAATCCAAATGAACTGCAATTGTAGTGTCATCAACAAAAATCAGTACAAATTAAGCGTATAGTGGATGATTTGGTCAGATTAAGATATAGAGCCACTGGAAACAGAGTTTCTATTTGCTTTGTGTGGTTGTTTGTTAATTCTTAAACACTTTGTGCTTTTAACCTGGCATTAAATGGGACTTCTATCTTGTTTGAAGTGTGACGGGCTGAAGCTTTGATGCCCCGCCCACTTTTGTCTTTCTGATAACAGGCTGTTTCAATTTCATTGTTGTTCAATTTGTTACTTTTCTATTAAGGACGAAGAGGAAACAGTTTTAGTTTACATTTACTGCACCTCCTCCAACCACTGCACATTTCAATGACCTAATCCTCTTTTCCCTGTGCACACGCAGAGAGTCCAGCCTCCATCACAAACACATTAGGTTTCATTTTAGGAGAAAAGAAACAGCAGCTACAGTCTGCATTACAAAACACAACATAAGTTTTGATTTGGAAGAGAACACAGATGTCTGTAGCTGACTTATGCATCATTAAGACACCACAGCCCAAAGCCCAACACCAAATCAACCACATTGTAAGAGCAGTTGAATTGAAGGATTGTATAGGGTTGGGGCTAAAATGATTTCACTCAGCTTTAGTGCATTTTCATAAATATTAACCTCTAAAGAGGGCATTCATATTAATTCATCTTTTTGGTTTGATTCTTTTAAGGTGCAACAAATTACACTATAAAAAACACAACTGGTAAAATGCATTTCCATTCCACAACAGCACCAGTAAGTTTCATTTTACAGCAAACAGAATGCTACTGCTCCCTGGTCGTCACGTGTTAGGAGCAGTCATAGAAATAATGTCTCATGCCACACCTTGCTAGATCAAGTTTCATCTCAGCCCTGCGCATGCTTAGGGAGCACATGGACCCTTGGCACTGTTTATCTCTTAATCCCACTTGCCTATATCATTGTAATATTATGTAATCTCAAGGAACAGATTTCCAGAGCTGAAGGGGAAAAAAAATGTTCTCTCGCTTGCTTAGCATTTGGAAGAATAACAGAAGGGAAATGAGAAGAAGGGCTGCAATGGAGGATACAACAAGTGCTAAGCAGTCTTCTAACAGCAAGCCATGCAGTGACACACAGCTCAGAGGACATGCAGAATTGTGCTTCTTTGTTTCTTAATGTTCACACTAAAAGTAACGCTTCAAAAACAATTATTTTCAGAACTGAGAAAAGATTTGGTCTCCAAAACATCAGAATACAATACAAAATACCCACCATAGTTCCACAGAGCCTCAGTTAAACACCTAATGTTAAGAAAATAAATAAAAGAAAGTCGTCTCATCTGGAACCATCCATTGTTTGGCATTTCTGCTTGAAAATGATAAACAATTTTCCGTCCCTGTAGTCAATCAATCTCAATTGTGTAAGCACTGATTTTTAATTTGGTATCGCATCACAGTCATAACGTTGGAATTATTGCTAGCTGTAGGTGACGTGCATTTTAAGGCAGCATTGTACGGTCATACCCAAAGTATGGGCATGACAAGACAATGAGCTCATGACTCAGGGCAATTTAAAAAAGGTCATGCGTGAGTGATGCAGTAGACCATCAACCATCTAAAAACATTTGCTCATAGAACATTTCTTATTACAAAAATCCAAAGAATAATTTCTTACTATACAAACCAACAAAGAAAGTGCACGTAGCCCATTATATAATAGATCCAGTACTGGGACCGCAAAAGTAGGATCAGTGTATCCCTACTGCTATTGCAATCCTCTGTTGCATGTCAATTATTGCATATTATTATGAAACACTGCTTCACAATGAGCTTCAGTAGACCCTCGACATTCCTACATGGCTTCTCCATGAATGCACTGCAACACCTCGTCAGAGAATTATAATGATGGACTTTACACAGCTCAAAGAAGAAGGAAAATGGAAAGGCAATAGAAAAAAAATTATGAGCATGCAAAGGTAAAAATAGAGAAAGGCATAAGTGGAAGTTAAAAGGTTCAGGGCCAGAAACACCCAGAAGGTGAACAAAAACATTGAGCGGGAGGGAGGATTGGGTGTGGTGCTGAAATGCCTTCATGTGAACGAGAGCCATCTGTTAAGTTGGGTTGCATGAAGGAAAAAGAGGTTATTGTCACATAACACTGACTACTACTTACTGACAGTTCATATACCTTGGCACAACGGTACAAAGGTGTCTTTCAAATTGCCCGTAGCATAGTTTAAGAATGTAATACTTAATAACAGGCATGCTGGAACATAAAAAACACCTGCCTAGATATATAGATATGTGTAAAAGACAGTGAACAGTGTTCCAGTGTTGTGTATTAGATCAGGTTGGTCATTGCTGAAAGAGGTGTGACCATTGTTGTGGCCATATTGTCCTAGAAAGCGTCCCAACATCATGACCCTTTTATTTTTTTGCAAGGGTTGAAATTTTGGCCCTGGACATCCTTTGCAACAAAAGAGGGTAGTTTGTGTCATGCGACACTGCTGTGTCTACGTTTACTGGGTTGCTAGGAGGCAAATACATCGCATCCCACACTGTTTTTTCTAAATGAGGACAACCTCAAACGGAGGCAGAGGTGTCAATGTCTCGAAGATGGCAGATGCATTAATGTTTCATCAATTAACTGATCTGGGGTGCTACATGTTGGCCACTGAGACAAAGCGGCTCAAGTTACCCAGAAGCCCAAACACTGCGGTCTGCTAGTGGTAGGCTTGATCATGAAGCAGAGTACAGTCAAAAGACGGTCAAAAGAGGAACAGTTAAGCTCTACATATGGTAATACCAGTCCAGAATAAACAAATTGTTTGTCACACACCAATAATTATCTGTTGATTGTCTGAGCTTCATATAAAAAATCCTTTGTCGCAGCATCAACTGATCTGGTGTCAGTGTAGGAACTAAGGCAATCGCTTTGTACTAAAAATTCTAATTACAGATTTAATGTTGTAAACAACAAGAATGAAATGTACGATGTGAAATAGTCGCGCCAAATTAATTTGATTTGTTTTCTATATTTCTTGATGTGAAACAGCTTCAATGTCGTAGCTACTATTTAGAAGTAGTTTGCAGTGAAGATTGCAACATTCATCAAAGTGTGTACAGCTTAACTACTGCCAATAGAGAAACATGTGGTTTCACCAACTACAATTTAAAACTAGCTTTCCCAATACCGACGAATGCAAGGTCATGTGACGCTTGTCATGCGTTTGCTTTTCGTAAGTTATATATATATCTATATATCTATATATCTATATATATATATCTATATATAATATATCTATATATATATATCTATATATATATATATATATATATATATATATATATATATATATATATATATATATATATATATATATATATATATATATATCTATCTATCTATCTATCTATCTATCTATCTATCTATCTATCTATCTATCTATCTATCTATCTATCTATCTATCTATCTATCTATCTATATATATATATATATATATATAGATATATATATATATATATCATTGTACTTCTTACTATTCATTTTTAATTACATTAAAATAACTTACATATATTTCTGGTTAGTTTGGCAAGTTTATTACACACTTTAAAATGTGATTTTAAAGCAACACTTTAGCAGTCGTAAAAAGATAGGAAGAGAAAAAAAATGATTAACTTCGGCCACAAGAAAAGGAATTTGTCAAAGGCCAGCCATTCTGTAAATATGCTGAGAAGGTCACAGTTTGACCACACGTTATGAAAAGAAATGCAGAACACTGTGTATCGCTCACTGACTGCATTAGTCTGGAGCATGGGAAGGCTTTCCATTGGACAGGAAGAAGCAAAAAAAGGAAAACACATTCCTTGCTACACATGGGAAGGCTGAGTTATGGTGAGCTGCCCACACATGCTGTTCAGACGGGGCCCGTTTCACCTACAGTCCAAATGGCCAGCATGCAGACTTCTCTCTCTCCACAGGCTTACAAGCTTTGGCCGAGAGCCAGCCAGCGAGCTGAGAGGGGAGAGCGTGACATAGATGTCAAAGCCAGTAGAGGCTGGAACCACGGTTCTAATAATGGAGCTTCAGTCACAGAGGTGCTATCTGTGTGCTGGTGCTGGGAATCATAAATCTCCAAAAGACAGGGGCAATAAATGGCAATAAAGGCATGAACTAGGGCTACTCATCAGTGAGCGATTAACCACACATTTCATTAGCCTGCAAGTGATGTTCTGCTTCAACACTTGGAATTTGCTGCCAACGCTGAGCTCTACTAAAATTAATCAAGTATAGGCTGCGCAGTCATTACTGCCATTTTGGGGCAGAGGAGCAAATTGCTTCGCGTGAATAAGACATTCAACATAAGTGAGGATGTAAGTTTACAACAAAGATGTCAAAAGGAAAAGAGTAGAAGGTCATGCCTTTCCATTCACAGGCAGACTCACAAAACAAGCCATGCAGGACAAGTAGCATAAACAAGAGCCATAGTCGAGGTGCCCTTGTGCACAATAGTAAAACTCTAAAAAAAAAAAAAAAAAAAAATTAAAACAACGTGGATGCTACCAAATGTAAAAGATAGACTACCAGCATTGTTCTGCTAGAACTGAAGAACTCATTGACCCGGTAATCTCAGCACACCAAATATGTACTGTTCATGACCCAGATGCGCTGACAATGTGTATTTTTCTCACCATAAAACCTACGATAACTAATCAACAAAATGTCAAGATAAGACAATTCATGTGACACTGCGTAATTCTAAGAGCAACTTGTATTATACATTAAAGATGGTACCTGCTCAACCTAGCTATTAGGCAATTCATGTAGCATACATTAAACAGATAATGTAACAGTAACTTTCACATTAGACAATGTCATTTTTCCTGCTTCCAGTCTGCATCAGTTAGTTAGTGTTTACAATAAATATAACTGCAGCAAATGGAACAGAATTGAAACTGTTTTTGTATTTTACCAGAGAAACATTGTATGAAATGCCATTAGTTAAAACCACCATTTCAGATGCCATTTCGTGACGACCCAATAGAGGATGAACCTTGTAAATTGTGTCTCCTCCTTATATACAAGAGACAGCCTTTTCCTCCCCTTGGCAGTTCAAAACAACTACAAACACTTGGGATTTCCGACGTGCTTCAAGTAAATCCACTGATCACTCTGAATAAATTATTTCACAATGGCTCTCTGTTATAAAATGACTGGAATTTAGGAACATTGCATCTTGCCTACACAATAAAAACCCAGAACACGCCAGATCAGAACACAGTTCAGCCAGACAGAAATGGGCCACAGCTCTCCCAGGCTACACTGACTTCCTGTGCCCTTATAAAGAGTCTAAATAACTGTTCCACACCACCAAAAAATGAGGTGGAAACACTCCCTTAGAACTCCCAATCTGATTGGACAGACACTCAAGGGGCTTGGGTTTCTTTCTAGGAGGGTTGGCTTTGTTTTGTGGAAGTGAGGCCGTGTGCAGCATGTAAACACGGGTCCTTTTCCCCTGAGAGGCGGGCCGCTTCCTTGGACCTTCACTGCCCCACAAAGACTGGAAGAGCGTAAAATACAAATAAGCACATGCCTCCTCCGCCTCTGCAGCCCCCATTGCCAAATATAGTGTACAAACTGCCTCATGGTATAATGCATACTCCCACTTTCACCTTTTGTCTACTTGCGCATATTCAAATCCAACTAGGATACCCACTGCTCCCTAAACTGCTTAACCTGACTGAATGGTCAAACATCATTGTATTTCCTGCATACAACAGTGTGAAACCCCAAAAAAATGGAATCATAAGTGTAAACGGCAAAAAAGAAAAAGGGCTCTTTAGTGTTTTAATACGGAGCAAAAGTATTATAAAATGTGTATATCCAAGCAAGAGCCAATCATACATGGGAAGGAAGCAATGTAGTCACAACGGAGTTCGCCAATTTGACAAAACACTGACGCTCATTAACAACATGCTAGCATCAATGATGACAACAAGGCTAACTCTAACAAAGGAGTATAAGTAACCTCTATTTGGTGGATCGCTGATGTTGTATATACGCCGTTAACAACCGTGGTACAGCATGTATATTACTCTTCTACACAGCCCACATCCATACTGCATCCCTCCCAAGCAACAAAACATGGAGTATGTGCGAAGACATAACCATGGAATTAACATAACCTAGCAGCCAGGAGCTTTTACATCCACACAAATACTGTGTGCATTTTGAAATGCATTTCTTAATGCCGTAGAGCATCGTGACATTGTGAGTGGGGTTAGACAGAGAGCTCTCAGTGGTGGTTAGTGTGATCAAGGCTCTGAGGTTCAGGTATTAGCAGAGCTAATCACTAAGGAATGTCCTTATGCAAACACAGAGCTTCCATATTACTATAAATGAGGATCAGCCAAACAGAGCTCCACACTCTGTTCTGCTTGTCTACATCTGTCTAGCAAAGGGGCGGGGAATGGGCAAAACTCTGCACCTAAAAGGTCTTCAAAACAGAGCCCAACCCACCAAAATATTTCCCCCAAGTCATAATATCTAAAAGAACTTCTGGTGAGGTAAGGAGGTCACTGACGTAGTTATAAGTTAGTAGGTGCATTTATTACACCGTGAGACTTAATACTATTAAAAGCGACCAGCTCTGGTGCGAAGGTTAAATGTACAGCCTCTGTAAAGGACTTACAATATCATAAACAATTCTGTTCGTCATTCAGCAGGGGTGAACACACAGAAAAGAGTTTGCATTAAAGCTATAGATCACCCTACTTCTTATTGTTAACCTGAATGTGTCTGAATGCACACACACACACACACACACACACACACACACACACACACACACACACACACACACACACACACACACACACACACACACCTTTCTTTAATGACCGGTCAGGCTCCAACTATTGCAATTTAAAAAGAAAGATGTGCATTCAGAAACATTTTGACAAAATATAGGTGTGATTGGACAAATTTGACAGTCACTAGAAAATACAGTTATTTATGTTGGACGATTCAAAATCATCTGCCTTATACACATACTGGTTGTAAAACATTGTTAAAGCCTTTCTCTATGTCTGTGTTAGTGTGTATGTACTGCCAGCAACAATTATTGGTGTTCATACTGGCATGCATACTAATCATCTGAAACTGTAGTAGGTGCCATTGGACAAATCTATAACAAGCTTGGAAAAAAACAAGAAAGCAGGAAAAGCTGTATGTAGGTACGGTGCCTGTGGTCAAATCACAATGTCCACATTCACGAATTCAAAGTATGTGGGGGCTTAAGCTGTCCAACTGTCAAATCCTCGATGTGCTTGAGGGCTCCCTCGCAGACATTCTGAGCCCTTTATGCACACTTTCTATAAGTCCACATTTCTGCAGACTTTGCGGAAGGGAAACGCCACAATTCATAGCGTTGTTGCGCTAAACAAGGGGTTACCACCGAAGCCCCAAGTTGGAAAAGATTTTTTTTTAAAAAGGAAAACAACGTGGAATGCACATGAGCATTCAGCCTGGTGTATTAAATTAACACTGAAACATCAGAAAAGGCGGGGAGTACTGAATGAACATACTGACCTTTGCTGCTCACAATAAGCAGTTTGTCAACTTTGGTAGACTCATTCGTTCTCACTTTCTCTTAAGTGCTGAATATCTGTGGGAGTAGGGAGGCTGCAGGAGAACCAGTAAGATGGCTCAATCCATTAAAGTGTCACTTGTGTATGGGGGGAAAACCCTGTCACATTCTCAAAGCTCTCTTATGACTCTCCATTTCAACAATGTGTTGCTGATTGGCAGGTTTACTCCAATATGCACCTTACTGAAAAGCTGTAGGGTGCATACGCCTCCTGTGCACATACATGCTCCTTTATACAACAGTTTGTTTGCAACCACCTAATGAACATCATAATGTTAACAGCCCTGTTCCGTTTCTACATTCATATCCAAAGGCCTCATTTGTTGCAGCTGTGTGTTTATTCCTCCATCAGAAAACTTGTTCAAACACCAGTGATAAGAAAAACTAAAAAGACTTTATTGACTTAAATCGATCTGCACCTTGCTGTGTGAAGCGGCACAATGTATCAAAATGTGCGTGCTCATTGGTGGATAGACTCGCTTTCACAAATTAGTCGTGTAAGTAAGTCATCCAACTTTTGGGGCGGGGTGAGGCTGACAACCACAGTCGCCTCTCCCTGCATGTCATCTATGTGTGTTCGACATTGGTGTAAATCACAGCTCATCAACTCCTTGGTTTATAGACCGGCTCTGAAGGAGGCAAGTGTGGAATACATCCAATCGACTGTATGAAGTTACAACTCTTTCTTACCCGACAATTCCTTCCGAGTAGTTCCTGACTTTCCATGGCGTGCCCGCGTAACCATCGTTTCCTCCAGTGTTGGAGCTGCTGCCACTGTTCAAGAGGCTAGAATTGAATCCGAAAGTGCTAGCTTTGTTGTCTCTTTTCCTTTTGTTGTGGTGTACGTCCGTCCGCCACCTCGAAATCACAGCGACCCCACTGCCCTGCTGCTGCTGCTGCTGCTGCTGCTGCTGCTGCTCGCCTCCGACGACACCCTCCCTGCCACCGGCTCGGTTGTTGTAGTTGCTATTTGATTCCAGCGGAATAAAGTCCCGCTGTGCCGGGATGGATCTGTCCCCCATTATGCCCTGAGTCCTGGCTTCACCGCCGCCGGTGTTTGAGTCAAGTGCTCCGTTCCTGCCGGCGAGGACGGCTCCCGACGCCCCGTTGACGATCGCCTTGAGGCTCGACGTGCTCTGAGATCCGGTGGTGTAGCTGTTATTTACGTGCAAGTAGCCGAGCCCTTGGGTCGTCTCCCAAATCTGCATCCACAGGTTGTTCGCGGGTCCACGTTGTTCTGGTTGAAACCAGGCGATTCTTGGATCCATCAAACGACACTGTAGGCCCCCTCCACCCCCCGCCGCCCCACCGAGCAGTGCTCAGCTCGCGTGCAGCTAGCCAGCTCGCTAGCTAACGTTAGCTAACGTTAGCCTGCTAGCCTCGTTATAGCTGCCGCAAGCTGAGGTTCTCCGCTGCCCGTTACTTCTAGAATGTGTGGTAAAAGAAATAACCTTCCTTAGTGACGCCGATACACGGTTGTCAACTGAAAGTATCCACAGGAAATAAAACGAGACTCTGAGCCAAGGGTTAAAAAATGGTAGCTCAAGCCAAAGTTGGTTTGGAGACGGAAGAAACGTGCAGCTGCTGCTTGTCGAAGTGCCTCTCTGACCCTTTCCCCTGATCGTGGGTCCGTCAATGGCGAAGTGTACAGTGCTACCGCGCATGTGCGGAGCAAGTGAAAAAAGGGGGCGGGGTGTAGTTACGCAACAGACAACTGCTTTTTGTTACATAACATCTGATGTATTATTCCCTCTTCAAAAGGAAATTGACACGGTGTTGAACGTACTACAACGTGAACCCGTTTTACGTTTTTTCATAGTACTACATTAAGCCGCATATAAATTGACTGTAAATACCACTGCATTCAACATATCCTATGATTTGGCACACGTTTTTAGGGTGCATTTGAGATATAACTGATGTACATATACAGTGCATTGTATACTGGGTTAAAACGATACAGGTAACAAGTGGCATTACACAATACTTATAGAGCTAAAACAATGATTGTCACTATCAATAAATCGGTCAGTAATTAATATTATCTCATTATTTCCCAAGGGGACACATTGTTTGTTTCGTCCACCAGTCTAAAACCTAAAGATATTTAATACAAAGGGATTTCAAATAGACACTAATAAAGTAACAGAAAATAATGTTCTTGTCAATCCACTTCATGAATCAATCATCTTATTGTCACAGCACTAATTCCAAATATATACCTATGTTACAAACACTTAAGGAAATGCTAAAGAAATCAGTATTTTTTTCAAAAAGCCTTTATTCAGAGCCTGATGACATAATCACCTCAAATGTATCTTAAAATTGTTCTTAATTACATGCAATTTGATCCCTGAACAGTTGTGGGAATCCAGATAAGCTGTGCTTGGCGTTATCAAACAGTTCATTGACATTTTAATTTCAATTAAATGTCATTTGTGGGTGTCCCATTCAATCTTTACCACTTACTGCCTGAAAGAACCATGATAAACTATGGATCCGGTGCAAAATAGATGGCACTATCCTGGATTTACATATTTCAAACCTGCACAGTTGTAAAAAAAAAAGTTATTGGTATTAGTGAAACACAATCCATTTTACAACAAGAATACTTGCAGTAGAAAGTAGAAAGGCAGTTTTAGTGACTTGCAGATAAAGGAAGTCACAAAAATACCACGACAAAAGTCACCAAGTGAAGGGACCTCAGAGTGGCCCAGGTAAAGAATATGTGTATATTTCTTAAGGCTAATAAGCCTGTCCTAATAGATTTAATGTTATCACAACCTTGGCAGTGAATATGCCGAACCCTTTCAGTGTAGTAGGTTACTGAAATTACAGTATTTTTTGTGTTTAGCTTTAAACAAGCCAATTTTTTTCTCAACATAATTATGATTTTATGACACAAAAATCTTCTCTTTTTAATTACATAGCTGACATTACAATCCTTGCTTTAAAGAGCCTGTAATGTACAATAGCTTTACCTCCTACCTCTTCCTCTTAACTGCACACATCAATATTTGGCCAAATTAAACCATTGGACAAAATCAATGGCACACATATCGAAACCTTGCGTCAGCTCTACACAGCCAATTTAAAATGTGACTGAAGTACATAAAATTATGCAAATTCTAGTTTGACAACCATTTTGGGTAAAGTTCTGCATATCATTGGAGTGAGCTAAAAAAAGACTCTTTTCTGCAAGTTGCAATAACTACGAACGAATATTTGATTTTCAACAACAAACACAACTTCACATGATCAAGTATAATAGTAATCCATTTTTTAGAGAATATAAACTTTGAAAACCAAGCAAAAACAAATGGTATACTACCAAGATAAAATAAATAATAGCGCTCCCGTTAGCGTATCAGTCCAAACCAAACAGGTTTTTTAACATGTGTAATTGTTATTTTTTCACCACCTTCTCCAGATAACCAATGAATCTTCTCAGGTTGACTTTGATGTTGTCTAGCACACACAGCTGCTGGGGGCTGTACTTGCCTCTTCCTTCTTTACGAATCTAGAAGAAAAAGAAAATAATTTATTATTTAAAATATTTTTAAAAAAAAAAGTCATACCTTTTCATAAAACAAGGGAAACGTGCACTAAAGTATTATGGTTTATTAAAATCCATGAAGCCACTAAAGGCGATACAGGACGGAGAAACACTGATGTTTGGCATTGGAAGAGGGATGGGTTAATCATCTTGAAAACGCATTTAGGAATTGTGAAAAATAGAACCAGTGCTTCAGTGAAAATAAATACGCCTCTGGTACCTTGGCCTTGAACACCGGCTGAAGTGCCTTCAGTGCTGGTAGTAACTGGATGTGTTTGCAAGCTGTCTCTGCCTCGTCTCCATCTGCGAAAACATCAAACAAGGCGTCCAGGGCTTCTCCGTTCACAACCAGGTTGGCGTCCTTTGTGGCAACTTGAAGTAAGGCGTTTCCAATCATCTGTGGGAGCAGAGTTTTTAGAGGAAGAACAAATATTCCAAGAGGAGAAAACAGAGAGAAAGAGTGTACCTGAAGGGTTTCAGCCGTGCCCTTCTCTTTGGCTAATGTGCTGCCAGTGATGCCCAAAATGGCGACGGCATTGACTCTCACACTGACAACATCGCAGCGGGTAGCAGCTTCGCTCAGACTCATCAGCTGTGGGGGGGTCATACACTGACAAAAACAAAAACAATCACACACGGTCAACAGGGTTTAGTGCCAACTGGCAGTGGGAACAAAGTCTAGCTTCTATGTTGCCTCTGTATATATTCAGTCTACGCTGTCAACAAACATTGATGTAGGTGAAAAGGGCCCTCCAATCATTTTTACACAAGCTCTGTTTTCTTGTCATGTCTGTAGCCTGGAGAGACTGTTGTATATTGTGCTCTTTCCAAAGTCTAAAAAGAAAATAATCCCCGGTGATGTCATCAGGCTCATCTCAGCTTGGGTGTCATCACGAACAACAGGTGCGGTGTTCAAAAGGTGTGCACATTTACCGGGCATGATAAGTCTAACGAAGGATGCTATTGAGTTGCATTATGGGAAATGTAGGAGCCATCATTTTGTCTACTATACCCATACAAGGGACTAAAAATCAGTGGCATAGATGTGGTCCATTCTTTTTATTTAATTCCTCTTCATTTATTCTGTCACTTGTGAAAAATGCAACTTTCCTGAAGTGCAATACCAAATTGCTGGAGTGACCCTTAAAAATGTTGCATAAATGAAAATGTTCCAAATCACTAAGAGAAAACACTGAAGCTGTGGAGCATTCTGTACCTGGGAGATATTTTTGGACGCAATCATCTGTAAAAGAGATCGCATGGCGCTTATGACGGCCTCCAGGAACTCCTCGTCTTTGGGTATCTCTGAAACGTGAGATGGTAAATTGGCCTTACTAAACAGATGTATTGCATGCTTCCATGTAGCAACTCTTTACTGCTGCAAGCGATTGCTCTACGGATACGCATTCAATCGTCTGCTGTGATAATATTGTGGTTTTCCTCTTTTCACAGTTTGGCCTCAAAGTTGTATTTTTGACCTATATCCATGTCAGTAAAAAATAAATGTGCTTTATTATAAGCGATGAATGTGAGACCTGCTGCACCAAAAACCAGCGTGGAAAGGTGCTGTGCTGCTGCCTGCAGGGCTGTCGCTCCTCCCAGAGACTCTGCATCCATGGTGGAGAGGATGCTATGGAGGCACGTCAGTGCCCGGGACTGCACCCGCTGTATCCTTAAGAAAAGCAGAAAAGATGCCGTTTGTCCAAAGAGTTATTGCTAGAAACAGATCTCTGCATATCAATGCAGAATCATTCGGGCTAATATGTTGGTATCGGAGGCGTTCTGGTTTCTTTTAAGCGGGCTTTTGTTGCATGCATGTAAACCATGTGGCGAGCAGGAGGCAGAACCCTTCAGCCGAAATGCAATTTTGGAACCAATCGGCTGTCGTCTGATAACAATTTAGCCTTTTATTCTGCATTGAAACATGAAACAATCTGATTGTAGTCGCACAGGAGAGGCAGTCCTGATGTATAGGACGTTGACCCCCAGAGGCTAAATACCGTAGTCGGACCGATAGCTGATGGGTTCAAACACTCTCGACAAACTTCACCAGAGTGCAAATGCACAAGATATACAGACATAGATATGTTCCACATGTTTTAAGTAAGGAGGATTACTTTTTTATCAGGCCTTTCCAGGAGGGAATCTGTTGGCACACATCCATAGCTTCCTTCCTGGGGAACTCAGTCCTTTTGAGGACCTTGAATCAAGAAAAATCACATATTACTACAATGATGGTTACACCATTCAGTGTGGTTTCATCAAAGGTAGTTTGATCGGTTCAGGGAGAAGATGGGTGCGGTTCATCACATAGTTAGAACCACATTTCAGGGTTTTTTTGGACAAAATGACAATTTCATTACATTCACATGCTTGTCTAAACATTCGGACACGATGTGTTAATGATGAAGCAGACAGGTATTTGCCTTCTCTGGGATGCTGTGGTTGATCAAGGCCTCGTGCACCTCAGCTGACAAACACAGTGGAGACATAAGATTGGACACTCCATCACACAGGCCGTCCGGACCCATGTCGCTTTCGTCACTGCTCGACTCCTCCTCCCACTCGTCGTCGGAAGGGTCTTAAAAGGCACATGTACGAATAATTAATCTAGGAGATCATACACAAATGCCGGCAATGCTGGATGACAAAAGGCATTTGTTTACACTCAAATGAATGAATTTAGTGTATTTATTGTTATAATAGCCTTTCCGATGTCCACACACACACACACACACACACACACACACATCTGTAACAAGTAATAATGCTGATGAAAAGTGCCCTGGGTCAGCACTGCTGTCCATGTCCACAGCACTCACCGTCAGAGCAGCACATGTTGACGATGATCTCTAAAGACGTTTGCTGGGCTGTCAGCAAGGCCGTCGCCTCCTTCAGCTCCTCCTTGTCCCTCTGGACAAAAACAAGCAGCCATGTGAGTCAACATCCTACCAAAGCGATGACTGTTAGCGCTGTTATCACACGTCTGAGTTCAGCAGCCCGACGCAAAGCGGAGATTTATTACTACAGACGTACTCGAGCATGTGTGTACTTTTTGAACTGGGACTGGAACCCGCTTCGATGTCGTCACTTAAGCTGAAGCTATGGATTCCGTTTGGGTTTGTTTCACAGTGTTGTGACGGAGAATTACATCCTGTTATTGTCTTCTTACACTGCTTCACGAGAAAGACAAAAGCTTAAAATCGAGATAACGATAACCCTCATTGCGTAACCTGCAACTATCACTGGGGATTTTTTGGGAACGTCCACATGAATGTCACCCGCAATCCCGGGGCTCTGGTTGTGTTTGAGATGAGGGACAGCTCTGTCTCGCCGAGGTCAGGTCTGAGGATTGTCAGCGTGCTGGAAGCCAGACGTTGGTCCCCAGCTGAACCTTGCAGAATGTCCGCAATTGTCTCGCCCGAACCCGACAGTTTGTCTGCTCAGTCAGTCTGGCTCGCACTCCAGGATGATTCATACACTGGCGTTTCACCGAGCATTAACTCCGACAAACTGCATAACCGGGTCGTTTCGTCGGCATGAAAACAGACGGTTTTGACAACGTTATAGCAAGCTTCTTGTCTGCGAGAGCCTCAGCAGTCCCTTTGGTCAATTACACAATTTATACAGTTGTTACAAGTTAACTGGGGAGACACTGCACTTCATTTAGAGTTCGAATGTGGCCTAATCTTCTCCTTGAACAGATCTGGTCTCTTTATATACAACTCTCAGAAGAGATGGTGAGAGTTTGACAAAAAAAACAGTTCACCCCAAAATATCTGTACTGCTATTTATCATTGTGGATTGTTTGGAGTGAGTTGCCTCGAGTATAATGTGACTATATATGTAGAGCACAAAGCGCCAAAAAACACATTAAAAAAAAATTAACTCAACAGCAATGTCTCTTTCCAGAAATGATGATCAGATGACTCAAAATAACCCAGACCTTGGTGTGAGCGCTTTTGTGGCCGAGTGCCATATTGTCCCATTATAATTGAGAGAAGGCAGACATCTCTAAATGTGTTTACAGTTATGCTGACAGCTGGTTAGAATCAGCTTAAATCAGTAATTTAAGTTTGTTTTGTTGTTCACTGTCTTTCATACTTGATTGAGAACAAGTCTTCAGACTTGTGGACATTTGTGAATAGTTCTGTTGATGTCATTTTTTGCAATTAAGACCAAAACTTGGGGTTTACTCAGGGTTCATAATCTCTCTGACAAATGTGATATATTGCGTTCAAATCATCTGAACAGAGGGGCTCACAGCCTGATGTGTGCGTAAAGAGCAACAGCAACATTTAGAGTGCTTAATGGTAGACGCCACTTACAGGCAAAAGGTCAGAGAAGTCGTTATCAACCCTCGCAGCCTTTCCATTCCTGTTGCGTTTCGGTGCTTCCTCCTCCTCCTCGTTCATCTCGGCCACAGCGAGCTCTCCTGCAGCCTGGTCTTCTTCGCCTGCCGCAGCTGGTGTGTTTCTGTGACGGACCTCTTCTGCTTGTCTCAGTTCAGGGATCAGTGTACCTGTGTCAAGGTCCAGGCACTGTGACAAGGTGGCCACCACGGCGTTGAGGGTCTGGGCCTGACGGGCAGCGGGCAAACTGCCCTTCATGTTCCACAGTGTCCCTGACAGACACAGCAGGCAGAGTTAGAGCTGAGGAAGCGCTACTAAAAAAAACAGGCAGCTTCGGTCCACAGAAGACTTTTAATTTGTTGTGTGTAAAAGAACAAAAAAAGAGAAACTGTACCTGCAGCCAATGTCCTGAGGAGTGTGTGCGCCATGTCTGGCTGAGATGTCAGCAACACGCTCTCCACGACTCCAAGCACCGCAGCGTTCAAGCTGCAGAGCAGCTCTGGGTTATCCTCAGTCACAGTGTGCAAACAGTGCGCTGCCCGAACACAAAGAGGAGAGACTTACAAACACGTGAGGAACCCAAATAGTTCCACATACACAGTCCTTCAACAAATCAACTATGACCACACAATCACAGCATATTAATTAGCCCTACCAGCAGATATGGCCAGTTCCACGTTGTGTGGGTGTCTCTCCAAACACTGGACAACCAAATCCATAAGACCCGCTTTGTTGAACACGGACAGGGACTGACTGCTGCTTTCACTGAAGGGACACCACAAACACGACAGTCAGACGAAAAAAAAGAGACAAACACGAAAAGACATCATGCAGCGTCTTTGCATGACTGAATAAATGGCACTGACATTGTCAAACTGTAAGATAAACTGAGAGCAACAGTTTCTGGACAGGCGAAGAAAACCTAACCAAGGGGTGAAGTGTAAAATGATGACGCAATAGACACCACCTATGAGCTGCTAACTGACTGGTGACATGGGGAAGCTCTCAAAGAACACTGCGCTCGACCAGCTCGTATAACCTCTTGGCTTACCATAGATTCCACAATAGGTTCACAGCCTCGTTGGCTACGTCTTCCACTGCGTTCTTCTGGTCTTTCATCGCCACCGCGGCGCTCTCAAAACCAGCGCAGCTCTGAAAGGAAAACAACAGCGAGGTTGCAGACAACGACCACAAAGCCACGAGTGAAACAGGTACAAACTTTGCCATCATCCATCCAAAAAAATGTGTTGACTCTATATCATGAAAATACATCTGAACAGGTGGGTGATTTGAAATGAATTTAGTCCAATGCAGTTTGTTTCAAGGAATCTATTGGCCTCTCACATAGGTCAACAGTGAGCTTGAATCTGATGCCAAAAGGCGATTTCTTTTTTCAAAGTGTGGGGGCAGAGTTGTCACCAATTGTGACTGGCTTTGCCCTGGAATTAAAACAGAGTTGCTGAGGATATGGTCGCATGCTGTAACAGCTGCTGATGAGGAGCAACTGAAGTGATGGGGTGAGCTAAAAGCGGCGGCCGAGTCTCACCTCTCTAAGCAGTGCTGTCAGAGGAGTCATGACGTCGTGCTTCACCATGTCCTCGCACGCCTCCTGACCTCCGCATGCACTCAGATTCCTGTCAGGGAGAGACACACACTCATCGTTCCGTCGGAGGATGATTTGCTGTTGAAGATGCTGTCTGTGTTTGTGCTTGTGTAAGAGAGGGGCGAGTCTGGTGGGGCTCCCTGTGAGCGACTGTCTCATTTGTATATCCAGTACATGAACCCTGAGTTAAGGGGTACTGGAGGGCGAAAGTATATAACACATTGTATAACTCTATCTAATATTTAATAAGAAAGAAGGTTTAACAGGAGTCATCAAATCACAAACAAGAAAAAACAGCACTTTCCTTCTACATACAGCAAAACGTGGAAGAAACATGACAAATATATTTCAAAGTATTTATAAGTGTATAATATGAGCCTTTCCATGGTAATAACCCTCGGGACCACAAAGAGCATCACTTCCATGATTTTGTTCACTCAGTAGCTTCAGGATGGCACCACAACCTACAAATTATACAAACTAGTCCAGTTGTATTTTAAGGACTTTAAGTGGACCTGGTCTCAGTGAGGGTGCGTACTTGTGTTCTCCAGCCAGTCTCAAATCTGAAACACGTGGTCCCTCTGGGAGAAACTTGGTAGATGTGTTTTTTTTAATTATTTTAAATTGATTTGATTTAAGTTTGGGTAAATCCAAATACTGCTTTGTAAACCGGATGTACTCTCATGAAATATCCATAGAAAAAGTAACTTTTATCTGTTTTATATTGATTGGCCAAGTGAATTGCAGGCTAAATCACATGTATAGTGGCCATAGCTGCAACTGGATTACTGTTTAGTTGTGGTGTGTGCTTGAAACAAAAGCCATCAGATTGTTTTGTCGTTTTGATATTTCTTAATATTGAGTCTTTGCACGTGGACTCCCAGGAGGCGAAAGGGAAACGAGCTGCAATACCATTTGCTGCCACAACTAAGTGCCAATGGGCTGATGGCGCTGTTTCCCATATTTAGGATACTGGCTCGGAAAATTCCATTTGTTATGGTCTCCCTTTCCCAGGCGGACCTGTTGAGAGTTACAGGTCTGCCAACAACTAAATCTTTTGCCACAACTTATTGCGGGCCCCGTTTCCGAAACGACTAGACTTGATCCTGCTTGTGGCTTTCGCTGGTGGCAGTCCGGGCTCACCTGAGCGCCCCGGCGGCAGTCTCCCTGACGGCCAGGCTCTTGTCCAGCAGCATGGGCCCGAGGCGCCTGACGGCATCTCTCTGGAGGAAACCCGGGATGGTCTGACTCTGCTGCACCACCCGAGAAATGCTGGCGCACGCAAACTCTCGCACATCGGCGCTGGGACTCTGCAACTGTGGAAGCACATACAAAAACGCGTAATTATGCATATTGACCTGTTTTAGAATGACGATATATAACTGTCTCCAGCTCACGTAATGAAAAAATGTATACAACATCATAAAATAAGTTCGTTAAGTTACTGAAATCACACAAATTAAGTCACTTGTCAAAAAACACCTTGGTAGCACCAATACATAATAGTTGTTCATTGAAACGTGTAGCTACATATCTATGCACAATGCAAATATATAGCTTTAACAAAACATCAGAGGGTTATTTCAGCTACATAATAATGTCCATACTTTCTCCAGCAACTCCGCAGCTGGACAACTGTCCTCTCCGTGGTCTTCTTCCTCGGCGTCCTCTTCCTTCACAGCATTTGCCGGCAATCCGACTGCGTTGAACTGCGGACGTTTAAACTTAGTGGTTTTACTTTTACCCATTTTCAGCCCTTATTTAAAGTGCTAACTGCGCATGCAACGTGGTTATTTGTCTTCTTTTCAACTTGTACACTCAGACTTCGCGACCAAAACGCAATCAGATGTTTAAGCTCCTGCCGAGTAAGAGGCCATGTGGAAGATTGTGCTCTGCCGTAAAGTGCTCGTTAATAACAGAAACGAGAGAAGCTGTCGCAAAACCATCGGGTCGCAAAAACACAAACGTAAAGCCGTATGGAGATATTCATCTTTAATAAACGGCAAATAAACCAGAGACATATGACTTACGTGTAATGAGACAAATAAATTAGACTTTTTTTTTTACAACTCAAGTATTTATTAGGTAAATAATGTTAAAAAATAGAAACATTTCATTAAAATACATGTTCAACATCAGAAACAGAAATAAACAGATCCGAGCTCTCATCTTCAATCATAACATCAGCAGAGTGACACAATTAAAAGACTCTGTTCAGACCACTCAAAGGACTCAAGAGTGATCAGTGGCTATCAAGGATGACCAGGTACATCCGACCGCCCCACTCAAGCTTACGGTTACTGGATGTTCGGTCGAGGCTTGAGAATAAGTTTCCCCGTCTGTAAAAAGACGAATATAACAAAAAAAAATCTTTAGAAAAATACAAAGTTGTCAGAGCAGACTACGAGTCATTACACCAAAGAGATTTGTCAACTCACATCGTCACAGGACATGTTGTATTCTGCTAAAACTGTTCGACAGCGGGCAGCTATACTGAAGGTGCAAATGTCAAAGAGCGCTACTTGTCAGACGAAAACATAAATGGTGAATTAGTTGTAAAAGGGAAATTAGACAAACATGTCCGGCATGCTCTACTTCATATAAATTGCAACAGACAAAAGGATACATTGATGGTGCCACAACTCGTTTGTGTATACCAGCAAAGAAGAGAGCTATAAGAGTGATGCAGCTGATGGTGAAGAAGGGATGATTCCACAGTGATGAAAAGAAAGAGACCTGCAGAATAAGAAGAACACAGCAACATACATCTTCAAGTCAATAACACAACTTTCACTTTGACAGATCTTATTTATAGCTGATTTAGGAAATTAAAGTTAAGGACATTTACGTCTACTGTAGAGAAATTCACCTGAAGACAGGATTGGTTTTGCTGGGATATAATTTACAACTGTAAGGCCTCGTATTGAAATTGTAATATTCCACACAAGACAAATCTTTTAGCTCACAGTGTCGATGTCAATTGCCGAACAAAAACAATAAAGAAAAAAAATGGTGAACAATTAATAATCATTTATTGTCTCACTTCCTGCATTAGGAAAACAATCCTCATGTTTATAACTGTTGGCTATACTGTCATTGTAGGGCTCAATAATAAGTGTATGTGTATGTGTATTCACTTTGATCCGACTTAAAGCCAGAAATGACACACCAATAACACTGACCTTCTGGGTGTCCGGGTCTATTAACCAGTTCCAAGCCCCAGTAGCCGTACAAACTGACACCACAATCAGAATCACTGAAACCAGAATGACACCCATGTCAACAACACAAAACATGATCCACCAAATCATTATATTGAATAAGTCTCAATACTGTAGTTCATACAAGTCTGTATTCAACCACCAGCAACTGTGACTTACTTCTCCACCTGCCTGTTGCAGGTTGCAAACAGGAGACGTACTCTGTCAATCTTCTCTCAAAGGCCTTCAGGTCTGAAACAAATAAATGGGCACAATTAAATAAATGGGCACAATTAAATGGGCACAATTAATTAAACACTGTATTTGTACTTAACGGCCTGGTTGTGTGACCAAACATCATCCTTTTTTTCAGCCATGTGAGTGACATTGAATATGCTTGTCATATATACCCAAAAGGATTGCGATCGTTTGAATAGAAAATAACTGAATAGCGGAATACTTAGTGTGAGCTACACAAGCTGCTGTATATTGAGTTAGCAAAAATGCTAAGTGTCATTAGAGGACTAGCCAGCTAACTCAACGTTTTAGCTAACTATGTACTCTCCTCTTAAGACAAGAGTGTTTCATTATTCTGGTGATTATAGCTATGAGGCTAAACGTGTGGTCGTGTATTTTATGTTTTAGTTACCTTCGGCCTGTTCCAGGGAGTTCATATCTGAGCCTTGTCCCAGCAGCCTGCTGTTGGGCGACTGCCGTCAAGCGAGCCGTTGTTTTACGATACGGATGCGCGGAGCGGCCAAAAAGGACGATGAAAGACCCGTAGTTTACAGTTCAACAACATTGGTCTCCCACTTGATAAAACAAGTAAACAACGAGGATGTATTGTACATTATGTCAAATAACATTATTCTACTGTCCCATTTTGACTTTATTTATGGAAAATTACACTATACTCTACGTACAAGGGGGGCCCATTTTGAATAAATTGAACATTTTATCAAAATTAAATTTTAGTGATAGCTAATCGGCATGTCTTGTTTTTTCGAATTATGTTAAATCTACCTCAAGTAAACTCACCTCATTTGTGAGAACTTTGCAAGGAAAGGGACTGTACTGTTATCCCACCTTTCTTTTGTTTCTTTCTTTTTTAAATTTAATTTCTTTAAAATAAAAGTATTTCCACTTGAGTACAAAAGTACTTCCACTTGAGTCCAATATTTTAGTACTCTTTCCATCCGTGATGATATGAAGCCTCATTTCAGCACAAACTGTGGTACATTCAGTGAACACATGATGGCAGTATATTCACTGTATATATTTAGCATACGCTTATTCGGGGAATAATCTCTAACAGACATAATTTGTTGATGAAAATATTGTCCTTGCACCAAAAGTACACTTTGCACTTTGTTTGCAATTCTGCAACAGACTTCTTGCACAACGCTATACATACTGTTTTTTTAATAATTTACTGTATCGATTAAAACAACAATCTTTAAATGTGAATCGTCATATACATACATGTGTCCTCTACATTAACCAATTCTAAACAATATACAACTTTTTTTAAATTACTGCAAGTGAGTTACAGTACAGCAATGCATACAATATGTGTATTCAACTTCACACAAACAAATACAAATTACTATGCAATTACAGTGCTATAGTAAATAAATACAATAGTATTGTAAGGAATGGTGGATGGCTTTGGTTTCTCGCCCTCTTCATTGGTCTGGCCACATCATAAGTAACATTATCCCTGGTCTCCATCTGTTCTTGTCTTCGTCCTCTTCCTTCTTCCTCTCACGACCATGTTTGTACAGTTTTCCCAGAAGGGGTCAGCTCCCCTGAAGTCTGTTTGAACATTTCAAAAGGTATACAAAGTACTAAGCATGTATTTTGTACAAAGTAGATGTTATTCTGATTGCATTGTTTTGCATGTGTTGAACTGTCTGCCATACTACAGAGTCTTTCAAACTCCACAACCCCCAGTTGTTACTTTTTCACTCTTATCCTCCAAAACCTGCAAACAGACCAATGTGTACAACCAGCATGTCATTTAGGACATCGCTTAGCATTTCTGGAAGGTCGATGATTAAAGTGTCTCAATGTCTTGACCCACCTGACCTGATTTGCAAGTTAGTCAAACACAAAAATATAAGATTTCTTGATGTCAACAGTGCATCACACAAGGTTGTGTGATGCACTGTTGACAACAAGGTATTTATTTGTCTTTCTGTTGTTTGTAAATTCCCTTTGACACACTTTTGGGAAGGTCTACTCTAGGGAACAAAGTAGCTATGGAAGGACATGGATTTCGTCTTCTATCAGACTCAAGGGACTTCAACGGGACCTTTTGCTTGGTCATCTAAAAGTTTTAGAGTCCTTTTCAAACACTATGCAGAGGGCATCTTTGTTCAGTGTTTTCCAAGAAATGTTGTGGTTATTTGAGACAAACAATCCTTTGTGTGGAAAAAATATATTCAGATTGCTATCTGTGGTCACCAGGTTTGTGTAAATAGGTCCCATTTGAAGTGTGTGCTTTTTTTGACCGAGATAAATGATAAACAACCAAAACATTATAAAATATATTTCATAAATGTCCGTATCATAACAATTGTAATATGTTGAATTGATTTTTTTTTTAAAGTATTAATCTGTGTGAGGACTCATTTCACCACAAGAGGTCAATGCTTTCCTCTTAAACACAGTGAGGTCAAAGAGTGGATAAGAGTCAGAAAAAGGAATTGAGGTTCAAAAATGGACCAAAAAAAAGGAAAATATTGTATTTGTTTTTATGCACGTTGTTAGAACTTACTGGTGGTGAAAATGACTTTGCACATCTGTAAGTTTAAGTGGCTGTACCTTTTTTTTCAACCAACCTCAGGCAGGTTAAATGAATTGGCTAGTAGAGCTCTGTGTTCCTCAAGGTAATTTAGAGAGGACACACGTCCTCCATTGGGGATCAAACATGTGACCTGGCAGCGATGTTATCAACAATCAGGCCTCTCTTTACCCAGCTGACATTAAGTGATGATGCTGCTGCTGATGATGATGATGCTGCCTTCTTGTCCTCAGATCCTTTTGGTCTCTCCGTCTCCTCAAGCTTTTCTGTGTTTATCCTGTCTATCTTACTATGTGTCTCTTTGTGTGTTTAAATGTGTGTCTCCCTGTGTGTTTGTGCGTGTGTGGCTTCTCCTGACCTCTGGCAGCAGCAACACCTGAGTCGCTTCATCTAATCAATTGCTTCAGGGTATCAACCCTGACTTTCATCCTGGTTCTCGCCAGATTGTTCCGCCTTCTAGCGTGAGCTATGTTCTCAGGTCTTAGAAATGTCCGTGTCTTTTTGCTCTCTGAGGTTTGAAAACCGAGTTTGCAATAAAACCTTTAACCACGGTTGTGTGCACTGGGTTCTGGGTTCACTCAAATACCAAGCAACAGTTCACTGACCTACAAGTTGTTTTAGTCCAGCAATGCTCCTCTAATGTGCTTTTTGAGAACAAGTTTGACTCTTAACACCGAATAGTAAGAACACATTTAATGTTTTTTTTTTACATTTTTTATTCATGTTTAATAAAGGAGCATTGCACTGATTTCACACATAAAAGGTCATTGAGCCGTGACTATTCAGCTTGTGAAAACAGTATTATGTCGTCATTAGAGGTCATTTTCTAAGTCTGAGAAAATGGCTGCTAATTCTGTCTTGTAGGTCATTTTGCACTGTGGAAATTGTAGTATCCAACGTTTTTAGAGCTTTGGAAAATATATAAATGGATATCTATTGAATGCCGACTGTCTTTTGATCATTCTTTTTTTTCATTAAGAATAAGTCATGGTTTAGGGTGTGATTAGAGTTAACAGGAAAAAGTCAAGGCATTGGAAAGAGACCACTATCAGAAGATTGATACCAAGCTAATGCAATTACACCCTGACTAAAACCGCTTACGTGACTGATAACTATTTAATTCACTTGTGTTGAACTTCCCTGGAGGACAAAAAAAATGAAAAGGCGGTCTGTCGAGCAAAGAAAAACATCAAAAGATAAATAGACGTGTGCATGTGTTGTCTTCTCTTCTTGTAACAGCTCTCTAATCAGAATGTATCTTCTTTATAAATGATGTGTTTGACACATTTTATCTCTCTCTTATGTCTACAGAGCGTTCAATTCAACAAACTGGAGATTTGGTCCAGCAACAGCAGGAAACAAAAGGAACAAAGGCCAATAGAAGTAAATGAAGTACGTTTCTCTAGATGTCGAATAGAATAAGTTGATGGAATAACTACAGAACTAACTTGCAGTGTGAGTGCAAATGCAGGCTAAAAGAGTGGGTGGTCTGTCTATTTTGTGTTTCTACGAGCAGTCAGAGACATAAAACTGGATTTCTCCTCTTCTGGCTGCCAAAGTAGTTCAACTGGAGTCACACCAAACCACCAGTAATATGTTTTCCTGGTCTGGAGAGCAGAATGGACCAGAGGGCATCTAATGAACCAGAAATGACAAATCACAGATTTTCCTGCTCATTTCAAAATGATTGTTGGCATGTTTAAGCCTAGCGTGCATGTGGACCAAATGGACGGGAAAGTAGCTTAATGCACCATTTGTGGCTAATTTTCCAGATCTGATCCACCCATGCATTTTCTGTGACTGCGGCACTTTCCAAAAAAAAAAAAAAAAAAAAAAAAACTTTAGCTATTTTAGTTTCAGTGAATTTGAATCATTACTCTGAAAGTAACTGTCCAGCAGGCAAACCATTCTTTTCCTTCACACATTAAGAAATAACTCATGAGAGAAAATGAGCATTAAAACCTCCAACACAAAGCAACAAGCCCATCTCTCCTAAAACCTCACGGGGAGGTTTTGTTGTCAAAAGAATGGAAAAATAATGTTTACAAGAAATCTTTAATAAAAGACAAGTGTTACACTCTTGAAGAGAAGATTGACACAGATACATAATACACACACCATTGGTCTTATGTACAAACACATTATTCAAGCAAATCCCATACAAGCACATGTGCACACGTACACACACACACACACACACACACACAAAGAGAGAGAAAGAGAGAGAGAGAGAGAGAGAGAGAGAGAGAGAGAGAGAGAGAGAGAGAGAGAGAGAGAGAGAGAACAATAACTACGACTGATTATCTTCCATATCCAACTATACCTAATGTATGTTTTTTTGGCCATTGGTAGAGTACACATTTGCACACAAAAGGGGGTGACTGGGAACGCTATGTTGCATACAACGTGATACAGGCTGTCCAAGTGTGCAGCAATGTCCCGCTGAGTGAAAAGAAAGTCTAAAAAATAATCCTCTCATTGAACCAAAGCAGCGGGATGTTACAGCCAACTTCATAGATTTGGATGGAGAAGAAACAGGAAGACGAGAGCGAGAAGAAGGAGGACGGTGTGAGCGGTCAGGGGTGAGCGAGTGAAAAGGGAAATGGAAGGAAGCAGGAGGGACCAGCAGGAGATAGAGGAGAAAGACCTAGAGGCGAAGGAGGTCAAGTGTGTAGGGTTAAAGCGTTCCCTCGTCCAGCAGTTTGTTGATGCCGTTGCAGATCTTCCTCAGGGAGAGTCTGTACTCCTCTCTGTCCCCGTACAGCTCGGCCAGGAACTCCCCGTGGGCAAAGTGATTGAAAACGTGGTCGATGCGCGCGTGCGAGCGAGCCGTCAGGTGCTGCTCGACCAGGTTGTGAAGCAGGTCCCTGCACTCCAGCAGGAGCTCGGACAGAATATTCCTGTCAAAGGTGTACTCCACCTCGTAGAACGACACCGCCGTCATGGCCGCCTGGTTCATCTTCTTCTTGAAGCGCTCCACCGTGTCCAGCTCGTCGGGGCTGAACTGGTGGTTGCGGTACAAGATGCCGATCTTCAGGGCGATCTTGATGACGTCCTTGATGATCTTGTGGGCCTCCTTCTTGCTCTTGGTGAACTCGCGGCTCGTCTTGTAGAGCTCGTCCAAGATCTCGCTGCTGGTGTCATCCGTCAGCATGTTGGCCACCACCATGGTCGCCATCTTGCTCAGGATCTTCTTCTGGGCCTGCAGGGCCAGGGAGCGGGAGTTGAAGCTCTCCTGTCCTGAAGAGAGAGAGAGAGAGAGAGAGAATAGGTTTGGGGTCAGTCCTGAAGTTCAGATGAATATGATCCTGCTGAAGTAGCTTGTCATGTACTGGTTGTTTTAGACACTTGGTGGCAGCAGAAGAAGCTGGAAACGCAACACTGACGTAGTATTCACCTCATGAAGTTGCTATGGTCAAGCTGAGGTGTTGCCTCTCACATGTCAGGCAGAAACAGAGAAAAAAAAGTGCATTTATTTGAAGTTTTGTTCATTTCCACCAACTCCTGAGAAAAATATTTAGCTTTTAAGCAGCTAAAAGCTAATTTTGTCCATTTGCTAACATAGCCGATGCAAAACAAACGTGTATTCTGGCTGAAAGCAAATTTGTAATTTTGGAACTTTTCATAGAACATTAGGTAAATTAACAGATTGAGAAACAACGTGATGTGGCTTTAAGAGGAACTGAATCGCTAAACGTTTTGTGTAGGAAATACAGAAGATCAGCAGTGGTACTCAAATCCCATCCTGCAGGCGTCCAGGGCGGCCTGCCGATCATTTTCTAAATCACAATCAAAATAAATGGATTCATAATGGGATTTGTTTTGTACTTTCAAAGTAAATAAGGTCCCATAGTACGTAAATAAAGAAAATAAATAAATAACATTAATTTTGAAAAAAAATATTGAAAAGAAAGAAGATGATTACACAAATACTCCCCTGACAAAACACGTTGAGTATCACTGAACAAGGGATAAAAGCACTTTTGCTATAGGTCTTAATACATGTTATTATATAGTCTTTAACCACCGCTCTTAAACCGCAGTATGTTTACATGCAACAGCTGACGTCAATCTGGACAAACAGGAAACTCTGTTGACCCGTTGTAATAAAAATATGGGTCTTTCCCTCTTTCTGTTTTCACTGACATCGCTTGTCTTTGCATAAATAATGAGCCGTGCAAGAAGAAGTCAGATCTCATGTACAGTTTTATTCTGACCAAGACACTGACTTTTTCCTGTCTTCATTACACAAATCGCTGTTGTGTAACAATCCCATCAGTAAATATGAAAGCAGAGCACCGGCGCAAAGAGCTTTCAGAAGACTCTGGCTTTTTCTTGGCATGAACAAAGACTTGGATATAAAGACCAACAGCTGACTTCAAGTGTATTTGCTGGAGAACTAAATACTTCTTAGACTTTTATAGAAGTTACAGAACAGCTTGAAGAAGTGAGCGATGAAACGCAGGGTGGCGTCCTTCCTGTCAGCTGACTACGGGACGAAGGATGATCTGCTCTGGATAGCATCAAACAGCGGCACGGCGATAAGAACCTCCTAGCACACCGTCTCTTCCTCTGACTGATCACAGTTGTTTGCTGTGTCCCACTGCAGCCGTGATTCATCATGAGCGAGAACATCAAAGGCTGCCTGTGTCATCATGCAGCGATTCCAGCAGCTTAACATGTGCCTGTGTGAATGTGAGGAGTGGGAGGGCGGAGAGGGGTTTTTATTTAGGTGCCACCCAGCTAGAAATTACACAACAGATAGCTCCTATGATGAATAAAGCCCAGGAAAGAGCCCTCACTTTTATCCCCTTGTTTCCCCGGCCGCTGTCAACCTCGTCCTCCTCCACACGAATGTCCAGAAAGAGAGAGAGAGTTTGTTCGCTGTTGGCATTGTTCCTGACCAACGTAGAGGATTTTAGTTTGTTGTATTGATTTGGATACCTTTCAACATTTGAATGTGTGCTTTGGAAATATGCAGTGATACTCCACGCCGATAAAGAGACAGAGAGACAGAGAGAGAGAGAGAGAGAGAGAGAGAGAGAGAGAGAGAGAGAGAGAGAGAGAGAGAGAGAGAGAGAGAGAGAGAAGGCCAAGACAAGATGGGGACAAAGACAGAGAGAAAGGAAAAGACAAAGATGGAGACGGAGATATAGAGAGAAAGACAGAGATCGAGAGACAATCAAGACAGAGACAGACAGTCAGACAGACAGACAGACAGACAGACAGATACAGAGTCAAAGACATAGAGAGAGATACAGATTCAGAGATAGAGACAGACACAGTGCGGCAGAGAGACAGGCAGAGAGTGGACGGGGGCGTCTCTTCGCAGTGAGAGTTCAGCACAGAACAGCAGATGAGCCCAAATGCAACAGCACCTGCTTTGTTGTCCTTATAATTTGATCAAAACAGACAGCTATGGGAACGTGCACGAGTCACATCGTCATCTCCTGCGTGTGTGTCTGTACATCGTGTGTTTGTTATTCAAACACACAAGAGTTGAATGCTCCACAACAATGGGGAGAAACCCTGTCCGTGGCATTTCATGTGTGAATGTACAGAAGTGACATTTCATATGTTGGTCCGAAGCTAAATGACATTTCATGTATATATATATATATATATATATAATAGGCCCACTTTGACATTTACAATAAGGCAAATGTCTATGTTTACTGTTATTTCTAAATACACAATATGTGACACTGCTCCTTTGTGCGGCTTCATGAGAGGGGGGGGGGGGGGGGGTGAGACAAAACAAGAGTGGGTCGGTATGAAGATTTCAAACCTGCAGGAAAATGTTGAACCAAAGCCTTTGTTTACGAGGAAAACAAGTTGAAAAGCAAACAAAAAGTGAATTAACTCCTGAATGAACACCGTCATTCCTTTTTCTTTTTAGAATTATATTTGAAGTGTTTCGGAAAACAAGCGGCAAACATGACTTTTAAGCTGCTAAACGCTTTTCTTCTTCATCCACTCGCTGACTGTCAGTCTGCCCTTTGGTTCCAGGCAGGTAGCTAAAAGTCTGGTTTCTTCCGAGCTTTTTTTCCCTGTGAAAAAAGCTGCTCGCAAGCGGACGGAAACATATTTGGTGTGACTGAACCCAAACCTTGAAGTTAAGGCCACAAAATCGACACGACCAGCTGTAAGATACCGGAAAACTTCTGTCCAGCTGAAGGAAGCTGCAAAGCTTGAAGACGTGTTTCTCACAACGAGCGACTCCTTTCACACTTCTCGTTGTCATTTGATCCATTGGCGATGTAAAATATATATGTAGCTACAAATGAAATAGAATGATGAGAAGTAAGTAATCAAAAAGTACATGCGCAGGTTTACACATGACTCTTCTCTGCTCTTGGTCATGTGGAAGGTTGCATTTTGCATTCAGGAAGGATGTGATGATACAATGTGACCACGGCCAACATACAGCCCTAAGAATAGCCTTCAATGAATCTATACAAACCCTGGACTTTCTACCGTCAACAACGTCTGGGAGAAAATAGCTTGTGTCTGATCCCTGCAGGATGCTGTGCATCGACTGCTTTTAAAATACCAAATGTAAATGACCTGAGGCGTCGAGTAGATAACACGCACACGGGCGTCACAACAGCAATACGTTGATTTCCATGACATACAGCAGGACATATAACTGGCTCTCATTAGGCAGATCTGTGCCTCTCATCAACAGGCCCTCTTTGTCACTGTTATTTCCTGTTTCTCTGAGGCAACTCTTTGTTCCAGCGAGCCTCTGATATTCACAAACCCGATTGGATAGATTTCTGAAACCCTGGCACACTGATAAAGGTGACAGCTTGCTCCATAAAGCCGGCCTTGTCAGACCAATGGTCGTGCAGACTAGTTGGATTTTGGTGAATTTCTCCTCCGCGCAATTAAATAACCAAGATCTGTGATGCCCGACGCAAAGATCAGTTGAACTCATTTAAATGAGGGCCGCATGAGAGGCAGTGATTGGATCTTTTCTGTTGTTGGTGCAGAGCTAAAAGTAGACTAATTATTATCCTGCCACCCCCCCCGACACGCCGCCTGGAGCCGGTTTCTGAGGACCAGCAGGTGGCCATCAACTCAGATGGCTTGACCCCTGTCTGAAGTTTGTTTGCACATCGCTGAGCGGCGAGGAATGTAAGCAAAAATTAATTTGTGTGTGTGTAGGGGGGGGATTTGAAGAAATACCGTGTAGAAAGGAACACGAGGCTGTTTGAGGCGTGAGTCAGAGTGCCGGGGAAGGCGGTGGGTGATTCAGAGTCTGGCTGGAGAATTTAGCACATACAAAGTGAGCGTAGATGATTAGAAAGAGTGCACATGGACACAGTGAGAAGTCCACACGCTCACATCACATGCAGCCTGTCACCCAGACGCTGAGATGAGTGACATGCATGAGCCGGTGTCAGAACGAGTTAGAGAACAGCCCAAAACTGCCAGCGGAGAGATGGTCAGAAAACGGTCGCCGGTGTTACTTCTCGCTCTCTCCTGCCTGCTCATTATTTTCACACTTGTGTGAGGGGTTGTGACAAGTTCTCACAAAATAAAGTGAGTTATTCTGCGGAGCATGTGAGAATAAGTTAGTGAAAAAGGAACTGGGAGCCGGAGCTGTGCACGGACGCCGGGGCCGGAGTGCTTGTGGGAGTTGGTAAAGTTTACTTTTAACATCAGGATTAGTAAGGTGCTTGCTGCTCTCTGACCGTGGCTGTTGACTAGACAGTCTCTCTTTGTTCCAGCTGATGTTTTCAGAGCGCTGAGTCAACAGTTTCTGCTGCGCTGCGTCAGAACATACATGCAGTGTGTAACATGGAGACCGGCCAAACCTGCCCGACTAAATAACGGCGGTACCCAACAAATTATAAAGTCCATCTGGGCCGATTTATTTTTATTTCAGTCGGACACTTATGTCAATGAAGAGGCCATTTAGAGCTAATGGCTGCACAGTACAGTGATCACAAAAGCAAGGATTCATTCTAGAAAACTAATTCCCCCACTTGCAGGTATAATTTGACATTTTGGTAAATTTTCTGATTCTAGTTATGATGTATCGTGGAAACACATTTTTAGTGCCTGTCTCTCCATTATTGTGTGTTTGTGGTGCGTTGAACCGTGACCTGATTTGCGCCGACCTTTGTGGTTGCAGACAATCACTGTGTCAACGACGGCTTGTGCCAACGTGATGTCACAGAAATATGTCAAATGACCACGAGCTCGTATAAGCAGCGTATTTGCGTGGTGGTGGCCCGTGTATTACAACAAATTTCATTTAGGTTTAGACAACAAACCCCTTTGTTTGTTTCAGGGAAAAACATTGTGGTTATATAGACTACATATAATACATAAACATCTTGAACGGTACTTTAGAATAACTCAACGACATAAACATAGGTCTCCTGGTTGAAAGTCCCCATCCAACCCAATCTCCAAGATATACATGAAAGGACCAGGACCTTTCAACAATGCGTCGTGAATGGCACGTCCTGTTGGACTGGAAACGGCGCGGCGGCGAGTCTAGCTCTGTCTGAAAGTAACAACATCCAGAGGGAAAAATAAGTACGCTTTCTTCCGAAGTTAGGTAAAGTGACGCTGGACACTTAGCGATAAAACACAACACAAAATGAAATTACTCGCTAATCTGGACATTTTCCGCAGCGTGCTGGGCTGCGAGACGTGTGTCTCGAGGCTCGTGTTGGTCTCGTTCCAGGGAAAGCAGAGGAATGAGCCACCAGCAGGCCGACTGGCCTTTACTGAGTCAACGCTGGAGGCACTTGTGGGCTTATCAGCGAGAACGCCGCAGAACACACCCGTCTGACTGAGGCATGTGAGTGTGTATGTATGTGTGTGTGTGTGTGCGTGTGTGTGTGTGTGTGAATATGTGGGTTGTGTGTCTTTCAGTGATTGTTTTTTTGTGTGTTCCGCTCCAGCAGAGAAAGCACTTTAAAATAAGTAATGTACAATCATCATCACAATTTAGGTCCGAAGTTGTCTGTCTCTATGTGTCAGCCTTGTGTCTGGTGACCTGTCCAGGATGTGTGTGTGTGTGTGTCCATAACGTTAAGAAAGCTAAGCGAGTAAAAAATAAAAAAGTTCTAGTACATTTCTTTGTGTTCTTTGTAAACTGAATACTAATAAAAATGCATCTAAAACAGCAACATTTATTCATAGAACTAACTGATTTACTAACACATTTCAATAAAAAAAAACATGTATATATAATATGTTGAAAAATATAGTATGACATCATAAAAATATACATCTGCACATATAGTTATTGGAAAATCTAAATGAAACTGCTTCAAATGCAAAACTGAAATTAACAAGAAATTGAAAAAACTGAATTAACCTTCAGACCCTTCAGAGCAGGAAAGACAACACTCGACCAGCGCTGCCCTGTTTGTGGCTTCTAACAAAGAGGTTGCTAATGACAACAAGCTCATGTTTAGCATTGGACAAAACCAGGTCACACTCCCTGCAGGTGCACGGGTGTTTATTTTCTTTCCAAGATAAGACAGGAAAACATATGTTCGCCACACCTGCTCATGTGCTCACACAACAGACACAGGTGTCCATATGCAATCATTCTATTAATGTTGGATATTAGCGCACGCTGAACACATGACGTTTGATAAGAGGAGAGAAAAGGAAAAGGAAAAACATCTATTCACCATACTGGCACCGCTTCCTCTAAACATTATTAGTTTGCAAAGCCAAACATTTAAAGGTTGCTGACAGACGACCTGGCTCAGAGATGCAGAACGATAAGAGAGGTTTGGAGTGTTTTTAGTGAGTGAGTGACTCTGCATTTACTGTCCATGTGCAAGTTATTACTTTAATGTACGTAATAACTGAAAAGCCACTATATGCCCCTGAAATGAACGGTTCCCTGGCCGTCCACTGCACCCTGAAAATGCTGAAATTGGCCATAATTCTCCAGATATTTCCCTTTTGAGATGTTTTTTTTTTTAATAAGTGGAACAGCAGTCCAGTTCTGATCCCCTTCTGCAGTAGTTGCACACAGTCATATTTAAAATACAAAAGACAGACTTTAACGTGCTCCAGGAAAAGCCGGCGCTTTAATAAAGTGTCATCCATCAGCTGCCATTTCCCAGAGCACAAACACAACGCTAACAATGTATCAATGGAAAGAAAATGATCAGGGAAAAGAGAAGTCAGAGCCGCAAACAAAGGTGACAGCTTGACTTCCTCTTGGTTTGCCTCGGCCTTCTGGTTTTCTTCTGGCGGTCCAATGAGGAGCTGCTCTCTGGCTGCATTCACGGAGCTCGAGGAAAACAATGGAGCAGGTCATTCAGCAGAAGTAAAGAGCTTTTAATAGCCTGCAGGGTTAATGTTAAGCGAGCCTGAGAGGCCAGAGGACTGCAGAGGGTAAGAGAAGGAGTGTGTTGTGCCAGCTGGGACCAGAGCTCGACCAGCGGTGGCGGAGGAAGTATTTAGATGTTATTGCTAAAAGTTAATGTACAATAAACTTTTCATTTTGTGTTGACTTTGGCGGTTCCTGTGGATAAACGTGGTAGTGTTTCAGAGCACCAGACCTCCTTTAGAAAACCTTGAATTTGACTGCACAAGTATGAAAGTATTAATAACAAAAAAAAACTGTCAGACAAATGTAATTTTTACGCCGTAGGAGTAGAAATATAATAATGCAGCTTAAAGTACTACATCAGAATTGTATGTATATGAACAGTACTTGAGTAAATGTACTTAGTACTTTCTACATCTCTAAGATCGAGAGATGAGATTTTACGGTGTCGTTCTTTGTGCTACAGACTTTGTGTTTGGTCAGTTTACTTACACACACCCACGCACACACACACACACAAATACAAAATAGTTGTGTAAAGATACATCTTAAAGCAGGCCTCCATAAACAATAAAAAGCTGCTGTAGTATCCAGGCATTTTAGTATTTTTATGTCAATCCGGACCTGCAAAGTCTCCATTCTGGTGGTATTTCTGACTCCCACTGCTCTATTTAAAAGATGACTCAAACACACCACCCCTGCTCACTGTCTGTTGTAATGCGTGTGTGTATTATCAGATTCAGCTTCACGGGCTAAGTATGGACTTTTTTTTGTTGTATTTCCCTTGATGTATTTACACGTAAATAGAAGTAACAGCTGAAACAAGGAAAACAAAGCTTGACAAATATAAGTAAAGAATAAACATATTATATAAATATCCTGTATCCGCCAAGCAATCACCAAAAATAGAATCAAAATAAAACAAGTCAAGTGTACAAGGCATGTGTTCTGTAAGTCGCAAACAATACAAATAAATACTCAATGGCTACATGTGGAGTGTATGATTATGTGTGTGCCTGTTTTCATGTCTATATACATGCAGTGTATAGGATTCATATAGACAGCGACAGATGATGTGTCGTTATTTAAAAATAAATTGTACATTAAAAACTGTAAAATTATAATCTATAACGTCAGCAGTGGATATTTTAGAGGGTTCTGGATGAAACTGGATGTGATAAAGATTGTTTCCACTGAGTGAAGGAGGGTAAGACACAGTGCATTGATGTGCATTATTCATGACGTGTAAAATCTGACTCTGAGCCAGTTTCCAAAGGGCACTCTTGTGCTGCAAGAGGTCCTTCGCCGTGTTTAACAACTGCTCGGGATGTAGACGAGTATTCACACCTTCAGGGTTAATAACTAACTCCCTTTTGAAACCTTAATGACTTTCATTTATGTGAAGTGGCAACAGAGTATAAAGTCCAGGCCCTTTGGTAGAACTGGAACGCACAGGTTATAGCTAGCTCGTGCTTTACTGGAAGAGATGGTAATAGCAGGAAATACAGATTTGTTTTCTTCGTCACAGATCCCCAAGGCTTGTAAGAGGCACGCTGCAAACCTTTAATAGAATATATGACAAATGAATGTTGTGTTCTTTTTTGTGTGTGTGTGTGCTGTTAATGTTTTTTGCAGGTGTTACCTGCCTCTGCTTCATTCGTCCCAAATGGGGAACGTGGATGAGGTAAGGCAGAAAAGAAGCAGCATCCTCTCAGAAAAACATATGAGAAACATAAAGTGAAAGAAAAGAAAAACAAGTGCAAAACCATCTAAGAAAGCAAACACATGGAAGTTTATATCGATTTGGATTAAAGCCGTATTCTACGAGACAGCCAAACATGATACTTGACCTGATAAATCTGTTGGGCCAATATTAGCTCATAGTAGATGTTTCGGTATCATGATTTCACTGTATTTTAGCTGAGCTGAGTTTAACTGTAGCACAGAAATGCCTAAGGCACGTTTAGTAATGGCGGGTTTAGAAATGTCATGATGTTGGGTGTCTTGTTTCCTGTTTTATTGTGAAGTCCTTGTCTTTTGTGTCCTCTGTGTTCCCTGCACTTCCTGCCTCTGTGATTGTCCGTCTGCCTTGTCCCTGATTGTGTATTCCCTTCACCTGTGCTGGGCTCATTGTTTCCACCTGTGCCTCATTACCTTCCCTTTTGTGTTTAAACCCTGTTTGTCTCCCGTCCCCTTGTTAGATTGTATTGTTTTTCCCCGTCCGGGCCCATGTTTCGATGTCCCGTAAGTCCTGTTATAAGCCGTTTTTTGTCAAAACTGTTTAAGTTACAAAATAAATATTGGCTCACATCAGTTCTCTCACATATTAGCCTCAATTGAAAAGCGCTACTAAAACACATGTTAATAATTAATATAATAGTTAATATGTTGATGTTATAGTGCATGTTCTGGTTACATTTATGTGGTACGAGTAACGAGTACCATGCGAAGTGGGATTTACCTCTCTAGATCTGATATAAAAAAATGAAGAAATATGCAGCTACCCCGTGTATACAGACCAAGTCCTTTACTGCAGAGGCCGGGTTTGAATCCGAATTTCAATTACATTTTATTTGTATCGCCAATACCACAAATCACGGACGGCTTTACAACCCCTACAACATAGAACATCCTCCGCCCTCGCATCGGTTATGGAAAAAAGATGAATTCAAGTAAAGTGTGACTTGAGCATTACTGGCAAATGCACAATGGTTAAAAATCACATAAACAAACCTGTTGAGTGTTTTTCAATAAAAGCGAGTTGATGTACGTCGGCGTGACTGTAATGAGGTCTGATATACACTACGAGACTGAACCTACATGTTTATCCTGGGACCGATCTAAGGGTCTCTAGTGTGACTAACAATCCGGGGGAAAAGCACTTAAGAGCCACTCTGAGGGACACACGAACAGCCGTGTTTAATGCTCCGTCCCTCATCCCTTTATTTGCCCCCTCTCTGTCACTTGGTTTTAATGGCCATGTCCCTGTAGAGCTGAACCAAAGAGAGGAGGAGAAATGAAGCAGTGGTAGGAGATGTCTGATCGACTAACGCGCCGCTGGCTTGATCGCCTGTCACACGGATCAGAGGGACCAGAGGGACGAGAGAGAGAGAGAGAAAGAGAGAGAGAGCTATCAGTGATTTGACCTCCACCTTTAGCTGTGTGCTTGGCTTTCTTCAACGTCACTCCTCGTTACAAAGAGCGCAGAAGCCGCTGGTGCACAGAGGATGAGAAGTGGTATCCAGGACATCCTGTTAGGGCCCTGTGAGATCCCCGCCCTCTGACCTCAAGCTAATGTCTTCAACAGCTGTGGTTCGCTGACATCAGCCATTGTTTAAAAAGGAGTAAAGAGCCAGGCCACAGTTAGCTGGTGAGCCGGGCATGGGAACTGGCTGGAGGCTGTCTCCCCTCTCTGCTTCCCTCCTCGGGGAGCTTCTCTGGAAAAATACTCCTCCAAACGATCACAATCACCCACGTCAGGTGGGTGTGAATACATAAATGACTACACTGGTGATTCCACAATGTAACACAAAGTGTAAACAACCAGTGGTATGAAGCTATTAAACTGGAACTGGAACTGTATTGGCTCACAGTGATGCTTTTTTTTTTGTGAGAGACAACAGCAGTTTGGTTCAAAGACAGTGAAGAGACACAGAAAACAAAGACAAGAGCGCCAACTACAGCCAAGCTTCACTGTGTGAATGTGAGACAGCGCAACAAAAATGCAATTAAGTTTTTGTGATCGCGGTTTTAAAAAAAAAATCCTGTAGATAACCATCTCAAGATTTTTTTCTATTTTTAGAAAGTCGGGTACAAATGTGTGGGTGTGTGTGTTTTTGTGCGAGCCATAATGATAGACTGTGAGGCTCAGGCCTAATAAAAAACAGAGGAGGATAAAATATTCAGGCTTTCTTTACTTTATCTGGCCAGGAAACCAGACAGAAGGTTCCCTCGACTCTTTCCATCTGAAATAAAGAAACCAAGCTATTTACGGAGGGAGGAAGGCGAGAGAAAAGCAGGAGGGCTGGGCAGAGATGGCAATATGTACATTTTCCTTTCACACCATTTAGTCACTATTAATGAGCAGGAAAAAGTAAAGAAAATGAGAGGAAAGAGGATATGTTTGCTCGATGAAATGCCCAGAAGAAGAAAATAAAAATACACATGATTCCGAAAGCCTGCAGATGTGTCATTTCCTTAAACCCAGCGTGAAGGAATGAAAGAAAGAAGGACGGAGGAGGTGTTAAAGAAAGAGAGGTGAAATCATACGTCCACGTTTTGATTGTCAAAACGCCTTTACGTCAGACACGCAGACCCACACAACATCCAAAAACATCGGCTCAACCTCGATTCGCTTAACATCTGCAGCTGCATGAAGCCCTATAAAGTGTGTGTCGTTGTCTTGCATTCATGAAGTCTCTCGTCTCTTTTTGTTCATCTCTTCCTCTCTGTGTTCAATTCTCATCAGATCTACACTGAGCCGAGCGTGAGTGGCAAGGAAGTAAGTGTTTTCCGGTTCTGGGTGAGTCGATCCTCTCATAGACCTCAGCCAAGTCTCAGCATGCCGTGGCATCGTTTACAAAGAGACACACACACACACACACACACACACACACACACACATGTGCACACACACACACACACACACACACATGCACAATCGACCAGGTCTTGCCAGCTTTCCCCATAACTTTGGCCTCCTGGTTTGTTTACCAGTTCACCCACTATAACGGAGTAAAAGTGAGGCACTGGGAAGCTTTAAATCACTAGAGGCCCAGTCTGCTGTTGCCCTTATATAGAGCTGAAGCCCCGCCCCCTGCCCGATGCTACCCTCTCTCGCACTTGCATCCATAACGCAGTGGGTTTTAACCCATGCAGAATCCATCTAGAATTGAGTGGTACCAGACAGTAGAAATGTAAAATGAGTGTATCTTAGCATTTGCTTTAATAAAATAATATATCTGCCCTTGTGGCTGGTGACCTGGAATGTTTAATTGACACATGCTACATTAACACAGTATTGGTCAGGTGAAAGGTGCGAGAGGGTGGACGCCATGGGTCGGGACAGTGCTAGCAGCAGTAACCGCCGTATGAAGCACTGCAGTGCAGCGGCCATTTTCACAGTCAGTGGGACGCACAAACTGGGACTAACATGCTCATACGTAAGCACAAAGTACGAAAGCACAAAGAAGCACCGAGAGAGTGACTTCATTCTCTGCTCATGACGCTACGACGCCACGTAATCTTGAAAATAGCTGTTTGCTGTTCATAATTGTTAATTTTGCATCTTTAATACTGATTTTGTTTTTATTTGAACGGTTTATTTGGATGCTCACGGGGGACAATTTCACAAGGACGTTTTTCAGAAACCAGTGGTGGAAAAAGTTTTTCAGGTAAGTAACATCATATATGCATCTAAGTACAGCACTTGATTTGAATGAGTCTTATCGTAAGAAACCAACACAGCTATAAATGTTTGGGGAGCAAAGGTTAGTCAGGAGAAGGGGCGGGGCTTCAGATGCCCACGCTGCCTCAATTAATAGGTTGCTCTCCCTTTGATTTGAGTGATACTATTGGATATACTTTGAGCTTTGGCCTTGAAGGCCCACACTGTGCATGACACGCTTTAGTGTCAAGCCAAAGTGCTGCTGCTCTCTTGGCGGCCAACCCACCACTAACTAATGACCAGGAAATAACTGTGGTTCAGACACACACACACACACACACACACACACTTGTAGATTTGCTTCTGACTTTTAGTGACTGCATTCCTTCTTCCACCCTAACCCCGTGTACAACCAGCCAAAAACTGAATCCTTCCACGAGTTAATTCAAATCATTCAAGCCTTCAAGGATAACAGAGTGTGGAATTGTAGCTGTTTCTCTCTTTTGCCATTATCGCCCAAGAAATGTCTAAATCCACAAACTGTATTGTCACATTTGATACTTCTGTCTGTTCTGCTGCCTTCTACCTCCCAGAGGCAAACCGTTTAAAATGTACTTTAAAAGCAGTTTAATGGGACGTACTGCTGCACTAACTGTTGAGATAAACTATGCATGGGCATTACACTTTTTCCTATCATTATCTCATAATGGTGATCTATAATCAGCACAGTTACTGCAGTTGTGCCAGAGTGAAGTGTAAAAAGCTTTAGTGTGTAATTGCCTCCCACTCGGTCTCCTTTTCTGTGGCCTTTTTGGGGGCCTTGATTGCTACAAAGAGGAACAATCTCCATTTATAATGAGAGAAGGTAAGTCAAAGTGCAGTGGCTCCAGTGAACCGTAAAGCACAAGATGAAACCAGAAACTGTGCCTAAAATAAACTGATAATTTTCCTTTAAAATGTCCTGCCAATGATTGTTACACAACATACACCGATACAAACACGTTCCTGCAAAAACAGAAGTGAGCATAGTCACTGTGGAGACGGTGGTTATTGGACTGAGTTTGGCATCTTGGTTTTTGGTTGTCGCCATCTTGTTTATCTGCAACCGGGCGTGACATGAGGAGGTGGAGCTAACGACAACCTCAAAATAAGACATTTTGAGGCGACCAAAAATATTTGGGCCTAAGTATAGACAATCTGACTTCTTTTGGCAACAAGGGGAGTCGCCCTGGCTGGCCATTAGAAAGAATGCAAGTTTATGACACTTCCTCACTGGCTTCACTTTTCAGACCCGCAGGTTGCCGCCGGCCTGCATCACAGCTTCCTGTGCACCACAGATCTAGATACCTGCAGCCGCTCACTGCTCCACCGGCGCCCTGCCAGACTTCCCTTAATACACACTGGCCTCCCTCAAATAGCTCGCCTCTCACACCAGGCGCCACTAGCGACTGTTTGCTTTGCTTCCACTGGCTCTCCAGTGAAACCACAGCCTTCTCCTCCTCCTGTACGTGTGTCTATGAGGCCTTGTCCAAATGCCTCTGCGGTCTAATTTCATGTTTCAGTAAAGGCTCCGCCGGGGTGAAACAATTCTCTCTCCAAATGTCCCACAGACACTAGGTACTGCCTCAGTATTGATGTGTAAACACAAGCATGTGCATACAAGGAAATGCCCACCGGTCAAAGACCTGGGAGTTTTAGGAAATTTGAGGGTTTGTCTTTTGCTGCAGTCAGAGGAAATGAAAAAAAAAGGAGCACTTTCTCCTGAGTCGTCTTTTCCACTTACGGCTTCACTCCTGTTTTATTTTTTTTTCCTCAGTTCATGTTACATTTTTCCAGAACCAGCTCTCGGTGTTTTGTGTGTGTGTGTGTGTGTGTGTGTGTGTGTGTGTGTGGGGAAAGGTTGCAGTAAGCACTCTCCATCTGTGGGCCAGATTAAAGGCGGAGGAAAATAAAGAAGCAGGGATGCATGAGCAAGGGGTATGAGCAAGAAGAGTGCGGGCAGTGTGTGTGTGTGTGTGTTACAGTGTGCGCAGGCCTGGCCCACTTCTGCCCGTCTCTCATGTGTAGAGCATGTGGCCCATCTGCCAACATGGCAATCATGAGGCAGAAACTCTCCTCTGATTGCTGGGTTCTCCCGGCCCGGTCTGATGCAGCACCGATCTTTGAAGTGTTTGTTGGAAGCGTGGATTAGTGATATTTAACACGAACAATACAAATGTAGTGTTTGTTAGTATGTGTCTGTGTGAGTGCTGCAGAAGATCACCTGGCCGAGGATTCAATTCCATCAAACAGTTGCAGCTTTTTTTGTTGACACAAACCACAGCAACAGCCCTCATGCCCTTACGCAGGCCACAGCTGTTATTACAACAACCAACTGTAGAACATCTCCTCAACACAAATGGCTGGAAATATCCCTCGGGACGGCAGATTGGGTGTTGGAGTGGTTTCCATCAACACGATGATGAAGCCAAAAGTAAACCGTGGGCTGATTATTCAGCAACAAAACGTCAGAATAATAAAACAACTCAAAACATTCAACTCAGAATCCAAAATGGTCTTTGTTTAGTGAAACGCAAAGGTCTCTGTTGTGCACCCATCGTGTGATGCGGACAACAGTCCACCAGCAGGACAGGTGTTTTGACAGCCAGACGCGCTTTGACTCATAATAAGGTGTGGTCATCTCCACCGCACCACAGGAAGGAAGCACAGGACTGATGGATGAATCAGATCGTGGGTACTTGGTCAGTGGATGCTCATTGCATGACTGGATGATTATGGGAAACCTGTGAGCCTTTGTGTGTGTGTGTGTGTGTGTGTGTGTGTGTGTGTGTGTGTGTGTGTGTGTGTGTGTGTGTGTGTGTGTGTGTGTGTGTGTTTTGTTGAAGGTCTAAAGAGTATTTCTAGCCACGGTGGAGCTCTGCATGCGGCTGATCTTTGTGCTTCAACACAACAAAAAGTGCAGGGAAAAACAAAGTCCGAACAACACAAAGAGGGAAAAAGGTGATTGCTCTGTCTCTCCTCCCCATGGTCAAAATCCTGACTCTCAAAAGTGAATCACAAAGCACGAGTCTCCCCTGAAGCGGTGCAGTTCTTTTGTGATTTCAAGGATCAAAGTTTGATGATAAATCAAGTGCAATGACCTTTTTTCTGAACAACAACAACCTAGTTTCACCTGAGATAAATCCTCCAGGAAGAGGAACAGATGATAACTTTCCCACCAACAGGACCTGTTTAACTCTTTGTTTCCCAGACACACTCTCTGTATTTTGGCTTTATCTAACTTCATTGAGTTAGACGACACTGTTCATCACATCTATAACCTAAGAAAAGTAATAATGATATCCCATCCAACCCATGTAATCCACTTGAATGTAATCCATGTAATGATGAGCCGTCGAACAAAAAGTCTGAATAGGGAACATGTCCTTATTTGACAGACTATTTTAACTTGAATCTTTTCCTAAATCTAATAATAATAATAAGTAGTTGTGTTGCCTAAACATTGCAAGCACACTGGTTACGCATGTTGCTCGACATCTTTCTATCTATTTCAGTTACCTAGCAACAATATTCTCATTACTTAATCCAGTGTGTGCCAACCATTATATCTTTTCCTGACTTCCCATGTTGAGAACACGATCTCACAAGTTTCACTTGGAGGCAGCGTAACCTGCGGCTGACTGGACCGAGGTCAGGCGTGTTCTCTGGGGCATTGTGGGAAATGAAGAACTGAAAGTTATGGGAACGTTGACTTTACCAAACATCACTAATTGCTAATAAAGACAGCATCTGAGGCTGACTTTAAGGGGACATTTCAGGATGTCAGTCTCACTTGCGACACTAAAGGCCATCAACAGCTCGAGGGCGAAAGAGAAGGCCACCTGAAACTAAATACCCTCAATATTTACACGCCGGTTTTGTGCCAGAATACATTTTAAAGGCGCAGATCAATCACGCGTCCCTCATCCACATATGCGGCAGCAATAACAGTCATGTTTGTGTACGGAAACACTTTCAAAATACTTCTGTTTTCAAAACAGCTCGGGGTTTGCTCGGACATTTGACCTTATATAATGAGCCAGACCTGTTTTTTTTTTCACTGACAGTTAGACAGACGAGTCGAAACTGCAGCACGGCCACAAAGCACGCTGCATTTTGAGTGGGAGTCAGTTTCTCGCTTTCTCTCCCATGTCACCTTTCCGTTTCAACATTGCTTTGACGCCAATGAGACGAAAAGAGTTAAATCGTCCTGTGTTACTCCTGTGACTCTGTTACTTGACATTGCTGTAAGCTTTAATGGATCACAGCATCCGAAAAAAGAAAGAATAATGTGACCATGATTCCCTTTTGTCTCTGGAAGACATTGAACATCTCTTCCATCAAAGTAAAATGGATGAAGCCTCTGTTTTATATGAGAGGTTGACACTTTAAGCTTGGGCGGTCTGCATAAAATCAGCAGATGATACAGATACATAATCGCCCACTTTCTGTCTCTCATATTAAAGGTTCCTCTCTCTTTGCAGACAGCCAGACGGACAAGGAGCCAGATGGACGGACAGATGGTCGGAGTTCAACAGAGCATCATCATACAAAGCGATCGCCGACAAATAAAGAGGCAAACAGCCACACCTTCATCAAAGTCATCACACCATCACTAAAAGATGCCACGACATGCCCTGAATGATATGATATGCCCTTCGCTGTAGATCTGCTCACAGCACTCAGGGACAGTCCATACATGTGTAATTTAAAGCCTCAATCTGAGTCCTTACAAGGACTATGTAACAACTGTTCCTGCGTGCTGCTTGGTGTTATGAAAACCTCCTGGAGACACATTTGATTCATGATCTTTGAACTCAAACCCAGAAGGCAGTTTCATCTCTTGGCTTGAATACTCTACAGGAGCTCAGAAACACCCACTCGCCTGGAATGCGGGAAGTTGGAGACACTCAGCTTCAAAGGATGAATACATCTTTGCCGTGCTTTCATTCCCTCTGACACCATGAAACAACTTCCAGTAAACTGGGGGAAGCTAAACATTTTCATTCTCCCTGCTGGTGGTAAGATGCAAAAAGAAGAAGAGTCCGGGGAGACCGTGCTCTCTCTGTAGATGGATGTGTTAATGAGCGGACTGGCTGCACGTGTCGGAGCTTGCCTGTTCCTGGTGGCGACTGAGCCGGCTTTCACCCGGATCCTCGACGAGGCTCGGGCCGGTCACCGGAGTCACATCAGGGCTCACCGGCAGCTCGCCACTGATGCATCTCAGCAATGAGCCACAGATGATGGACTTAAGGGACTCTTAAAAGTTAGAAATTGTGTTTGATTCTAGGTTTTGGATGGTATTCAGATGTGTAGGCAAGCTGCTGATGTAAGTGTAAGGATGGTTGCATTGTGAGAGATGATACAGAGTTGAGCTCCTGGTGACCAAATATGCGCAAGTTTAGGGTCCAGTACCTGAGGGAAAATGCTTGCAAGACCTGCCCAAATACCTCACTGACCCTCTGGATAAACTCATGCACTAGGTGTAAGAGTCTGGTGACCACAACATGTCAGTCAGCTGATGTTGCAGCTGCAGTAAAGGTTGTGAGGCTTACCTGAAGACAGGTCTCCGTCACTCTGCTCTCCGGAGTCTGAATCCATTTTCCCCTGCAGGACACTGGGAGGCTGCAGAAGCTCTCGGATTCCTCTTCCTTCTTGTTCCCTTTCCTCTCAAGGGATCCTCCTGATTTCTTTACCCAGAGAGAAAAAAAAGACTTAAAAAAAAATGCAATGTGTTGTTGTTTTTTTGTTGCCTTTTTCTTCTGGTGAGCTGAGCTGAACTTCCCCTCCCAGTCCGGATCACTGCAGCTGTGAGAGGAATGCTTTTGGGCTGATTTGCTGATCTGTTCTCCTTTTTTTTCTTCTCCTTTTGCTCTCCTCTCTTCTTCTGACTCCCTCAGTTTCCCTCTTTCCTTCTCATCTACTTTCCCCGTGTCTGATGCTCCCTCCCCTTTCTCACTCTCGGTCCGTCCCCCTCTCAGTTTCTCCCTCCCTTGTCCCTACCACTTGGTCCCTCCTCCTCCTCCTCTCAATCGGTGCTGTCACACTCAGCCTCTTCACGCTTTCCCCACTCAAACTCTTTCTCTACCTCTTTCTGTATGCTGTAAGTGCCGTCTCTTCCTCTCTCTCTCTCCCTCCCTCCCTCTCTCTGTCTCTGGGTAAGAGTGCTGCCTGTGTTTGAGCAGAGCAATGGGAGACTCATTCATGGCAACTTGAAATTCATCTCCAGCAGGATAAAATCCCATGAAGCCCTTGTTACGGGCTGTTATAGAATCAGTCACTTACTGTCCGCGGCGGTGACATGAAGTCAGACCAGGTTCCTCTTCTACTTTGTGCAGTAATCACTGGAAGGAGCTGACATGTTTTGGGGTCATTTAAAAAGTTAGGTTTTTCTTGGCAATTTTAGATGATGACGGTTGAGAAGAAAATTCCAACCTGCTTCACTGGTCACTTCCATATGTGTTAGATTGCTTTCATTTCCCGCGCAAATATGTTTGTTTCCATTCGTTGACTCGCAAACCGGAATAAGTTAGCGGAACTCAAAAAATAGAGGCAATCGATTTCCGTAAATTTTTTGAGTTGATGAACTTAAGTCAAAAGTTTCCAGAACTTAAAAGGTTAGATGACTTGCTACTTGTACCTTTTGATTACAGTTACATTAAAATGCTCATTTAGCTTAACTCAAATATTTGAAGTTAATATGACTTACAGTTTCTCTTAATGCAACTCAATTATTTTCAGTTATTATTAAACCACTGGAATGAGTTCACAGAACTTAAAAAAAATGAGTACACAACCACGCCATTTTGAGTTAACCAAACTCAATGTTTATTAGTTTGCATTGTCATTGTTTTAAGTACACAGCACTTAAAATGTTGAATTAGTTTACTTAAAAACATGTGACTTGAAACTTAAATTTTTTGTGGCAATCGATTGCCTGAAATACATTGAGTTTAATAAACTCAATGTATGTTAAAGTCATGAACATCTCTATTGAACCGTATTTTCTTGCCCGCTCCCTTTTAGCACACTGCAATATTAAAATTAAAGAGAAAAATAAATAAACATTTATAAATTAAAATAAATAGACCAAAAATAATTTTAAAATATACTTAAGCAACTTTAGATGATTGTAACATTTGACCTCTTTTCCCGACAGAAAGCCTATACATCCCCTATCACCTGCTGTAGTAATCCACATCCACATTCAAAATAAGAATTCCGTTAGAGAACATGAGAGAAACAATAGAACATGCTTATGTGACGAGTTCACGTGACCTGTTGTGAAAACGCACAAAGAAATTACACAATACATAAATAATGATGGTCATTATTTGACACACTTGACATGTGCAGATGTAGAGGCCCTCGCCGTTGACCTTGAAGAACATGTTCTATAGTGTCTAAATAACTGTATTCTGGAGGTGAAAGAAGCTGCGCACAACTTACACTTCCAGATGATTTTGGAACCATCAACCTAAAAGGCAAAGAAAAAAAGGACAAAGTTAAGACCACCATCTAAAACTTTTATAACAGAATTGCTCATACTTAATACAACACCAAGTTAGTTACTCGTAGCTTACCAAAACATAATCATGGACTACAGCGAACACTGCCATAAAATGACATTTTGTTTGTTTTATATAACTTCTATAGATGGAAAATCTATAGAGAGAGAAAGAGAGAGAGAGAGAGAGAGAGAGAGAGAGAGAGAGAGAGAGAGAGAGAGAGAGAGAGAGATTTGATTCATACAGCTTACATGCAAGTCTCAATAACACCACTGTAAATTACTAGTCATTTAATATTTACTATGCAGGGTCCAACAATAATGTGTTTTTTTTATTTGCCACGGTATAACTACATGTTTTGCATAACTTACTTAGCTTGACAAAACCTGTCTGAAGTTTGGTGGCGTTAGCGCAGAACAAAAGTGTAGCCTAATCTTTATCTGCAACTGTGCAGAAAGTCCAGATTTACACCAAAATGAATGAACAGAATGACGTGCATAAAAACAAAAGAAATGCCAGAGATGCAAGTGACGGCAAGCTTGATGCAGAACACCGGGCGCTACTCCTGGACCAACCGAGAAGCACGGGAGGACAGTATTTGATTTAATTAGCTTGTTTGACTGAAAATAAGACCGTGGTTTCAAATCCGGGATTCACCGTTAAGTTACGTTAGCGATCGGACGTTCGTAAACCGCATTTTCTCAGTCGAGCAAGTTAGTGCAATACTGTCCGCCGTGCTCCTCGGCTGGTCTGATATGAACCGTCAAGTAACGTTAGCTAGAGTACGTGCTAACGTACGTTAGCCAACGTCAAGTCACGTTAGCTAGATTACGTTGGTTAGCACACACGTTAGCCGCCACTTGCATCTCTGAGTACGTTCCTTAGCCGCATTTTTCTCCGTCGAAAAAGCTAGTGTCAGCTGTGCGCCTCGGCTGGTCCGATATACACCGTCAAGTAACGTACGTTAGCACGTACTCTAGCTAACGTTACTTAACGTACGTTAGCACGTACTCTAGCTAACGTTACTTGACGTTAGCTAGAGTACGTGAGTACTTGACGTTAGCTAACATACTTGTTAGTACTAGCAGGTACGTTAGCACGTAACGTTGCGTAGCCGCCCCTTGCATCTCTGAGTTCAAATCAGCCACCGCTTAAGTAGAGAGACACTGGCAGAGAAGACTGAAGTCTCAGTGAGTGGAGCTGACATAGTAATGTCGCTGGCAAAGCAAAAGTCCGGATTTTTTTTTTTGTATTAATAATAAGTTGTACGTTTTTGAGGTTTGGCAACAATTCTTCACACATTACATATATCAACTTATAGACAGTATATATAAACACTTATGATTTCACTCACCTTGAAAACAGTCTGAGCAGATGATGACACGAAGCCTGGTCCAAAAGGGTGCAGGACGGATGGAAAGTCTACTTCGCCCGCCTAATTCCCATAATGCATTTTGATAACGGTCGCAAAAAAGTGATGACTACTTCCTTAATGTGAATTTTCAGGTTAACCTTTTATCTGTCCTTAATATGTTGCTAACTTTGTGAGATTTTATTGTATTGTAGCATGTGCTATTTAAATTAGGTTAATTTTTAAATCATCCCTATTCAAAACAATAGAAATAACAGGACTTTATCATTCTTAGTATGTAATTACTTAATTATTAAGTTGTACTTAAGTTATGTTTTTAAGTTATGCCTAATTATACACAAAATAGTTCCATTAAATCAAAAATTCTTAATTAAAATTGCTCAGAAAGGAAGAACATGTTACAGCAACTTGACATAATTAAGTTAATAGAACTTTTTCTATAACTTTAAGTATACACTACCTAATCTATTTAATTACTTAGTACGTTCGGGTTTACAGTTTACTTGTGTTTAATAGATGTTCAAGGATGCTTCAGCATTTCAGATTTGGTGGACAACCAGCAGCGTGAATGTGAATAACAACTCAGTGTTAGTGTGTCCTTGACTAAAGAGTTTCCAGGACACTTGCTGCTTTAGGCAAATATATAACATGAAGAACTATATGAGACTGTTACTCACCAGATGTAACTCTTAATTCTTAAGCATGGAAGACGATGGTTGGAGGCCAAATCTAGAAACTTTAGTGACGAAAAAACACACACACACACACACACACACACACATATATATATATATATATATATATATATATATATATATATATATATATATATATATATATATATATATATAAAACTTATAATGCAAACTTTGCCCTTTTAATTTCCATAGAGGAACTATTGGACCTACACACAGGAAGTGTCTTTAGGTATTTCAAGCACAGCTGCATTTCATTTTCAGCAATCAATGTTGGCAACTCCAACAACAACAGATTCTTTGTTGACTCACCGTTTTACACATTCAAGAACCACGCAGAGAGACATTTATTGTAGGAGGCAATATAACAGTTTCTCCGCCCACCGAAAAGTAGCAAGGCACTTGTGTTTTGAGTTAAGGTTTTACTGGAACTCTCACTAGTCACACAAATCTCTCTCTCTCTCTCTCTCTCTCTCTCTCTCTCTCTCTCTCTCTCTCTCTCTCTCTCTCTCTCTCTCTCTCTCTGTCCCTCTCCCTCTTCTCTCGTCCTTCTCTCTCTTTGTCCCTCGCCGTCTGTCTCTCTCTTCCTCCCCTCTCTTCTCTGCTTCTGCCTCTCCCCCTCCCACAGCATCTCTCTCTCCCTCCCTCCCTCCTTCCCTCTCTATCTCTCACTCTCTCCCTCTCTCTCCCCCTTTCCCTCCCTCTCTCCCCCTCACGCCCTCTCTTCCCTCTTTCTCTCTCTCTCCCCCTCACTCCCTTTCTCTCTCTGTCTCTCTTTCTCTCACTCTCTCTACCTCTCTCTCTCCCCTCGAGCTCTTCTTCTGTCTCTCCCTCTCTCTCCTTCTCTCTCTTTCCCCCCCCCTCTCCCTCCCCCCCCCCTCTCTCTCCCTCCCTCTCTCTCTCCTTCTCTCACAGCTGAAAAGAAGAAACACGAGAGAGGTATTCTGGGAAATACTGAAGGCCGATGTATGAGATGTGTGAAAGTATCTTTGAGTGGGTTTTTCCTTGTACTCAACTGGACTTCCCTCCTCTTCCTCCAGCCTGTGAGACAACATGGAGCTCTGTGTGTGTGTGTGTGTGTGTGTGTGTGTGTGGGAGAGTGGGGTGGGGCGCGGGGGGGGGGGGGGGGGGGGGGGGGGGCAGGTGGGCGTGCGGTCGGTGGTCCGGCAACAGTTCCAGGCGGTGTAATCCCAGGTGTGGAGCTGACTGTCGCTCAGCATGAACACTGGGCACCAGATGGCATTCGCCCGCCCGCCCACCGCCAAGGGCTCACTTATCTTTGACTCTGTGCATATTCACATGTGTACTTCTGCAAGGCTGCTGTGACAAAACAGATATGCTCGTAATCGCAACAAGCTCAGCCGCTTTGATCCGGGCAGTAAAGCTGTTTCTTTCTCATACCGTGCATGAAAGTGAATACAACGTCACAAGAACTGAAATAGGATTTTGAAACAGAATATTTGTTTAAATTTTGAGTTCAATGCATTGTGACCCTTTGAGTTTTGTCTGAGCTTCAGTGACTTAGTTTCTGACGTAATCACCACCATCAGTGTCTCCATAAATGTGCCCTTTGTGATGTGGGCCCATTTAGTTTGTGCGTCATCTTGCTTGTATAACTACAAGCTACTGTCAAATCTCCTGTGTACCGCTGTGCGACCGGACAAACCAACGCCACCACACTAATAGCAAGCAATGACCGCTGCTGGAAGAAGGAGTCCCATCCAGCGGTACCATGTAAAAATACTCCAAATCATACTAAAAGTATTAGTATTATCATCAAAATACTTCAACATCAAAAGCAGTTGTTGGCCAGAACGTCCCCATTTAACGTGTTATAAATAAAAAAGGTAATAACAATCATATTATATAACAATAATGTGAATATGATTACAAATGGATGGTGTGAGGAAATCAGAGCTCCATTTAATAGTTTAATCAATCACATATTCAATAAGCGTTTTCTCTGTTTCCAGTATGAATATTAAATAGATGTGGTGGAATAAAGGTGTAATATTTCCCTTTGATATTCAGTGGAGTAGAAGTAGTAGAAGTAGTAAAGTAGTAACATGCAGCGTGGTCCGGTTGAACAGAGCCATGGGGAGGAGACAAAGTTCTTTTGTTTGCAATGTGATGTCTTATATTGAATAACTTATATGTTATTTAATGTCACACGTTTCAGCACAGCCTTACTATTTTGGGTGTCTTCACTCTGCCGGCTGATCACATGCTTAACTAAACTACAACCACAACTCAGACTAAACTACACAGAAAAAAACACGGGGGTCATTTTTTCTCGAGGTACTATTATTTTCCTCGAAAGGAGTAATATTTCATCATGTTGGAGAGTAATTACTAGCCGTAGCCAGTAGAGTTGGATCAAATATTCAGAAAAAAATCTATTGGATTAAAACAGGCCACGCCCACTACTGTTCCTCGAGTTTTATTTATTTTTATTTGACCTTTATTTAACCAGATAAAATCAGTACCAATTCTCATTTTCAATGATGACCTGGAGGCAGCAGTACAGTCCACAAGAGGACGACGTTACGTTTCCTCCTCCATGAAACCTCACTGAAAAGAGCTGAGAGTTTAAGGGACGGACGAGATATAGAACTCTATAGAGAATTGAATCCAGTAAATATATCCTCATGTAGAGTTAAATCTGAACACTAAATAGAGTAAAACATACTCTGAATGGTTAACTCTGAGGCAAGAGTAGATTTTCTCTTTCAATTTGAGTAAAATGGACGTACTGTGTACAAAGTAGTGAAGGTTGAGTAGAAGTATGTCGAAGTAAGTGTCAAAGTAGACTCAAATGTAAAAAAGTAGTGTCTTAAAGTTGTACTAAAGTAAAGTAAAGCTCCATCTTCAGCAAGCTGGGCGAACGCTTTTGGGAATGTTTTTTTTTAACTCCAGTCGAACCCAAACTGCAGCTAACAGACGAGTGGATGGGCGGAGCCACAACAGCGTGGACGTGAAGACTTACAGCTGTGGCAAGCTGAGCCGCCTCAAACCCAAACTTCCACGCTGGCTGATGTTCAAAGCAGCCAGAAAAGGAGGACTGAAAGAAGAAGAAGAAGAAGCTCTTCCTGTGATGATGATGATGATGATGATGATGATGATGAGCACCACCGCCGCCCTCTGATCTTCAACGACACACAAATGAGCTGACTTTGCAAAACGGGGCTGCTGCGCGAGAAGGCCGAGGAGTGAGAGTCCCCCTGTGATCCGGTGCCTTTGCTGGCACAGAACCCTCCCGTCTGGGCTTCTGCAGACGCACCGGCCCGATGAGGGAGATTCACCGCCGCTTCCATTATCCTGATCAGATTATTATGCTTATTGAAAAGCTCTGGAACACAGAGTTCACATGAGCCCACACACACACACACACACACAATAAATAGCAAAATGTCTCGTAGCATCACGGGGATACAGTGTCACGGCAAACTGTTGGAGGTGTCGACAACGCGCAGGCAATGTCGAGAGATAAGGGCATTGCCGGGAGATGTTTCCATGGCAACCAAGGCTCTCTTTTGATGAAGCAGTAATCCAGCAGAGGACTGAAACAGACACAATATGGCCACTGGCATTTGAGCCTGGCATAATGTGTGTGTGTGTGTGTGTGTGTGTGTGTGTGTGTGTGTCTGTTTGTGTGTGTGTAGGTGTGTGTGTGGGCGGCAAACAGCATGGAATCAATCAGATTGTCAATCGGATCACAAAGCAGGGCCTAAACTTCTAACATCTAAACGTATTGCTGCGAGGCTCTTACATCTCAGTTATTTTAAAAGCTGTCTGGCATCCTGGCTCAATAAATCTGTCATGGAGCAAGAGAAATAAATGAAACGAGAAGGAAAATGTACGTCATGTGACGAGCAAAAGCCACAAATGAAGAGCCCTGGACTTCCTTAAGAGGAGCAGCGGACCGAATACTTCAAAGAAGTTCATCAAATTCTGGCAGGAAAGCGATACAGTGACTGTACAAGAAATGCAGTTATGTGTTGTGGATTTGCAATATTAACATCTCATGTGCATCTTTGAGGTGTCCTACCCTTAGAGTCGTACAATTTCAAACTTTTAAAGACGCTGGCATGATGAAAGTGCACTCGCTGTGACAGACACACAGGAGATCTTTCTGCCAGAAGAAGGCAACGCTGACACAGTTTGAAACCACAAGTATTATTCAATTCCCTTTTTAAAATATTTCCTGAACCCACACACACACACACACACACACACACACACACACACACACACACACACACATGCACACACACACACCACAGTCCCCGGTGGTAGACTTGGAGTGAAAGTTACCACAGATCTATTTAGCAGATGCCCGGCATCCCGCAATTTGGAGCCGGAGGAATCAGATGAACACAGAATGTAGCCTAATCTGTGTCCTGGAGCTCTGCACATTTTCTCCACAGACAGACAGACAGACAGACAGGCAGACAGACAGACAGACAGACAGATATTGATGGTGATTGAAATGGACAGTATTAGGTCGTTACGTGAGGAAGTGATAATTATGGCATCTTTTCCCCCCTGAAGCCACCCCACACTAATAAGTGTTAACAAATATGACAGATGTTGTTTCAGCCGTTGGCCATCCTCTCAGTTCAACTTTCACTCTCTCAACTCTCAATATAGAGGCATCAGGCCTCACAGAGGCGACGAAGAGCGTCGTGAAGACGAGCGTTTTTTTCCCCTGATCAATTCAATTTACAAGACGCATCTAACGAAGAGCAGTCAGAGCGACCGCCGGGTGCGCGAGAGGATTTGCATCCTGGTGGAATACGACGGAGGTTAATGAGAATATATTGTGATTCATTTGCTTGATCCCAGAACACCTGCAAGGAACAGCCTGTGACATACACACAGACACACACACACGCACACACACTCACTCAGTGGTATTTACATGCAAACACACAGATGACATTTAAAAAAATAACCACGCTTCTCAATACAGTGTGCACACACACACACACACACGCACACACGCACACACGCACGCACGCACGCACGCACACACACACACACACACACACACACACACACACACACACACACATATTGGTTTGTATACCAAAGCAGCACCCAGGAGATGTTTCTCTTGCATCGCTGACAGCTGATGGTTGATCTTTTATCTACACGTATATTTCCTCTCGCTTCACTCCGGTTGGGCCTCCATGTCTGTTCCTCGTCACACAATCAAGCCAACATGTTTGCATGTGCGTGAGTGCTGCCGCCGCTGCTGCTCAGGGAGTGGAAGCAATACAAATTGAAACATCTGTCTGAGAAACGTATTGCCACGTTTGCCCAGAGGCAGAGCGATTGAACCCAATGAATGGATTGGCTGCTTCGTTGAGGCTGAGGCTCACTTAGATGGTCGTGTCATGTCTCATAGCGCCCTCTCCTGGTGCATAGTTGCAAATACAAAAAGAGAAGAACGTGACTCTCCGGACACAATAAAACATGTTTCTCTTTTCAGAATCAAAATCTGATTTATTTGCCAAGTATTTGGCTTTGTGTTTTTTTTTTATTTCTGTTGATGTAAGAAATAAGGACAACAAAGTGAGACAAATATACACAAAGAGAAGACTGTTATGTACACGAGCAGTGAATAAAATAGTAGCTGTTAACATATATATCATGAAAGTAGACCTATAAATAAAAAGCATAAAGGACTAACAATAGAATGAAAAATAAGATACATACATACAAGTCAAGCATTCTGTACAGTGCAAAAAACAAAGAAATGAATACTTAACAGGTATACAAGGTCTGGATGATTATTTGCAGTGTGTAAATATGTTGCATACGTGTGTAGGATTTATATTGTGTATTTATACGTATATATATAATCTCATAATAAAAGAAGACAACATCATATTGGCACAATAATTTACATTTACTTCAGCATTAGCATGTTTAAACTTACATATCACGACATACATACAAGTTCAAGTAGAAATACAATTTGTAATACATACCAAAATATAAAACACAGCTCTGTACAGTCATGCGATAATATAAACGCTATGGAGATCATATTTAAACGTGTGGGTGCAACTGAAGGTCAGCGTCTCAGAGCGTCTGCCAGCTTCCTCTCTGTCTGGGGAGGAATGCCATGCTGAGATGTTGGGCCTCCTGCTGGGGCTCCACCGGCTGCTGGGAGAGGTTGTTGGTCTGTGGGAGGCAGTCCAGGGTCAAGCCCTCGTGGGGGCAGACGGAGTACTGGGAGAGCAGCGTCACCAGGATGGATTTCATCATCACCATGGCGATGTGCTTGCCGACGCAGGCGCGAGGGCCCGAACCGAACGGCTGGAAGTAGCGGCGAGGAGCCTGAGGAAGGACAGACGAGAGAGGACGTTAAAACACACCCAACATGCGTGAGAGTTCATGCGTGACTCTCAAACGCCACTGGGACTTTGGGTGGGGATTCACCTGACAGGGGAAATAGAAACAAACAACCTAATATTGATGAATCCTGATTGGTGCACAGATGTATGGGATGTAATAATTTCCCCCTACCACCTCAAGCCAGTGAGAAAAGCGAAGGAAAACATAAATAAATGCTTAATTCTGTACACATTGCTCATAATAAGAAGCCGAGTGGGGGAAACAGGCATCCAGAGACTTTATGAGTGAATGTATTATATTTATTTATGATACACTCCACAGAAACATCCATCTACTTACATTTCTCTCAAAGTTTTCCAGACTGAATTCATTGGATTTGAGGAAGAACTCCGTCCGGTGCATGCGGCCAGTGTTCAGGATGATATTTGTGCCCTTCTTCACCCTGTAGCCGTCGATGACGTCATCGGACAGGGCTCGCCGCATGGTGAAGTCCACCACAGGGTGGAAGCGCAAGCATTCGTTGATGAAGCTCTCCAGCACCCGTAACCGCGGAAGGTCGCCGTTCTGCAGCGGCCTCTCGCCTGGAAACCAACGGACGTGAGGTACCGTCACGCTTAAACACTCACCACGTCGAGAACTGTAACCGCCACATCATCATCAGTGCATTATCAGTCTCCCGGCGCCTCACCTACAACAGTGTCGATCTCATGGAGCAGCTTGAACTCCACATCTGGATTCTGTTTGAGGAGCAGCAGCATGAAGAAGAGGCTGATGGACAGAGTGTCTGGCGCTGCGATCACCATCTCCAACACACACTGCCTCACGTTCTCCGCTGACAGTTCACCGTGGTTCTGGAAAAAAAAGAAGAAAACGCACACACACGTACGCTGATGTTAATACTGTTTCCCCATGAGAGGATTTCTAAAGTAAGTGCTGAAGGTTTGAAAGAGGACACAAGGGGGTGGATGCTTGTTTAAAATGGAAGAACACGAAAGATAAGATAAGATATTGGGGAACTCGCAGGATTGCAGCAGCAGACTAAATGGCAAAAATCCAAATCTCAGACCGACCTGTGCAAATATGAGCTCTGCGGTGAAGTTGATGTTGTCCAGTTTGTCCGCCTGCTCCACTTCTCTCCTCTTCTGCTCCACCAGGCTCTCTATGGCATCCTGCAGCTCCTGGCTGTGAATAGACAGACGCATAACGTGTGTTTTAAAAATCAAGGCGATTGAAGAATGGTGCTCATATGTAATATACATGTAATATGACTTAGAGAACGGTGGATCCACTCACGCTGCTGTCTTGTGCCTTTGGTGAATCCAGGGAAACTTGAAGTAAACGTCTGGTTTGATGAGCACGGTCTGCCATGTGTCAAAATATTTATGAATCTTCAGCAGCAGCTCCTTCTCTGAACACAAAGGAACCGAAAAACAATCTTAACTGCCACCAGGTCTCGACACAGCTGATGTCGTCGGTAACTTGCAAGACGCAGCGTCGGTGAGGAGATGGATGAACGCTCACCATCGACGGGCACGCCCAGAAAGAGCCTGTTGGAGATGTCGACCACGGTGCAGCGCAGCAAACTGAGAACATCCACACGAGCCAAACCGTCCAGGTCGTCCAGGTGAGTCTGCGTGGAGGAGACGCTCACCTCCACCGTCTGCTGCAAGCCCGGGCCTGTCAGGGCTGGGAGAAAAAAAGGTCAAATTGAATATTTTTTCATATGCAATTCACAAGAACAGACACATTGGAAGGCTCTCTGAGTCAACAGTTTTGGAAATAAGACACTACAATGAGAAGGAGAAAACATATGAAAACACTGTACATATGATGGTATACGTACAACAGGTAAGTATGTACAATAAAGGTATTAGATACAGGTTTTTTAAGTGTTAAATAACAGTGGTAAATAGGCTAAGTATACCTTTGGTGTAGTAGGTGCGGATCTTTTTCCACAGAGTCACGTTGTTGTTAAATATGATGCCTCTCTCGTTCATGCCGACGCAGCTGAGTCCTTGCTTGCTCCCGAAACGTGAAGTATAATGTCCGTTCTTCAGTACATGGTGCACCGCTGATGCCCTAAGAAAACAAAAAAAACAAAAACGGGAACCAATTATTTATTTCCACTTGCATTAATCGCGCGGTAACTTTATTCATCGGCATTAACGGAGGCAACCGACCTGCTGAGGATGAGGGTCTCCTCTCCGTCGATCCAGACTTTCACGATGTCTCCATACTTGCTGTTGTAGTAGTTGCTGGCTGTGCCTATGCCGGTCCAGATGAATCTCACATATGACAACAGTGGGCCCAAGCCCAGACAGAAACCAGGACCTATGAATGACAAAAAACAAACAAACTGTGTGTTCAGCTTATATGAAATCCAGTGACAGCATTGAAAGAAGCTGCAAAGTGTCAAACCGTTGAACCTACCCGGTACAGACTTCTTGTCCGTGCGGTTCCACGCAGCCAGCAGCAGGCAGACAAGCAGGATTAAGCTTCTGGTGGCCACGGAGAGGCCCGGCGATCCCAGCGCGGTGGCGTTCGGGGACATGGAGACCAGGTCTGCCACTGTGGCGTCCAAACCGACAGGAGTCATCGTCCGTTCACAGGCAGAGATCAGATCCATGAGAAGGCTGGTTTTACATCAACCAGGTGCGACTGCAACAAACCCAGCGTGCAGTGACGAGAGGTGCCTCGACAAGCCGAGCTTCCCCTTTATAGGCGGTCGGAGCTGGTTGCGAGCCAGGTCAGGGTAATGCAAAAGCCACAACAGCGGAGGGAAATGGTAAACAATACACTCGTAACCTTGAGGCGAGTGGATTTGCTCCTGTGTCCTTGAGCGGACGGGACGCGGCTTTGCTCGGGCGCATGTTGTGGAGTCCGATCAAACGGGTTCATGGGTCGTACTTGACATTTTAGTGATAAGAAGCAAGTTTTGCTCCATCTTTGAACTTCAAAAGAATCTGACTGCAGAGCACCTGGCCTGTGAGATCAAGTGAAGTGTTGTTGTTGTAAGAGCTTTATCTGTTTTGCAAAAATGTTATTTGCATTTTTTTTTTTTTTTCCGATGAACATACATCCATACAGTTTTCTTTCATTTAGTCTATGAAAGAAAGAAGAAGGGGAAGATTTGTATATTCAGCCATGTTTTAAAGCTTACTGTACACTGGAGCGTTTCATTACGGTCAATTCAACTTCCAGTGTTTGTGATCACTTTGATTCCTCCGTGAGACCACCAGTAGATGGAGAAGCAGAGCTGTGAGGCAGGAAACCGGATTTATTTGATTGAGTTATGAAAGCAAAAGCATATACAGCGACTGTTATGAGAAGATATGATCAGAACACTATTTCAGTAGCAGCTCTTGTGTCTCAATAGGTGTCGTGAGGGGGTGCGGGGACACACACACACACACACACTCATATGTTATGCTTTTCTCAAATCTTATACATATCTGTGTAGCTTGTCAACAGGACCTATGTTTAATATAGATAGATAGATATATATAGATAGATAGATGGATAGATAGATAGATAGATAGATACGTATACAGTTTTGGTGACAAATAATGTTTTCAAATCTAATCATACTGTTTGTTATATGTATTAATTTAATAACTTGTTGTTATTACTTTCTATGAACTAGAAATCCGGTGAACAATGTTTACAAACCTCAACTTCATCTTCAGCACGTGGTTACATATTTGATTTGATATGATTTCGCAATTTGTAACAAAGCCAAATTCTGTTTGGCTCCGGCCTTTGTCTCGTTTTCTCGTCCCGTATAAAGGACTCAGTGAATTCACTCGCCGCCCACACTCCGGCCCAAGAATGCGCACAGTTCAAATGGCCGACTGTGTGCCGAGGGCCCGCCTCGATAACGATGCCCTCTCCGGCGGCTCGGACCTCGATTGTTCTGCATGATTACGCAGAATCATGTTTCTCCCGATAAACAGACGTTAATGTAACCTTGTCTCTGTGCTGCGGTCAACCGCGGCTTTGTCTCCACCACATGTGTAGAGCGTTGTTCACAAGTGGACAAACAAGATGGAGAGAACGTGGTGGAACGTCACAACATGTATGATGTCTGCATTTATGAATTCCTCCTTGAGGTCCACGCAGCAAAATGCACGTGAACTTAAACTATACGCTTTATTTCATGTGACTTGCCTGAACTCCAGAGAAGAACTGCTCACAGTTCAGATTTAAAGGGTCATTATAAAGCTAAGGAACCACCTCTCTCACAAGACGCTTTACTTTGTACATCTTTTCATTCCTTTGCTTTCGTTGATGTTCTTGAGTGTGCCATTTGACTGGTTTAATGCAAATGAACCCGTTCAATTATGCACAGTGATAAAAAAAAAAAGAAGTGTTAAGACGAACACAGAAAGAAAGAGGAGGGTGGGAGGATGAAGCACGAAGGGAGACACGGCTGTCCTTGGCCTGCAGCCGCGGGACGGACATGGCCCTCTCGGCCTAGCGGTGAGAAGAGAGATAAGGCTTCCTCCTCCAGCAGCTGCGTCTCAGGAAGGAGGAAACAGAACCTCAAAAGATCAACGAGAGACGGAATCCGTGGGCATCGTGTTGACATATTTACACCTCGGGGGGTTCATCGTAACAGAACCTCCCTCCATCCCAATCATTTCATTCCAGTGTTCCAATGTAAAATACTCATGATATCCACGCAGGACGGGCTTGTGTTCCTCTTCCTTTTTGTTCCCAGTCTCAACTAAAATGGTCGAGCCCAGAGTGCAGTGGACGAGAGGCAACAAAGGAGCAACCAAAGTCCCCTCAAGGGTACACATCTACACATCTACACATCTGCTGGAGCAATAAGCCGTCCAACAGCTGGCCGTCAGTGACCCACAGCCTCAGGCAGGAGTTTACACACGAGAGGCCCGGTCAGCTCAGGACCTGAATCTGACAGCAATGTTGCATGTTTACTCTCTCTCCTTCTGTCTGTGTGTGTGCGTGTGTGTGTGTGCGTGTGTGTGTGTGTGTGTGTGTGTGTGTGTAAAAGTAACATGAGGCTGCAAGAGCAAGTAGGTCAGCTATATATCTAGCACTGCTCCATGTCAGCAGAGAGGCATATTAAGTGACTTATTGAAACAAACTGTCTTGTTAAACTAAGTCATTACTGAGGTGATTACAGGAAAGCTACACTAACACTTTAGTGTAAAGAGGCAGAGCAGCTCCCTTTCACAGTGAAGAGTCCTTCAAATGCCTGGAGGGGATGTTTTTTTCTTTCTCCCCCTCCTTCTCAGTGAAATGTCACTTTTCTGGCCGAGTTCAAAGCAGTGGAAATGGGTCATTGTTGCAGTTGGTGGATGGAAGCTGTGAGGATGTGACAGGGACCAGCGCCGGGGGGGAAATGAAGGGAGGATACAGGAGCTGCATGGGGAGGAGAGGACGTGAGCAACTCAATGCAAACTATATTGATGGTAATGCATTTTGATGCCACGGGGTTTCTTTCATTCAATTTGCTTGGTTTTGGTGTAATAATATTATTACTAATATTGGTAATAATAACATCAATATTAATAATGTGTAAATGTATGTCAACATCAATGACCAGTCAGTTTGTCTGGTGTAATGCATGCTGTCATGTGTTATGTATGTGAGTGCTTTTGTGCGTATATGTGCATGCGTGTGTGTGTGTGTGTGTGTGTGTGTGTGATGTCAGTCTGCCCACGGCGCTGCAGTAGAATGGGTTGTCCTGAATATAAATCAGGTGACTGAACAGGCGGGGGTTTCTTCCCAGACAAGCCCAGAAGATTGTGTAATGCCCACTCCTACATTACTGGTTTGCATTTGCGCACACACACACACACACACACACACACACACACACACACACACACACACACACACACACACACACACACACGCACACACACGCACACATCCCCTTCTCTACTTGGCGAACAACACAAGCACTTCACCAGTCTGCCCTCAGATAGACCACCCGGCTGGGCACACTGAAGCTGACTGGACTCTATTTGAAAGCTTTCAAATCATCTTGAATTTCAACAAAAGACTTCCTTCCTGTTGGATTGGCTTGGCTTTCGTTCAATTTGACTAGAGTTGTGTGTGTCAGGACCTTCTTCCGTCCAGTTTGACCTGTTTTACATTCACGGCTTTGCTGGATTTACACCCCGCTGTGAATGCTGAAGTCGGCGGGCGAGCCTCAGAGCCGAGGAGCTGAAGTGGTGACCATGTGGATCCCGACCCCCAGCATGACTCTGCCTCAGCGCTTGGTCCTCTATGGGACGTGTGCCGTGGCCTTGATGAACTCCGTGGGCCTCCTGGTGCTCCTGGCCCAGCAGAATCAGCAGCGCGTCTCGCTGGAGCGGACGGAGGCAAAGCTGACGGCGGTGGAGCAGAGCTCGGTGGTGGAGTTCCTCCAGGAGGTGCCGAGAGGAGCGGCGGGGCTGAGGGCGAGCGCTGCGGAACACCAGCAAGACCAGTACCGGTACCAGTACTCCAGGAATAAGAGAAGTGAAGCGCTGGAGAAGGAGACGCAGCAGGGGATGCTGGAGCTCCACCAGGAGGAGGGACAGGATCTCCACCAGCAGGAGGCCAGCCAGGAGGCCAGCCAGGAGGTGGGAGAGGAAGCAGAGATGAAGATGAAGACGAAGCACAAGCACCGACACGGCCAGAGTTACCACAAAGCACACGCGCAGGACGACATGATGATGATGATGACTTACTCCATGGTCCCGGTGAGAGGAGATACCTGCTGCTGGAGACTTGGAGTGCTGGCAAATAGATTTATAGATATTCTTTATGAATAATGACATTATGTTGACGTTGCTGAGTAAATGCTGCATCATCAACTGGTTAAAATGGGTCCCGGGCCCTGTGACACGTCCAGCTTGTGGCATTTGATTCGTTGCTATAGTTTGCTTGTATTGCTGTTTGCATCCCTCTCACACAATAGAGGCTACACCTGCATTATGACATAAGCTCATGAACATTATTATGATTTTTGGACTGGACCAGGGTATGTCCACGCCTTAAAATCGCCATGCTCCTACTCCAGTACATTTCAGAGGGAAAGAAGTTGGATTTCACAATATGAGTTTGACAGCTATAGTTGCTGGTTATTGTTCAGCTTGAGATTCTACATATAAAAATATATAACTTCCATAAGTTTGTGAAATATAAATATATTTAAAGTAGCTAAATTAGACAAACGGCAACAAAAAAAATGTGTCTTACATGATTCATATATCAGTAATAATAATCTTGTAATGTATCAGAATGAATTGGTATGTCATGGGCATTGAGCTGCATTGATACTTAAAGTATTTTTTACTTCTATTGAGGAAAGTTTTACGTTTGAGAGAGAGAGAGAAAGAGAGAGAGAGAGAGAGAGAGAGAGAGAGAGAGAGAGAGAGAGAGAGAGAGAGAGAGAGAGATGTAACAAAGGTCCCACGGCTAAAATGGAAACCCCTCGTTAGCCGAATAGTTACATCACACCGAGGCGTTCAGTGATGGAGTATTTGTACAGTATAAAAGTATCGGCTCTACTTCTCTTTGTGAGATCTGAACACTGGTGAAATGGAGGTCAATGGGGGGTTCACGGCTCATTTTTGCTCTGCCGCCTGATCTGTAGTTGGTTAATCCGTTGCTAACATTCATTGATTGGCAGTATTTTAATCATATTTTAATATGTTTTCTTGCTCTTCAGATCAAGTTGTTGATCGACATTTGCAACAGCACCAAGGGAGTCTGCATCTCTGGTATGTCTTACTCATATACTCCAAACAACATACTGGCGCCCAGAATATCACTTTTCCTTGTCACGGTTCACAAAAGTGCACAACAGAAACCAAACGCACGACTCAGGAGGATAAGAAGTAAGTGCAAGAGTCTAAATAGAAGAAACTGCAGGAACAGAAGACTGGAAATCAATGATGGCACAAAGCTACAAGAACCCTCTCCCATAAAAGTAATAGAACTAATGTAGAACGCTTTCATCAATGAGGGAAGGAGCTGCCTTTTTGTGTCCGGTGGGTGTGGCCAACGTATCCAGTGAACTTTCACTGAACCGGCTCCAGACCAGGTTCACGGGATTTCAATGGGTTGCACAGTGAATTTTCGAAAATTTGCTTTGAAGAACCGAATAGCCTGACATCTTATCCTCAAAATTATCTAGCTAACTCAATAAGCCAGGTATAAAAAATAAGGCCCAGGTGAGGGAGTTACAACAGGTGAGGTGATCATACTGGTCGAGGATTGGCTGGAAGGAAACGACAGCAGAGCGAGAACATGAAAAAAATGACACTTTGTATTCACTCACATCCTAAAATCCTTCTGTTGCAGGACCTCCAGGACCGCCTGGTAAGTGAAGTCTTCACCCAAATTCAAAATCCAGCCATACTGTATGCCTCCTTTGCGGTTAAGTGACCCGTATTCTCCATGTGTTTTCCATTCATACCCATGGTGAGGACTGCTTTTGTGTTGCCGTAGGTTTGCCCGGCGTGGACGGTCTCCCCGGCCACAACGGGACTGATGGCATCCACGGACTGAATGGACTGCCCGGGGCTGATGGGAAAAGAGGAAAAAAAGGTAAGGGATAAGTGACTGTGTTCAGTTCCTACTCGCCATCCATTTTGCACGCCTCGATCAACGCTTGCCCTTTTTGTGTAGCGCTGCGGGGGACAATGGCAGAGTCAAAGGGCTGAGTATAACCTGGGGTTAAGGATACCAAAATACCAAGAAGCACACGCAGCCACTTAAAGTCACGCGCACGCGCACACGCACAGACGCACACACGCACACACTGGCTTAAAACAGACCAACGCGCTCAGTTTCCTGATCCGAGTATCATACCGACGTCTGATTTGATTCACAGACTGGACCAGCCGCTTTTCTCTCACATTCTCAGTCGATATTATTCATCTCTGCGGTTTTGGGCCTCGGCTAATTGGAACGGACAACTCCTCCCCAGCGTTCTCCCACTTCGCTTCGCTGTGCTCCTCCACAGCGGATGCCGTGTGGCTCATGAAAGTCAAAGGATTTATTCATGGTTTTTCACAATGGGGAAAAAGTCTATTGGGTTCATGAATGCAGACTTGGAGCTATTGTTTTTGCCCCTTTTCCTTTCCTTCAGGTGAGAAAGGAGAACCGGGTGAAAAGGGAGAGCGAGGAGACGCTGGTCTGCCCGGAGACAAGGGACAACCGTCCAATGACGTCATTATTGAGGGCAAGTCGAGCTTTACACTCACGGCTTTGTGTCACTTGAACAGTTTTGCATCCCGAACTTTAAATCAAAATCAAAATACGCAGATCCGGGACGCCACTCAGAACACATCTGCGTTCTTTTCCGTCCAGAGGGTTTAGACGTCGTCCTCTCTTCTTCGTGCAGGTCCTCCTGGCCCTCCGGGTCCTCCTGGGCCCCCAGGAGCTCCTGGCCCTCAGGGGCCTTCCAGAACAAGGCACCACAGAGCCAACCTCCAGGCTGCTCATACTCTGGGTAGGATGCCTCTGTCGACCGTCATCAAACAAACACAAAGTCCATTCTCGACCTGGGAAACGCGAGTTGATCTCACCATGTGGTCGTCGTTCTGGAGCTTTTCAAACTATCACAAAATCTACCGGTTTGACTCATTAGTCATAGAAGTGTGTTTCTTTTTCTGAGCACTTAAAGGACTTCTCATCTAAGTCTTTAAAGTAATCTGAACTACAAGTCCATAAAAACTGTGTGACTCCGTCTGCGGAGGAAGATGATGTGATCAAAATCTCCAGCTAATAAATGCTCTTTGTGGTGAGAGTGTTATGTCGAGCACACACCCTGCAGGAACATTGTCGGTCATTTACAGTAAAAATCGTTTCTCACAGGGCTCTTACACGCAATTCCAAACGATGACACCTCATCTGTAAAGGACGCTGCCAAACTCCACGAGAAGCCTGCGAAGAATAACGGTGCGTGTCCAGAGAGGCGTGTCCAATACGAGCCGTGTGGCAGAGCCTGTGAGCGTCTGAGCTTGGTGTCATTTTGTCTGCCTTTCAGAGTGCCTGATTAAGTCGCTGATCAACCCCAGGAATGTGACGAAGATGGAGAGCACATTCGGCACATGGATGAAAGACACCGCTCGGCTGAACGATGAGAGAATTTGGGTGGCGGAACACTTTTCTGGTAAATTGAATGTTGGATGTATAAGATAAAAGATAATCCTTTATTAGTCCTGCAGTTGGGAAATTGCAGGATTACAGCAGCAGTAATAAGGGGATGATGGGTGAGGGGGGGCAGCACAGACTGGATTTTTCTCACTGAGTAAGAGAATCTGAACTGAACTGAACATGGACAAAAAAAAAAGTGGCTTGTCCCTTACAGGGACCCTTACTTCTGAACACACTGTTTATGTTGTTCCCTGATAAAAGACAAAATGTTTCTAATGTTCAATAAAAAAAGAAAACTGATTTATATACTGTTGTTGCTCCGAGAGTGCCTGTTATATTGTTCTGATAATCAATTCAATTTGTTAAACTTTGCCCAGTCCTAGTATTTATATTATACCAGTTAAAGTAATGTCGGTGATCAAAGTGATTGAAGGGTTATTCAGTGTTTTTTTCTCGTCTATTGTGAGCTCAGCTGGTTGTGCAGTCTGACAGCAGCAGGGAGGAAGGACTTTGGGTATCTCTTAACTTTACACCATTGTTCTCGCTCTTGTACAGGTCGTGTGGTGAAGGAGTATCAGAGCATTGCCTCGTTCCAGAACAGCAGCATCAACGTGGACGTGAGAAAGTTCTACCAAGGCTGCGGCCACACGGTTCACAACGGTTCCCTCTACTATCACATCGCCGGTACATCCAGCATCGCCAGGTGAGCCGAGAAGAAGAAAAAAAGCCGAGTTGGATCCTTTGCTATCGTTTTTCATTCCCTCCGGTTACCAACTCTGTTCCTTCACAGATTTGACTTCCTCACCAAGAGGCTCCACACTCTCTCGATAGAGAACGCGTTACACAACAACCTCGCCTACCTGCTCCACAACTCCAAAACCTACTTCAAACTGGCGGCGGACGAGAACGGCCTGTGGCTGATCTTTGCCTCCAGCGTGGACGAGAGCATCACGGTGGCCCAGCTGGACCAGAAGACCTTCTCCGTCACGTCCTACGTGAACACCACCTACCCCCGCACCAAGGCCGGCAACGCCTTCATCGCCTGCGGGGTCCTGTACGTCACCGACACCAAGGACACCAGAGTCACTTTCGCGTTCGACCTGCTGAAGGGGAAGCCGGTCAACGTGACCTTTGACCTGAGGTCCCCAGGCGGCGTGCTGGCAATGCTCTCCTACAGCCCGAAGGACAGACACCTGTACGTGTGGGACCACGGCTACGTCAGACTCTACGTGGTCCACTTCCTCTCCGACGAGTGACGGACATATCGTCTCGATCGCGACGGAGAACGCGCAGACATGACTGTTAAATAGTGAGAGCTGGTTCTGGCCCGACTGTTCAATCCCTCTCTGGGATCTGGTCATGTTTAGAGAATTATACACTTCAGTCTCAACTTTATCTTCCTGTAGAATTCTATCTTCCTGTCAGAAATCGGTGTCAGTTTTTGGTTAATAAGTGTCACATTGTTAAAAATAAATACTGCTGTATTTATATCCTATTGTATATGTGAGATTTTGGTGTTACTAAATTGTTTTTTTTTTATTATCATTTTGTATCAAACAGTTCATACATAATGAACTTCTAACTCCACTTTTGTGGTTGTCTGTGTGTAAGTTGTGATGGTGTTTTGGTGTATTTGCATGACATTTATGTATTTTCATATTGATGCACATGTTATCCCCCCCTCTGATGTTTTGTACACATAGGCTGTCCACCTGGCGTTTGTAATGAAGCCGCATGGATCCCTGCTGGTCGCTCATTCCTTCTTGACAGAACATTACAAAAAAAAACAACAGCGCCAAATCAGCCTGATGAAATAAAAAGAATTTATTCACTTTACAAAGGTAAAACTCTGACCATGACCTGTTCTCTCACACACCTCCAGGCTCAAGTGCCCTAGTAACATCTACCCATGATATTGGCTTCTTTTGCATTACTTCATGCACACACACATACACACCAGACACCAGTAGGACCATTGTAAAACACTTAAGCTACATACAGTACACATAGTGGGCCGAAAGAGGGAGAGAAACACAAATCTCTTTAATAAATACCATACACACACTTAACAAAAGTTACAACTAATCCAGCTGGTATGATACAAACGAAAAATAAAGAAATGTTTGTACAAGCTGTTGTGGTATTTCATATATATCAATATATATATATGTATATATATTTATATAATTTATATATTAAAACTATTTCAAACGTTTTACTACTAGGCCAAATAAAGCCAGACATTCATTTGTATATAACAGTTTCTTTTTCGATATCCTATCTATTTGAAATAAACTTTTAGTGTCTCCAGAATTTGAGTGCAAATATCTATTTCTTATGGATGAAACAGTAAAAACGACTAGCGAGGTAACACACACACTTACATACAGTAGACTGTGTTGCACGTCTCCCAGTCGGATACAGTAAAACCCCTCACATTCCTAAAAATAAAAGGCAATAAGTTAAATAGGAATGGTCAAGCAAAAAAAAAACAAAAAAAACAACAACACAAAAACATGTAAATAATTTAAATAATACAATTAAATTCATTTAAAAACAAGTTCAAGAATATCCTTGTGCAAAACCAGAAGTGAACCTTTGTGTTTCTGCTCTGGGAGGGTGGGCATTCGGGTTCGGACCAGACGGATGGAAACATTGAAATCACAGTCACAGGAGTAAAACACATCATCTTCCAAACAGGAATGTTCTAGCAGGGAAGTCGGCCGCACAAACAGGCATTTGAGGGCAGGTGGGCGGGCGGGCGGGCGTACAGATGGCAGACACAGCAGAGTGAACACGCGCACACACACACAAACACACACACACACACACCCTCGGGGAGGGGGGACTAGACCGAGCCGGTTCAAGCCCGAACCAGGAGAGGGCCAGAGTGAGTGATGGGCAGCCAGTGAAAAGAGGGGCGAGGGTGGGAGAGCGATGCGCCATCAACTCCTCCGTAAGGTCTGAGAAGAGCTGGGCTAAAAGTCAGAACAAGGGAGAGGGAGGGAGGGGGCAAAACCATTGAAACAAAATGCAGATTCCAACAACTCGATTCACACCGGAAACCACTGACTTAATAACAAACCACAGTGCTGGTTACAGTAGATGCTAAGAGATTTCAGCTGTGGGCACAAAATGACGACAGTTACACACTTTTAAAATTTTTGCTTGAGCACTTTTACAGAGCACTATCAATAGACCTGTGATTGCACCGCGGAACGAGAACAGGACATGCATAGCTTCCCTATGGACACACTCTAAGAGTAGAGATTCTTCAATAAAATTACAATAAATTTAGCTTTAAAATCAAGTATGATACCTTTTGCTTGGAACTTTGCCATCTGCCTTTTTGGGGAGGAAAAAAAAAAAGTTTGCAGCTCCGTTTTCCCCCCATTGTGGATATGATTTACATCAACGGTAAACCCTTGAACACTGCACACTCTGAAAGATGCCAAAAAGCCTGGTGGTCTTTTGACTTACTCTTCCCCCATCAATTATACTATTAATGCAGAGCAAGTGTAAGCTTTGTGTGTTTTTTCTTTCCGTCTTTTTCCTCTTTGGACCCTCAGAAGTGGAAGTCGACGTTACAGGATGTCAACCAAGCTGCTGGGGATATTGTAGCGGTCGGGGAGGACCCTCATCTTCAGGGTGCCGTCCGCCCCACAGGTGAAGATGCGGTTGCCGGGCCGCGTTTCCACCTGCATGACACCGGCACCGATGTTGCGGAAGATGGACTGCTTGGTATGCTCGGTGGTAAAAGAGTGCATGAGCCCGTGGCCGGCTAACTTCCACACCTGCAGACAGAGAAAGGAGAGAGAGGATGGAACAGGTGTTTATTTGTTCCCTTTTTCAAACCAGCATACAGGTTTTATTATGCAAAGTCACTGTGACTGAATTCAATGAGCATTAGGAGGCCAGACTAGAGACTAAATCGTCTTTATCAGCGAGTGTATCAGATGTCTTGCCGTTTATTTATTGATTCTATATTGTTTAATGTGTAAAGTGTCTTGAAAAGTGGTATAGCCTTCTAATCAAGTTCTCTTTAAGTGTTTTTCAAACACTGACGTAACACATTCACCGTCAGATTATTATTAATAAACACTTTAGGTGGTTGTTGCCACTTATTTTTTATCAATGATGGCAAACTAAATACTTACAGAATTGCCCAGACAGAACAAGAGTTATGGTTATAATATTTGTTATTTATTTGAATTAAACATGCTAAAAGCTTTTTTTATGCGAAGAAAGACCAGCAATTTGGTGAAAGCACTTTGATGAATCAGTTTTCATTTATTTAGAAATAAATATGATAGATTAAAAGTCGGTTTGAGAGATGATTTTCTGATTTCATCAAGTCGGCCTGAACCTAGACTAAAACATTAATCCTGAGCGCACAATCAAAGTACGACTGCAGGTCGGTGAGTGAGAGAGTGATGGAGCAATGCGTCACCTTCATGTTGCCCTCTGCAGAGCCAGTGACGAAGAAGTCCTCGAAGGCATCCAGTGCAAGCGCCTTAATGGCTGAGTCATGGGCCTGGAAAGTGTGCAGCAGCTGCCTCTGGCGGATGTCGAACACGCACACAAAGCCCTTTCTGCCTCCGGTGATGAGCAGCTGCTGCTTGGAAGCGTACTGCAGCACAGTGGCCCCGTTCTCGTGGCAGGGGAACGCTGAAGAGGTGGGTGGGAAGAAATGGCGGGATTGGATCACAACTTGATATGTACGTGGGGGGAAATCATTACATGCGGCTCGTTTGACGCGTTTTGGGATTTCTTACCGTGGACCATGGTATTGCTTGGTGAAATCAGAGTATCCCACAGGCAAACATTTCTGTCGACAAAGTACACGATAAAGGGCAACGTCAGTGAGTGGATGCCAACAGAGGAAGATTGGTGTTGGTTTAGTAGTGGTGTTGTTCTGTGGAGACGCTGACCTGTTATCATTGGACTGTCCGGCTGTGGCGATGAGGCTGGAGGAGGTGATGAAGGCAAAGTCACCGCAGGTCTTAGTGTGGCACTGCCAACTCTGTAGGACAACAAACAGTTGTAATGATTCATAGCTCAGAGTTTTGTTTTGTCTAAATGGTGTGTGTGTGTGTGTGTGTGTGTGTGCTGGGGTGGTGCTGTGGGAGGCGGGAGGAGACCTCACCAGGTAGGGTTTAGGGTTGGATGATGTCTGGTTGACCTGCCAGAGACTGAGGAAGCCCTCTCCGTCAGCAACGCCACACTGTAGGAAAAGCACAGACCAATCAGAGCAATCACAGCGAATAGACTAAACACAGACGCTTCTCTCTGTGTCTGTGTGTGTGTGTGTGTGTGTGTGTACCTTATTGCCCTGGGAGTTGAAATACAGACGCGTGACTCTCGCATTGCCTGCTTGTCTGAAGCAAATGAGCTGTTGAGGTCTGTTCCATTCAAACATTCTCACACTGCCGTCCTGAGCCCCCGTCATGTCTGAGACACACCGAGAGAGCAAGAGGGGCCCAGACGGGGAGGAAGGCCGAGAGAAGGGAAAGGAAGATACAAAAGTAAGGGAAGGGAGAAGTTGATCAAATGAAAAGATGAAATATGAAATACTGCTGATCGTACTCTTAAGCACAGGCTCCGCTGTGTAAACACTTACAATACTGATATATGGGATGGGATGTCATTCTCTTCACATTGTTCAGATTCCTCTTCATTATCTGGAAAAACAACAATAACAACATCAATTTATATTATGTAACGCATGATGTGCAGAGAATAAATTATAGTTTTGAGGTTGTAAAAAGAAGCAAAAACACTTTCATCTGCAATCTGTTCAGTTCATAGACAAATGTTTATTGGTGATTTTGGTAAATTGACCAGAGGTTTTGTCTCGTTTTAATACATCAAATATACTTCATTGATAACTGGCGTAAAGCAAAACCTCAAACATCTGAATGCCACAATATCTCCCACACATTTCACAGAAAATAAGAGCCTGTTTTCAGCGTAAGTTCCAGCGTGAACTTACTTAATTTCCGTTCTTTTGCAGCAATGTTCCTGTTAAGATTTACCAATTTAACCAGACCCCTGTCGTACATTAAAGCAAGGCTCTTGGGTCCCCTGAACCTGCATGACACACTCTGTCATGTCTTGCTTAGTGTATCGCACACTACTGCCCACATTTATCAACACGGCTGGGACATGGAGAACCCTGGAAGCGTGTAAGAGTGACGCACATCTGTACCTTGGGTCACCGGCTGTGAGAGCTGCTGCTATCTGTGTTTATGTACGTCCATCTCTGCCATACAAACACAAAGCCCCTCTCTGTATCAGCCTCCATAGACTCAGCAGGCCAGCTGTTTAGTCGGCACGACTCGGTTTGGCATGACATTGATAAGAGTTAAAAATACAAACCTCTCCTGAAAATGTGCAGCAGCCCACAGGCTGCAGAATGAAATCCAAATAGTCAAGTTCCTTTTAAATGGTAACATCTGAAGTTTGTGTCATGTTTAAATTTGGGTTAATAAAGCTAAAGTTTTACTGATGCATCTAATGAAGATAGACTGCAGAGTGTCTTTCTTTTCATAAAGACTGCTTTCCTTCTCCGAGGCCTATCGGCTTCAAAACAAGCTCAGTTTCCCTCTCCTGGCTGCAACGGAGAACTGCACACTGCCCAGTTGGGCTGTGTTTGTGTATCTATCTCTGTGTTCAAAAGTGCATAAACTCGTACCACACTGGCTCCCATGCTGGTCTGCCCGCTGCCGAGCCATGGCATGGATGCAGAGACCGCTATCTGTGGTGGGGCAAAGGGGGCGGAGCTCGCCTGGGCAATGTTGGTTTGAGAAGATCGATGGTCGTTGTCGTCAGAGCTGCGGAAACAAAACACAAACACAACCCGTCACCGAGAGTGTTTTGTAGAGATGATTTAAACGCGGACGATGCACAAAGTCTCAGTCAGCTATATTCACATATAAAACGTTTCAGTTACTGACACGGAGTCTGCAGGTGACTTTTTAAATATATTTTTAATCCCACATTTATTTTACATCGGGACAATGTGGCCTCGAATTAATCCTCACTAAATCAAATTTTTCCATTACTTCTCAGCAATATACATAAGTAATCTCTATGATATAATCAGTTAAATTGGTGTAACTTTGATCCGAAAAAAGCAGCAGAAAATGCATACGTGGATGAATCAATTAGAAATGATAAATTTACTGAAATTCATTTTAGTTTTTGCAGATACCAATATCAAATGCATAATGATATGCATTTGATAGACTGTATTCTTACTTATCCCTACTTATGGTTGGTGTTTTTCCTTTGAGTTTGAATGTTTGGAACCATGGCATAATAAATGTTTTATGTTTATTATAAATCGTCACGCAAAATATTGATCCGTAAATAAAAAGCTAACTAACTTGAAATCGTGATTAAAATGGTTTCTTTGAGGACAGATAAATGCCACCTATGATTCTGAATCTCACCTCCGGGACTCCTTATCAAAGTCGTCTCCTATCCAGGTGAAGGGCTGGACAGCCACCAGAGAGGACACGTCCACTTCTTGGACATCATGAGTGGAGGCTAATACTATCTCGTTGGAGTTAGACTGGACAAGGAGGGAAGCAAGGCAGCGAAGGACAAGGAGGGAGGAAAAGACAAGATTAAAAGGTGGAGGTGGCAGTCAGCTTCCTCTGATTTCCTAGAAAGTAACTGAAAAGTCATTCAGAGACAGGTTCCTGCAAAGGATCATATGATCTGGTACTGTCTCAGAACATCGTCTGTATCTATTCTTTACTTAGTGCCACACCATGTAGTTCTTTCCAGGAAGACGCAAGACTCATCCAGACTTTTCCTCACATCCTTACCTTATTGATGGCAAAGGCCATGATTATATCAGACTCCTTATGAATGATTTTAGCCTTTCCTCCGGGATAGCCCAGATCTGCCTCCACCTGAAAAAGAAAAACCATACATCAAGGTTCAAAGGTTAACGCTCCATTTAAGGGGGCTTCAGGGCCAGTGGTGGAAAATAAAGATGTTTAGAAGCCTCCTATACATACAGTTTATGTTTAGTTCATTTCCTTCTATGCCAAAATTCGCTCAAAAAAAAAATCCTACTTCAGGTGTTGATAGTGCAAAGTACAACTACATTCATAAGTGGAGAGAATAAATCACATGTGAAGGTCCACAATCAAATATTGACAATTACTATTGATTTTGGGATTCCCTGGTGGCGACAGCCTCCATGATCAGCAAGCCTTTCACAGCCCCGACAGTCAGCATGCAAGTTAGTACGTCTACAGTATGTGCCAACTCTATTAAAGATGACATTTGTTTGTTTTTGCATTTGGGGCCAGCGGAATCAGTCCAGCTACAGAGGAGAAAGGAGTGAGGAACACAGGGACGCGTGTTACCGGTCCGGATCGGATGTGAGGTTATGTGAGCGGAAGCCAAAAGGTGTCCCAGTGAGACGGAAAGATAAGTCGTTTGATCTAAGCCTGAAGGCCTGATTTTATGCCAGAAATATTGCCGGAACAGTCACCATCATGCCAAGCTGAGGAGGAGGCGTGGGGGTTTGTACGCGGTACTTATTCATAGTCAGTGTATTCTTTGCGGGAGATGGCGGTCAGCAAGCCCCCCAGTTTGGAGAGGCAGATAGGAGAACCGGCACGGGAGCGAAGCTATGCTCCGTAGTGGACGCGGGCAGCAGAAAAAACACGCTTCAGCCACTGAAAAGGAAGGCCCCCCCTTCAATGAGTCAACATCAGTTGATGTGTAGCGTAGATGTAGAATACTATCACCGCTGGAGCTTGCTGTCAGACAGTTGTGTTATTGTGTGACACCAAAGTAGAACGGTGAGAATGTTCTAAATAAAGCGTACACTTAAACTGACGTATTGTTCTAGGTGTCTGGCAGTACATTGCTCAGCTTTACACTGGTACTTGTTACTGTGTCTCCAAAATGGGGGCGTAGCCAAGTGCCGTCGACTGCAGGTAGTAATACACAGAGTATGGATAAGCATCTCAAACGTCTCCATAAAAGAACGATCGTTTTGTGCGCTTCCCCCAGTTTGCTACCTCTAACCACCGCATGCACACTGTGTGCATTTGGTGCACAATATTGCTTTGAAACGTTGACTTGACTTTACTCTCCTCCAAGCTTGGCTTTACAGTGACTCTCCCAAACAGACAGACGGACAGACATAGCTGGGGCCTTGGCCGGTACAGTAAATGATACTACCTTATAGGGACTGCTAGCTCCTGCTATGCAGTTTGGGTTTATACGGTCCATGTGGTTCTCTACAGACTTCACAACACACACAGAGGCAATATAGACACACGACACACCAACACGGCACGACACAAAACACATGCACAAACACAGAAAAATAAAACATGAAATGAAAAGAAAATGTAAAAAGGGTTGACAGGATCTTTGATGTACACTTGGTGATGCAATGTAAACAAGTGGAAACACAGTCTGCCTCCTGAGTCATGCTGTGGTGAATGAAGATACGAGTGAATGAAGATACGAGCTCTGGAGCTCGTAAGATTTACGCCAGCGAGCAAGTTGCAATAATAAGAAGTGAAGCATCTGGGACCAAAATCACATAATTTGGGACGGGCAGCTACGGTAGCAGGCAGTCATCAACGTGACTACATCATAATAAATAGTTCCAGACATCGCAGAAGGCAGTGAACCGGCTCGTGCTCGGTTCACGATGTCAAAGGAGGCTAAGCAATGATAATGACTACAACAAACACACAGATAAACGCCGAGTGAGCACTTCTCGGTGTAATACAACAAAGTGATGGGTTTATTTACTTAGGTAGGACCTTGGTATCACAGCACAGTCAGACATCTATTGAGGCAAACGCTCAAAGCTTTTAAGGCCTATGATAAAGACCTTCTTCTGTCCTTGCTCCTGCCGTGCACCCGATACTGTCCATGATTTGAAGCTGAGCTTGCTGCCACTTTCTGTTATATATCTGATAAACGCCTCCGTAAATCATCGTCTCCAATCTTAGCTGTCTTGGAAAGCAAAAGGCAATGTGGGAAGTGTGTGCATTCTGTTTTCCATGCATGTGGGCAACCCTCTGCAAAAATATAATATAATGAAAGTGAAATTCAAATATATACTGAATTGGTTCATATATAAATGATGTCACCTGGAACATTTAAATTCAAACAGGAGATGTGTATTCTTGTTTAGGTATTTCAAGAAATAACACCTTAAAACAATACACATGACTTTGTTCTGTGTTTTAGTCACATACTTTTCATAGAAGCAGAAATATTCTTCCTCTGTCTTTCAGCATCCTGACACAACATTTCTTTGCTGCGTGCCAGTTCATGGATGACAGTTAAGCATCTCATCAATCACTATCATCAAGGTTGTCATGTGGTTATTATGGGCCCCTGCCGACGCTTGCACTTCAGAGTATACGTAGTGACCCGAGCCAGTCGCAGCGGTCAGTAGTTTACAGATCACGTTAAATGTCACACAAAGCCACTTTTAAAATGGTCATTTCCAGGAGAATGTAGCATTATATTTGGACCGATGCAGCGATTGTGTTGGGGAACGTGAAAACAATACAAAAGTAAAATTCAAACATTTTGGTGTAAATATGAGCTGACATGAATTGAACAAGTATTTATAATAAATTAAGTGAAATAAAACAATTGCGTGTCTAATTATGACAGCTAATGAACACTGAACTGATAAAACAACAAGCAGGTATTTGTACATGCATGTGGGCTGCTGACCTCACTCTGCTTCCTTTTCTTCGTGAAGATGTAACGGATCAAAGTCTCCTGAAGAACTTCCTGTTTGACCAGGAAATGCCAAAGACGTCGGGCTGGAAAGGACTGATGGTTCTTTGTCCTGAGAGAAAATGTATGGACGTTGGTTGCATGAGTTCATCCACTCACAGGGTCTTATGTTCAATTCCATGATACAGGATATGATCTTCTATGATATATGTGACTGAAATCTGTTCTGTGTGAAATGCATAGTAAGCATTTTTGGTATGGAAAGGGGAAATAAAGGCAAAATGGTTTTAATATTATAGTTTTTCTTCCTCTGTATTAACAAATGTTTAAATAACATAAACCTTCGTGGGCTGGAGTGGACTTATAATAGCAGGTCTTGTGACAGCAGGTCGGTATATGAAGATGAAATCAAATTAAACAATTATTTAGACAATAAAAACAATATATAAATAAACATAATAAACAGTGCCAGACATTACATTTATTTGTATTTATTTTATTATAAAGAAATCTTAAGATTGGCTACTCTTGGCTAAAGGGCTCCTGCTGTTAGTACTAAACAATGTAGTTCTGTCAAGACAAGACTATTTCTCAAAGTAAAATCGTTGCGAGGGTGAAATAGTATTTTAGCAGCAGTGCACTTTAGAAACGATCTGTTTGAGGTCCTGAGCTATGAGTTTGTTCGTGTTACTGTCTGCATTGCAGTGGTAATGAGTCTTAGTCATTAAATGTTAATGTTCGGAATGACCTGATTAATTCTGAATTAAAATATGGAAATATTGTTGTAAAAAGTGTGAGAGTGTCTCTACACTTTAGCATAGGATTCGATACTCACTTGAAGGGAGTGTTGTCTGGCTCCAGCATGGCCTTGTGTCGAAGTATGGCTGGGCCACCTCCTGCGCTGAGGTCAGTAGGGAAAGTGTTGATGTAGTTGGGAGGCGGGCCGTCAAACTTGTTCATTCTGTCCAGCAGAAGCTGCTCCCAGTTCTCCAAAGTCTTCAACACGGCGTGGCTGAGAGGGGAGACGACTGGCAGGTCTGTGACACAAACACACGAATACGTGAAAACTGTGTACAGGCAGCGGCGTCACCAGTGAAAGGTTTTCACATACAAATAATTTTCAATACAGTGACGTTTCAGTGAGTGTGTACCTGCGATGTCGAGGCCAGTGATGGGGAGGAAGTTCTTGACGTTGTGATGAGCCAGTTTCACCATCACCAGGCGGATCAGAGCCCAGCTGCGTACCACACAGACAGACATGCAGCCAGTTCAAACGCTGAAGCGAAGACTTTGAATTAGTGATACAAATAAATAAAAAAATAAGCGAGGGTGAGCCCAACCTGTAGGAGTTAGGGTCGGAGTGCTCCGTTATCTGTGTGTCAGAAAGGAAGGCGTCGTCATCATCTTCATCGTCCTCTGCGCCGCTTTCGTCTGAGTCACACAGAGCGTTGCTGTCCGACAGCGGCAGGAAGGGCTGAGAGGGCGGAAATAATAATGGAGGAGGAAGAGCAAATGAATAAGGCAGATCGGGAGAGAGATAACTTTTTAATGACCTGAAGACTATGAGTCACAGATCTCATTACACAATGCAACATATGTGGAATTGAATGCCTTACTTTGGCCACAAAGTAGTCCCACATGCTCAGCTCTGGGGGAATGAACTTCTCCCTGTATGCAGGTCTCTCTGTGGGCACTGGAGGGGGGGCGGCTGGCGTCTCCTTCACCGGGCGTCCAGGAACGAGCATCCTCATGTTGAACCTGCGTCTGTATCGGTCCACATCCTCCGCTGGGGTCTGAGGGGGAGCCACTGGGGGGAGAGACGGCCTCTTTCAAACACAATGAACTCTGCAGTCTGCTGCAAACTGACCTTATAACAGTGTGCTGCAGTTTTGTCTAAATGACGAGGATTTGCTGAGACTCAGCAGCACGTTAAAGTCAAAAAAGAAGGTCAAGAAGTAGAAAAGGAGGAAAACCCTACATCCTTGACGGAGCGGAATTATAAACTTTGAACAATAACCTTAATCCTGCCTAAAATGTGGTTCCAGTCTGCAAAATATCTTCTACGGCCTAGATGACTTATAGCACAGAAAAGGAAAGCGATACACTTGGAACGGAGACACAAATGCACACGCACACACACACACAAACGTTTAGGATGAAAACACAGGGCAAGACACACCAGGCTGTACACAAACCTGCCCCATTATCCTGGGTGACTATCTCTGGCATTGCACCAGACAAAACAAGACACAAACCAGAGTAGACATTGCAGTTAGACACAAGGATACTACACAGACCATTACATAAGTTAATCAGTGTATATTTGATGTAGTGCGGGGCACAGAGTACACAGAAAACACATCAAACAGCGATGGCAAATTTAGTAGAGCAGTCATGTGCTACGTGTTTTCTTGTAGGGAGGCAAACACGATGGGTTTGGTGACTGCAACATGTTCATTTTCTTTTGAAATGCGTGTTAATTGGACCATGGTAAATGTGTAACATGTGCGTATGGTTGTGTGTTGAGACATGCATGTCATTTAGCAGGGGCACTCAAAAGGGTAGAGTTTTAACATTTGCCGTACTGATTCCTATCAACCCGGCTGGCATTTAAGATCCCCCCCCCTTAACCAGCCTTTCAAAAGGCTCTTGGCTTTGCTGAGAGCTATCTCAGACGCTACGCTGGTATTGAGTCTAAATGCCAGCCCATCTCATCCTTCCCCGCAAATACAATGTGAGCACAGATTACTTTAGTCTAATGAATATGAATGAACAGTCAAGTTCGGTGATCAGACTCAGACTTAAACAGTACAGCTACTCGGGAAATGGCTCAATTTCTACAAATCTAAAAGAGAAAATTGAATGCAGACAAACAGTGGAATCAAGTCACACACAAGCTATCTATGGTGTGGGTATTACCTCTACTGCTAGCGACTGATACACAGTAACTCTGGGCCATTCTCTTTTTAAACAGCTAAACAAAAGGATAAAATAGATCTATACGTGCATCTCCAGCTCGACAGCAGTCGTTTCAGTGTCTAACAACCTCTCACGGTGTACCTGGTTTAGTCTCAGATTCAGATTTAGTCTGAGAGGGCGACTCAGCCTTGGCCTCTGAACACTCCTTGCTAGGCCCAGCTGTTGCTTCGGTGGCACAATAGGAATGACACAATGAGATGAGCAGAGAGGACGTCACAACATGTACATGCAATGCAGTACACACGCGCACACACAGACACACACTCACACACAGCTGTTGGCTTATCATAACACTGAACACAGATGACAATGTCTTCATAGCACTAGTGGGTTTTTGTTTGTTATGGGCATTCAGAAGTAGCTGCACGAGAGAGAGAGAGGGGGAAGTCAAGCATCTGCAACAATGCAAACCTGTACAATTACCATGCACCGCAATCCTGCAAACCAGCACTGCAATCCACCAGCCCAGTTACTCACAGCTGGTCTTAGTTGCTGGTGCCACAGTGGCAAACCCCTTTCCCCTTGAAACGGGAGGAGGGGGTCGTTTGGGGCACTGGGTTTCAGTGGGGATGGGAGTGGGGTTTGGGGTGAGTCTGCTTTGCTCAGGTCTTCCTGCCTCTTGAGAGTCCTCTGGCCTGGCTGCCTCAAAGTCAGCTGGCACTGGGACACAGGGCAGAGGGCACACTCACACAAGACACCACACAGCAGCAGCATCTTAGGAGCATCAAACTGGACAGGACTGAGTGTATGTCTATGTCAATATGTGGACAGGCCAGAGGGATGGTAGCATTGCCTCAAGTTCAGAGATAAGTCAGGATGTAGAAAGTCAATAGATGAAGCCGAAAAAGGACAACGATGAAGAACAGAGTATATGGACAGGGACAGATCATGACGACCAGGGAGGAAGACAAAAGACATTAATGACGGTGATGATGGAAAGAAGTGGATTAGTAAACAACAAAATAGAAACAAACTAATTATTCTACCTGGTGGAGCCTCGGGCCTCTTTGGCTTAATAACGAGTTTGGCCCCTCCCCCAAAGACAGCGGCCCACATGCGGTTGTTGAGGGGGTGTGCTGCCAGGCGGAAGAGTTCATTGCTGCTGTGGGTGCCCAGGCCGTGAATGAGCAGTGCAAGATAAACAGCCATGACCCCTTCACACAGCAGCACGTTGAGCCTCGGCTGGTCTGCCTCCCTGGCAGACGTCAACAGAGAAATCAGGGACGACACACCTGCAGAGAGAGGACACACACAACATGGCGTCAGAGCTTAACCTTCCACGGCAGAATAAAACCCTATCTCTAGAAAAGCCATTTATGAAACATTTGCATGATGGCGTGATCAGTCTCCGTCTTTCTATTTCCTTCCCAGAGGCCATGAAGCTCCTATTATAGAACACCATCTGCCTCTCTGCATAAACACAGACGGCCTGCTTTGCTCTGCCTCTCCTGCTGCTTTTCATATTCTCTCTGAATCTTGTCTTTGATGCTCACACATATGCCGCCTTCCTTTTTCTTTGCATTCTGCGAGGATTCTAAAATATGATCAAACTCAGCTTCAATCTCATTTAAACAATTATTGACAGTATTGAGACCGAAAAACATTAATGAAGAGCCGTCCTGTGACAGCAAAGTTGTCCTTTAAGGAAAAATAACTATATATATTTAATTATCCTGATTCAAACTCAACACAACCCCAAAAATGGATGGTTGTTGGTAAAGCAGGGACTTTGTTACCTGGCCACTGTGCAGGCGCAGAGTTGGGAGTTATATGTTCTTCAATGCTTTCTGTGCGAAGTCGCTTCCTCTCGCTGAGCAACAGCCCCTGGTACACCATCCCTGTAAACTGGTTGGCTTCTGTCTGGCTGCTGCAAAGCCAACAACAGAAAGGTAGACCGTGAGCCACGACCATACAAGACATTGTATGGTCATACATTACAGTAGGTTCAACATGTTGGTGGTCATTGTCTTACTTTCCTAGAATGAAAAAAGAAGATACATTTGAATATTTAGTTTGTGTCTCCTGACTGAGCTCGAGTCAGTGTGGTTACCTAAGCTTAGTATCAATAGCAAATTATCCAGCATGTTTACAACTAATTTAACTTACAAGGATGCTGTTTTGAAAGGGGAAAAAACAAGCAGTGAGAGTGAAAGAAACACACGTAAAAAAAGCACTTATTGCTCTGTAAATCAAATCTTGCAGAGACTGTTGGGCCGAGGGACTGCAGTGCATGGGCATAGTTACCTGTAGCTGTGGCTGTCACACAGAGCTTGATAGAGGCAAGCAGACAGAGATGCCGCTAGTGTGTGCAGAGCATTCACCTGAGGGTGAAAAACAGACACATGTAACACATTATACAATTCAAATGTAGCTGCAGATGACTGAAATAGGCTGCAGACTCTATACTAAGTCAATACAAAGTTGGCTTTTTGGTTCTGACCCGAACATCCATGATGTCAGGATGCGGCGTGGTCTCCATGAAGGTGATGGTGTGGAGGATGTCGTGAATGTGGTTGCTGAGGTGGAGAACTGGATTGGCTATGACCGTCTTGGTGGGGGCAATGCATGCTGACAGCAGAGGCAGCGTAGTAGGCAGAGGCAGAGGAGACTGCAGCTGCTTAACCGTGGTCTCCTACAGAGCGACAAAGGAAGATGTTCATTTGCTTTTTGCTGCAGAGAGATTGTTTCGCATTATTCCAGTGGAAACGTACGCGTGTTCGTGTGTATGTGTACCTGCTGGCTCTCCTGCAGAAGGAACAGAAGCTCCATGCGAACAGAGGTGACTCCTCCTCCCTTTGCTCCATGGAGGCTACAGTAGGACAGAAACACCCTCAGCAGGGCCTGGTTCTTCCTCAGCCACGCCTTGCGCCTCTCAGAGTGCTGTTGCTTCGCCTGAAGACGACGTCGCTCCATCTGGTGACGCTCGTAGGCCCCGGCGTCCGTGCGCTCCAGGGCGTCGTCCGATATGTCCACTGATGCCGTGCGGTCTCTCCAGCGCTCCACCTCTGAATCTTCCTCCTTCCCCTCCACCTTTGAGTGAACAAAATGTACGTTAAATAACAATAACTGGGAAGAAAGAACACGTTTACTAACATCAAGTAAAGCAAACTACCTTGTAGTTGCAGATCGTATGCATGGCTGCTATCTCCTTCTCCAGCCAACTGTAGAGCTGAAAGCGGAGCTTCCCTCCGTCCACCTCAAAACCTGTGGCCAGCGTACGCAGCTCTGTCATCAGGATCTTCAGACAGGCACGGAACTTCAGCTGCTCTGCTATCACGTCCACCTCTGACTCACTCTGAAATACACGAGAGCGAGTTACAGGAAAAGGGCCGAGCTTACGAGAGCATTCCTGTGAAGCCTGGAGTGCTCTGGGGTTGTCCACTTTCTACAGGCTCCCATGAATCAGTTCTGGATGCAGACGTCAACAAAATATACATATTTAACATAGTGAGGCTTTATTTTTCAAATGACTTATGTGAATTCCACTTAAAACCTTTTCAGAAAAACACTCCAGGATGCATAACAGACGTCAGTATCGGTCATATGTATTGAGCTCTTACAGCAAGTCTCATCTGCTAACACATTTTAACCCCCTTTGGCTAAGTGTCATACCAATTCAGCTACTTTTGTTGGAAATGTTAAATCCAAAATAGTTTCATTTGAATGCAAATCTTATAATGCCCCCATTATTACATATCTCAGTGAAGTCAGCCTAGAAATGGTTCTAGGCCAATAATTGTCTTTACACAACATCAAAAGACATCTGTGTATTTGCTGTTCTGGTTCAGTCAAAACTAAACAACAACTTTGCAATAACTTAAATACTACACAATTAAGTATCATTAAAATACTCCACTATATTTCAAGTTTGTAAAATTACACTATAAACATTTCAGATGTATTATTCCTACCTGTGAGTCGTCTCTCTGCGCTTTGGGGTCACCGCTCTCTGGGTCTCCGTCTGCTTTGGCCTCTGGTTTCTTCATGGTCAGGCCATCCTCATCGTCATCGTCATCGTCTTCCTTGTCCTCTTCCCAGTCCAGCTTTAGCTCGTCTTCCTCCAGCTTGACCAGAGGCTGGCTCCAGTCTAACCCACCGACACTATCGTTTCCTCCCCAGGCATTCACGGGGGCTGAAGGGGCGCCCCATTCCACGCCTCCCCGGGTGCCATTCTCCAGGGGCTGGGTCGAGTTTACGTTGGCTTTGGACGATGCTTTGCTCTCAGGTGAGGAACCAGATTTCTTGGTAACTTTTGGAATCTTGGAGAGAACTTCCAGAGCCAGAACTGGGCAGCCCACCTACAGAAGATTTAAACACTTATTATTTAACATTTTCACATTTGCTTTTGTGATTAACATGCTTGTGTCTGTAAAACAACTATCTGGATCTTAAGAACTGGATTGTAGTGAGTGGTCATATTCTTGACGAGCCCACCTTGAAGTGTGCATTGGCGGTGGTGAAGAACAGTTTGCGCTCGATGAGGTTGATCTCATCGGCGCCGCTCTTCTCGCCCGTGCGGCTCACAGTTGCCGCTGTGCCCTCTGGATTTCCAAAATGCCGACGGATGATCAAAGGGTGCGTCCTTAGGTAGTTATAGAAACTAAACACCACGGGGTTGCAAGCTTTCACGGCCACATCTAATACAGAGAGATGATGAGGAAAAGGAGAAAGGCCAAAGCCCGTAAGCAGAGGTTTTTGGGGGATAATACTGTGTAATACTGACACGTCTGCAACTAACTGACCGGGGTTTTCGTCATCCTCTTTGGGGATTCGTTCCAACAGTGTGTCCAGAGCTCGCGTGTAATCCTTCATGATCCAGTAGGATATGCTACGGAGGAACGGGTCGGGGTGAAGTCTGGAACAGTGGTAACCACTACCGTCCCTGTTACAGCCCAGGACTTTCTCATGAAGGAGGCCTTGGCAGGTGGATGAATTCTCAAAGTCAGCCTCATACAGCCTTGCTACTATCATGGCTAACTGGATATCCTCCATCTTCTCCATCAACACCTACACATATAGAACAGCAGAGGAGAGGTGGGAGTCAGTCAAAACTGCAGTTTAGTAAGAAAATGTAAGTAAGCAAACATAAAGTGCAGAAACTTAGGGATTTTGAGATTGTAAATACATGGCGCTAAACAATACAAAACTCATGCTTCTTTTTCTGTTATTGGTTATCTTTATATTTTGACTATGCGGTAAGAAAACCCTGGCCAAGGAAAAGCATGCAGGCTTTTTCCTGCATCTTATCACTGTAATTTAGACTTCTCTCGTGTGATTAAAAGGCTGCAGAATATACAACTCTCCAAGCAACAGATATCTGCTATACTAGTGATGTAGTGTAGACTCTCATGCAAACACTCTATATTGTATTCCCATAAAACAAGGCTATACCAGTTTCAACTGTGAGAAAAATGACAATGTTGGAGCAGACTCAACAGTAAAAAGCTGTGTCTGTGCAGAGTGTGTGCTGTTGAGTGTCAGAGTGTGTGTGTTGTTCACACCTCAATGGCGTCTTTGAGTGATCCAGCCAGTAGGAAAAAGGCAGCGGACTGTTCAAAGCGCTGCTTCCCCAGCAGGGAGAAAGCATTTTTCAGAGCTGCCTTTCGCCAGCGGTCTTCAGTGAAGTTGTTCTTGAAGAACTGAGTCATCTTCTCATCATGCTGAGACCTGAGAGAATACAACCACACAGCTCAGAAAGCGATAAAGGTTCTGTGAGAAACTTAACGGAAATTAAAACAGTAAGTCCATTTGAAATAGTTATGTGCTCAGAAACTATGTCCCACCTGAAGAGCCCCCACAGGACAGCTTTCTTCTTCATGGCCAAGAAGAACAGTGCAGCATCTAAAGGGTCGTTGTGTCTCTGGAACGCAGCTTTACCTATCTGATTACACACAAACGTCACAGTGATTAAATCAAGAACCAAAGCCTTTACAAGAAACTTTTTTTTTTTGGAGTGATGTCAAGTACACATCAAGGACAACACAGAAATCAAAATATCACACTCGCTGCAGTCACACATTGCAGTAGCAATGTTCCCCTTACTTGACAAGTGACAAAGACCTATGTAAATAAACTATTAGCTATGCTCTTTACAGTAACCCGAGATGCTTATTATCATCATAGCCGTATACGTCCCACAGAAAACACAATTCAGTTGGTTAGTAAAGAAAACAATGCACATCTCATGATACAATAACTGTCACACTGAGTTTTGCAGTCGGGCCAGGTTTGATGACTGTCCTACAAGGGGTATATAAATAACAGGAACACTTGATCTGAATTATCCATGTTTTAATCTAAATAAAACAAACGTAAATGCCTTTGTTTTGTTACATGTTGGTTCAACTGTGGTATTTCCAGAAGGTCGACCAACATTCCCCCAACGCAGAACCTTCTGTGAATGATCTAAAATATCATATTGAGAGATTGTATCCGATGCAGCCCTTATTTTCCTTTTCTAGCTAATGTTAGAAACTGTCAATTCCGTCTGTATATGTCCTAGTACCTTCTCCACGATTTTCCGCAGAGTGTTGATGTTGCGAATCCACCAACCCACTCCGACGGCTCGGAGCTCAGACCACTGTGGGTCGCCCCTCTGCATGGCTGGGATCATGTTCAGCAGCTCCTCTTCAGCCTCTGAGTGGAAGGCCCATGCAAAGTGGCATGTAGAAAGGCCTGACACAGCGAGAGAGAGAGAGAGAGAGAGAGAGAGAGAGAGAGAGAGAGAGAGAGAGAGAGAGAGAGAGAGAGAGAGAGAGAGAGAGAGAGAGAGAGAGAGAAATATCCAAAGTTCATTCCCAAAGATCCAACGCCCCGTAACTCGACATTACCACACAATCTGACAATATAGTGGTATTATTTCTGTATTTCACAGCATCAATATAATTACCCTGGTGCAGCAGCTGCATGCGGTAGAGGGGGGGCAGGGAGGTGAGCAGGCAGGTGTGAAGACGCATGGCCAGCAGGTACCTCAGTCCACACTCATCAAGAGCCTCGCCACCTGAACAAACACAGCACCAGGGAGCGGTCAGCTTTGTCAACGTTATTCCAGCGACCACTTTACTAAAATGGCAGCCACAGAGCAAAGCCCTTTAAAACACCAGTATCACTTGAGTTCATGCGATCAGAGACGGTTCCTCTTGTCCCTGAACCTTCTTACTCGCTCTGTGCTTACTTAAGTTTTGGAACAACCTGCTAATGTCCTCCTCTCAAAAGACTAAATAAAAATGATGGAAAATTGGTGCAGTGTCTGTATATATATACAGTTAAAGAGGAAAAGTATAAGCACTGTTGTTTTTGTTAATAAAGATTTTATGGCTGGAGATTAACTATATCCGTGAAAACACAATCAAGAGGAATGATGCTTAGCGTTTATGTCTCTAGTCAACTTGAATGCAATCTACTACCACGGGTTACGGTTAATGGACTGATAAACATTAAGGCCAACACGACAATTTACAAGACAAGTCCATTCTTTAGGTACGAGTACATCCTATATACGGAGTGAAAAGTAAGGCAATACTTTATTCATCCGCAAAAGAAATATTCTCTTGTCACTTGTCTTCCCCTGACAGATCAGACGGCTACAGAATCAAGACACAGGAGGCGGTCCGTCTCCAGACATTAAGGACTAAATCACACTTCAGTGGGGAGGATTCTTGAACATGAAAAAACTCCAAAACACAAGTGCTTGGATTGCCACCGGTGACTGTCACATGGACGGGAGGAGCATGAAAGTCAAAACTTGAAAACGACAAAATAGCAAAAAGATGAAATAATTTTTAAAAAAAAAGAGTTCAGTTTATGAAGAATACGAAGAGTAAGAACTATTTTGATAGTTGAAAAGGCTTGTAATATACTAATATTACTAATAATATACAAAAGATACTGTGGATGGTGAGGTGCTGTGTTTTAATATAAGGCTATACATGTTTCTTGTGGTTTGATTTTGTATACTAATCCAGTCATGACTCCTGTTCAAGGAATACAGACACAACAGTCTCTAACCCCAGTATACCTTGGTGGTGCAGTAGCGTATATTTACTCCATATTATTAAAACTACTGTATGACAAACGTGATTGTAACCTATATCCACAAACAAATAAGCTGACCTGAGCACTTCTGATCAGCGGAGCTGGTGACCTCAGCACTGGTGGTTGCAACAGTATCGGCCAACGCCACCAAGAACATCTGCTCCAGTCTGGTCAGTCCTGGTAGGCTTGAGTGCATGAGGTGACTGGACAACACCTGGATACATCAGGAAGACAGAGAGCAAAGAGAAACTCAGAACGACAGATAAAAAGGTTTTCAAACATGATGTTGTACTGAAGGAATGTACAGTGTTAGTCATTCCTGTAAATTTTGTTTGTGCAGACTAGCATATTATCACCATATTATTGCTCTATTTCCTCCCTTTCTTTCCACTCTCTTAACAATGCAACTGAGGATTTAAAACATTTATTTTACTGTGAATAGCCTACATTAATAATGCAATTTGCCTTTTGTTTTTATGGAATAACCTTCGAAAAAATGAACAGCAATACCTGTGCATGCTCTGGGCCAAAGTAGGTCGGTCCATATTGAGAGAGGTTGATAACTCGAGACTTCTTCTCTGGTTTGTCGGTGGCAAAGTTCAGAAAATCATCTGTGGTAACAGCTTGGACCTGTCAAGACAGAAGGAAAGGAGCCAAAAGGTATTAGTGGACAAAAACCACATCAACAACATCAGAGTTCTCTTAAGTGTTCGTACCTGGAAGAGGTCAGAATACTGGTCCTCTCCTGACTTCTGGGATCCATCACCGTCGCCCCCCTTAGCGGCCTCTTCCGCTCCCTTGTACGACGTGTCTAGGTCAGCCAACATGAGGGAGTAGAGGGGCAAGGGAGGGATGGAGTTGATCTCTGTGTAGTCCCTGCCCCCATCGCGGCCGGCCACAATGGTGTCTTTTGCTGTGCTGCCAGTCACGCTGATAGTACGGGACAGATGTCTCCTGGCTCCGCCCTCACCTGCCTCCACATCCCTCACCACGGCGACTTCCCCGGCAATACACTTCACCAGGTGAGCAAGTATGGCCTGATAGACAGGAGAGCAGTAGGTTAAAAAGATCATGCGACAATGAGGATTAGATCTCTGTTTAGCAAGAGCAAACAGTGTCTCTTGGCATCCGTCCTTTTGGTTCATCGAATCCAAAAAGGTTGGGCTTCACTGTACTTTAGCTAGTTACTAGATATTTTGAGTTTGTTGTTAAATAAAAAAGCATTTTTTGGAATCGCTGACGAGACAGAAACAAGCTCACCTTGGCACGGCGAACCTTGCCCAGGTCCATGAGTTCCAACAGCTGAGTGGGATGGTACTGGGGTAGAGTCGGTGACAGAGAGTGAGCTGCTTCAAACAGCCCCCCTTCCTGAAGTCCCGCCGGGGCACGGAGGGCCTCATCCACAGCAACGCTTCCTTCAAACATACTCTTAGACCTGGCTCTGCCTTCTACAACCGAGGAGGAACCTGCGGTTTGACCTCCAGCAATGTCTGCACATGATAGGTTGCCCTCCTCTCCCTCCCCGGGCTTCTTGTCCTGATGCCACTGGGCATACACGTGCATCTCACAGTCCATGCCCACCACCAGGATGCCATCCCTCACCCAGGACAGGGAGACCGGCAGACACGGCGTGCCGTCCACAGAAGACAGGAGGTCCACGGACCGAAGCAGGATCCAGCGAGAGCGGATGCCCTGTTTGATACTGCCCCCTAGAGGAAGGGTGATGACAGCCACCCCGTCCTTGCTGCTAGTCGGTTCATTGACCACGCCAGAGATACGGCCGTACATGAGAATGTTGGATCCCACTCCCACTGTGAGGATGTGAGAGCCGTCCTCTTTTGAGAGCCAGTCCAAATGAACGTAGTGCTTAATGTTGGGGGAGCAGTGGTCTCTGGTCATGTACAGGTCAGACCTGGTATGGAGAAAATTATGAATTTAGGAAACCAATACTGGTAAACATAAAGCGTCCGACAGACTATGATTCAAACACACGAGCCCTCCTGACCTGCTGTACACAAAGAGGTTCGAGTCCACGCTGACTCGTGGATCCAGGGTCGACGAGGGTCTGGTGAAGTCGTCCAGGTGGAGAGTTTGCTCCAAAACCCACTCTGAGCCACCGGTAGATTCACACTCATAGATGGACACATGCATGGAGAAGTTCTCTCCAGAACCCTGCAGCTGAGGACGAAAAAAAACGTCACACTTCTTAAGAGTACGCCAAATCTGAAGACACTGTGAACACTGTAGTCCAGCCAACCGGACATTCGGTAAATACAATATAACAAGAGTGATGGAATTATAAAAATATTGGTGCCCACACAGAGCTCTATCATGTATCACATCTGAAGTACACCGGCAACCCAGGCTCATAGCTCCGACTGCTGTTCATAAACCTCAACTCAGTTTCAGTTTAATGACATCCAGCCTCACATTCTTTAAATACAGAGTAGCAACAGAATAGGAAATTAGATCCTCAGATAGTCGTTTTTTTTCTCTTCCTTTTTTACGAAGAGCTAAGGACAGTTCGGTCAAACTGCAGTGCATAATGTGCTTTATCTTATCTACTTCCTCCATTACGTTAAAAAAGTATTCACGTACTAACACATGGAATTGTTATCTATTTTTGAGGATCCAAACTGTGCTGCCAAATTGTGTTTCTTTTCTGCAGTTACATTTAATGCAATTGTCAAACTCAAAGTGATTTTTTTTTTCGGTGGAATACATCGAAAACAAAACAAAGCCAAATGCTAATTTCCTACCTGCCCTTGTCGTGGCTTTTTAAAGGCCATGGCCAGCCTGCCGATGTAGGAGCAGGACACCGCAACGGGCCGTCCAGACACACACACAGCACTGTTGTTGTCTTTCTCCTCATTCATCAGGGCCCAGGGCTCCCAGCGGTAAGAGCGGTTGTCCCGGTCATCCTCGCTGTACCCGTCGTCACCCTCCACAGCACAGCGCCAGAACCGCACGCGAGAGTCAGAGCAGGTCGTGACAATCAGGTACGGAGCCAGGCACACAGGGTAGATGGAAGAGGAACTCAGATGACCTGGCAGAAAGGTGAGCCAGTACACAAACAAAGACAATTTCAGGCATGTTTTGCATTTTCTTGCGTTAACCTGATTATTTGGTTTATACAGAAAATATAGTAACTAGATTTTGCAGGGACTCCTTTGAAACTGCCTGACCTGAATTTCCAACAAGCTCTGAAATAAATGTGGGACTATGTCACTGAGTCAACATTGATAAAAAAAGGGGCTTCACACGTTCCTACTAATTTGGCAACAACAACATGGTGTGAGTCCTATGTGCAACAACTGTGCGAGCATCCCTACCTGCAGAGGGGGTGACCCTGGTAACCTCAACCCCGTGGGGCAGGTCGAGCCGCTTGCTGTACACCAGCTTGGAGCTGAGGATGAGTTTGCTTGCTGATTGCAAGTTGGCTGTAGAGGCTGACCGAGGCAGGGGCCTGATAGGTGAGGTCTCTGGAGATGAGTCAGCATTCACAGCTTGATTAGGAACCATCAGCTGGCTCTGGAAGCTGAAATCTGGGCTCTTCTCGTCTGGAGACAGAGACGCAGGAATATTAAAGCTGGCATACGCCTCAAGTAAGGACATAAAAAATTAAAAAGAACACATTAATATTTAAGATTTATGCATAAAAATATCCAGTTAACTGCTCCGCTATGTGTACCCTACACTTACCGACACACGCCTGTACAGATTGTAGGTGCAGGTGCCACATCTGCAGGACAGAGTTCATGTTGAGATCCTTTTCAATCACCACCAGGAAGAACTTCTCAGAGAACGGGGCAGGTTGGTAATCTGGATATAGTAAAATGACATTATTGTCTTCCAATGACAAAGCATCAGGAAGCCGATCGACACAAACTGTGACGATGTGCAATACCTTCGCCGCATGGAAAGGCCGGCGTGTATGCTTCTGGTTCTGTCTGGGGCTTGTAACCGAGAATGAAGTCCTCTTGGAAGACATGCAGCAGCTGGGTGTTGGCGCCACACTGGATGATGGATGCACATGAAAAAAGCATCAAGCAACAGGTTTGTCTATTGATTAGAAGGTTTCAGGATTCCAGACGCTGAATTCCTGTACACCGCTGATCTGAGGTGGGTGTGAAAAACAGAGCAGCTGCTAACCTGATTTGTAATGACGTCCAACTCTATGATACATCCAGGTCTGGCAGTGGACTGCTGGCTGACAATGTTGAACACTTCGCCCACCAGTTTCTAAACAGACACACGTACATGGAAATGAGTAATCTATCCATTTAGTCGACTGCATTCGAAGCCACTAATATGGTGGACAAATATTGCGGGGAAGGATTTAAGGTACATGTGGTTGTTATGAAGCAAGAGATAAGAAAAATTTGATTTAGAAATAAAACCTCTGTGTGTGATCTGTGTTCCTGATGTAGACAGAGAATTGTTGTTTTACTTGTGTTTGGGAACATATACATAAAGTTAGCATGAGAAGGAAATGAAAATTCTAAAAGAACAATCTGATAGTTATGAATGATGTCTTGATATCATATTTATGATGTTTTATGGTTAATGTACGCCTAATAGCGACCAAAACAAGCCTGCTTTGGACTCGATTCTCGGTCCATTGTGACAAAAACAAAAATTCACTGAACAGAGACGATCACATCCCAATGAGCAATACCATTATGTTTTTTTTAGTGCAGCGACGAGTCAGTGTGTCCACTCACAGATGTGTCAGGGTCTGACAGCTCATCCAGCAGTTTTCTGGCATCCACAACAGCTTGATAGAGACGCAGGTTTTTCCCATCTGATGCCACGAAGCAGGCGCTCGCGCTGTTACAGTAAGTTCCTGAGGGACGAGACACAAAGCCAGTTGGAAAGGTCCCACGGTGAGACTAGAAAAGGCATGTTGCTGTTGCTTTTAAAGGCACAGTCATGAATATATGTTTATATTCTGGCACACAATAACAAGGTACAGAAGAAATATTTCACTTTTTAGTGCAAATGTGACATGCAAGCATTAGCTTGACTAATGCATAGCATTGGCGATATGCACTTTACTCACCTGAATGACATTATGTAATGCGCATACATTTGGGGCAATTTTGTTTTGACAAATAGTGAACCAAATACTAACAGCAGAAGTTCAGACGCTTCAGCAACAGTGAAACTTTGACTTTTACATTCAATTTCTTAGCCACGATTTACTCATAACAAGTACCACTGGGGTTCCAATGTACAGCAATATGAAACAAAATGAATGCTGTGTTTACCGAGTACGGAGCTGGGTACAAGTGTAGGTAGCCAGGCAACATTGCTGAAGGCTGAGGTGTGCAGAGAGTTGATACGGGCCAGCTCAGAGACCCCTCCAGTGCAGGACAGGGGTCCAATGTGGTCCACCCTCCACAGGATAAGTTCACTGTAGATGGCGTTGGGGTCGTGGAAGGTCCTTGTAGCTGCATTACGAAGCTGCTTCCTGCCACTGTCAAGAAAAGTGCCGTTAGACCTTTTCACGCAGAAGACAATGACATTCTTTCTTCTCCTCATCTGCTCGCCTTTCCTATCGTGCTATACCTGGGAGGTCCCTTTGGGAGAGGAAAGGTAGGAGGCTGCTCTCCTTCCAGGCTGCTCGGCGCCGAGGGAGGGGTGAGCAGAGCGTTATGGTGAGAGGAGGTCAGCAGCAGTGGCAGCACTGTGTGGCAGGCCTGGTCGTTCAGATGGAAGCGGTGGCCGCAGTACCGGAACTTGTGCGACACAGTCATTACGTTGGAGAAGGCAGAGCGCTCAGCAAATGTCACTGCCCACTGCAGACAGAGGGAACCCAAAAAAATGACTCAGTGCTGGGAAGGACGAATACACACAAACGTACAAGTGCAATAATCTGCCTTTAACATGAAATGATGGTGTCGGTATGAAATTCTAGGAAGCTTTTAAGAAAGAAATGGCTAAAAGCTTTAGATTTTGTCCGTAACAAACGGTTACCTGGTTGAGAGACCCATCAACATGCTTGGAGACCATCATGACAGCAGGACTGATGCCAGGGCGAGGGTTTAGAGAGGCGGCCAGTGATGGTGAACCAAAGCCGGCCGAGGCTGAAGCAGATTGGGAGACACGTTGAACCATCCTCCCCTGCTCCCCAGCACTGGCACTCTCACCCTCAGTCAAAGTGCACGCGTACATCAGGATGTTTTTACTCAGCGAGTTGGCATCCCCTGTAGGAAATGCCACTGGAATACGGGAGGAGAAGGACACCTGATTGGGGAGATGGAGGGAAGCATTTAACATTTAGGACCACAGGCAGTGAGCAATTTATACCAACCAGATCTCTTGTCCATCAGAATCAATATTAACAATACAAACTATGGCTTGCTAGTTTACGTACATACACTACCACTTTCTACAATTGGATTGCAAATGTGTCCATATTATTATTATGTGTTCTCTTATTATGAACATGAAGACCGATGGCTGTGTGTCCACGTACTGTATCATGCAAAGTAATCGCTTGTTAAGTGCCATGTGAACTTATTTGTAGCCGCTAAGATAGAGCTGCTCAACTTCCAATCCTTTAATTACTGTTCGCTATGACCTCCTCAGCCAACTTGTGTTGCAGTGCCACTCTCCTTCGGGACAGCCGCGCTCTGCAGTGTGATTATCTCGCCGCATGAGTTCACACACAGATTGTCAGAACACAGATTTGCTAAACTCCAACGCTAATTAATCTGTTATCTCTCCTTCTTTCTCTTCAGCAAAGAGCACAGCATGTAAAGAACATTCAGGTAGCAGCTAATTATTTTAGTCAATTGGATTATTGTAGATTCATTAAGCTTGTTAATTATACACATTATACTTCCTAATATAAAATAAATATTAGTAAGGAAAGTGACAAGGTTTTATTAGCCCACATGCAGAGGAGAAGAAAAAAAAAGAATATTAGGAGTCTTACATAAGGATGGAGTGCTGAGTCACCTTAAATTTGAGAAAAAGTTTAAGTACAGCTTAACTGCTGCCACTATGTGTGTATAAGTGAGTGAATGAGCAATTGAATCACTATTTAATTTAAAGCCCTAAAAGGTTCTGCTCACCTGAACCTGTCTGAAGATTCCCTGGTTGAATTCGTCCAAGTACTTCACGTGCCAAACCAGGAACGATCCATCCGTAGGATGGATGGTGAACAACATGTCCGGGCTCTTGTTCCACTCTGTGATCAGAGTCTCCATCTTCCTCTCTAGCAGCATGGAGGGCAAAGGCATGCTGGAATTGGATCCTGGGGAGGACGCCTTGGTGCTTCCTTGCTCCCCCGGCTCCCCCTCTTCACCTTGCTCAGAGGACGCTTTGTCAGACATCTCGTCCAGATCTAGAACCCCAAAAAACAACAATATGCTTTGACAAAATGATGTGGCTTCTAAGCTAATGAGTATAAAAGGAATGCATAATTGGTTGTGGGTCATACCAAAGTCAAACTTCATTGGGGATCCTTCGGGGTCCAGGGGGTCCATAGTGCTCTGTTCCAGTTGCTGTTCAGATAATTTACGGAGCTGCAGCATAAAGAGCTCCATGGAGGCAGTGAAGCTGAGGTCCTTATTGTTGAGCCAGTGAACGACGAAGCCTCCACCACCAGAGCCATCGTCTGGGTTGAACACTGTTGAGTCAGCCAGCGCTGATGGGATATCTGAGAGGGAAGCAGGAGGAGGAAGAGATAAATGGATGAAAGTAGTACAAAGGGAAACGCCTAAACAAAATATTACTCAAGCGTCGACTAAAGTTTCACAAATACAAGTCACAGAAGACATTTCTGCTGTATCACTCGTTGTTGCACAATGCACATCATATGCAAAACCAAATACATTTTTACTATGACTATGAAAATAAAGCCATTTATATAATTAATTCAGTTTTAAACAGTTTTTTAGAATTGTTAGACATCATTTAAAAAAAGTAAAATGGCTACAGAGGTGTATCAGCAACAAATGTATTTTCAAACATAAGCTATTTATATAAGCTATAATCAACATGGAAATGGAATCACTATTACAGAGGATGGAGACCTGAAGAACATGGTCAATAGTGCAATATGTATGGATCTGCTGTATAGCAAAGAGAGCTTACCTGTGTTGGGGTTAATACTGGCTGAGATATGGAAGTGACACAGGGCATTGGCGTGATGAGCGATGTGGCGGTGAGTGTGTGCATCCTGCGTGCCGAGCTGAGAGGGCAGCAGCTCACTGTGTGCCACCAAAGCAGAGGATCGTCGCCGGCCTCGGCGCAGATGCTTTAGGTGATGGATTGACTAATCGAGCAAAGCACAGGAAGAAAACACAGAAGAGCTAATCAGAAATCGTATGCAATTTATATTTTCATTTGGTAAGCTCTGAGTGTTAAGTAAGTGTACCTCTAAAGCATGCTGGATCTTGTCCTTATTTCCTGCCAGGCCTGGCAGGCTGGAGCTGAAGGAGTGTGTGTTCTCAGAGATCTGTCCCCCGAGCAGGCTGTCTTCCGGTAGCAGGGTCTCCGACCACAACCTACATACACCATCCTCGCAGGACGTCAGCAACACATTGCACACCGAACCCCTAGAAAACAACGAGATGATTCAACTCTTATGCAATCAGTAATGAATTTTGAAGGGAAGGCTCAAATGAAATATAAGGAGAGACCCCATTAAAAAAGTCACTGATTCACATAGTGGAACAGCAGAACAGAGAGCTCCCTCTGACTGGCTGCTTCCACCACCAATTCACCATTTTTACATGCATACATTGAACAAGTGGACATAACGATGGTCTGGAAAAGTATATCTAAGCATTTCAATACTGGGAATAAGTGTTATCTATGTTGCCCTTTTGAACCATTCAAATTTGCTCTCATAGATGAAGAAATATTCAACAGACAGGATAAAAAACATGTTACTTTAGTGACAAAGAGTAACATGCAGGGTTAATACACATTTTGACCAATGGATTTCCATGACTTTTAACCAAATTTCCATTACCAAACATTTAGTGAAATCTCAGTGTAAACATAAAAAAAGTTAGAAAATGTAGTATTTAAACTAACAATGAGAATTCCAAAGCAGACAGTAAACCTTAAATGACACAAATAAATGAGAGACAATCGTATGCCTGCTTATATTTTTGAGTGTTTTCATTAAAAAGCATATTAATTATTTCAAACTCAGTGTAAATGAACGACATGAACATAAGAATATAACAAATTTCCATGACTTTTTTTTTTTAAATCTCTGGGGATTTTATTTTTTTAAGGACTTTCACAGGCTTTCAAATAACCATTTTAAAATGTCATGACTTTTCCAGGTTTTCCATGACCATATGAACCCCGAACATGTCACTGGCCACCCTGCCCATGTGATCATGTGTGTGCTTTCTTACTTTGGCATGTACTTGCTGGTCTTCCTCCAGGACATACCGGTGAGGGAGCGAGGATGGGCCAGGTAAACAAAGGAGAAGTGAACAGGAGGAGGCCTTTTATCGGAGGGGTCGTGGACAACCACTGCCGAGCGCCAGCCCGTGGTGGGATACCACACCTTGAGTAAACAGTCATCCTGCGTATGCACACACGGACATGAATTAAAAAAAAACACATCAGCACGGGCCATACAATCAGGAAAAACACTGTTCAACAATCGGTTGTTTCGCAATGTGTGCGCATGAATCATATACCTTCCCAACTGTTGCAAAGTACTCCCCATCAGTAGACCACTTGGCAATGTGAACAGATGCTGCAGTCCTAGAAAGAAACACAGACATAAACAGTGTCAGCTATATTCATTTCTCCACACGTGACTCACCACAGAAATAACACATAGGCGGTTCTCCCGTCAGCAGTCAATGAGTATCTTTGGTTACTTTGTGCATGAGATCCATTGCTGGTCATTTCAGAGCTTGCACTTCCCTGTTTTAGTGGCTTTCCTGAGCATCACATGTGTCATCAGTTAACAATTATTTGCATGGTATTATAGGTCTGTTTACACAGCTTAAAACACAGGCCACCAGTGGCGGGCCGTCACGGCCAGCTAAGCCTTCTCTGCTGGCCCAAATAGAATCACAAAGTTATTACACAAAGTTGAGAAAAAGAAAAAAAGAATAGTCCGTGATCAGCACAGCGGGCGTAGTGACAAAATCCACGGCCCGCCACTGCAAGCCACACACTCACAAGAGTATAAAATAGCAAAAATAGATAAAAAAAGTTTTTTTAAATCCCTGATTAAATATTATGTACAACATTGCCGTCATTAGAGTCTATGCAGCGTTAGGAAGAAGTTACAACTTGTATAGTTGTAGTCCGAGTCCATTTCAAGAAAAACAAAGCAGAAACAAGCAAAACGAAGAGGGTCCGAGATCAGCAGGGATACAACCTGCACCGTCACATGCTAAATCGAAAGTATGGTATTAAGTTTTAAAAAATAAACACTTTGAGTTCAACACATTGACATGAAAAGCAGAGCTAGAGGTGAATAAAGCTCAGAGGACGTCCATCAGAGCCCTCTCTTCGGGCGTTATCATTTTTAAGAAGTGTCATTTTTGTTTAGCTAAAACAATATTTTAAATTTGAAATAGCATTTAATTAAAAGACATAATTATAATTTAAAAAATCTATGTGATTACAAATTATTTCTTTATATTTTAATAATAATTTTGGCTTGATTTTAGTCACTATCTTAGCCTTAGAGGCAACATTGGGCAACTGCCGATAAACTCTTTTGCTGCCCATGCTTTCTCTTCAACAGACAGTACGGTCTATGAAAAAGCTGTTTTGACAGTCTCTAAACAACTTAAACAAAGGAGCCAACAAACACTGGAGCTCGCTGGTCGACATATAATGTGTCTGGCTCAGTGAAACACAAGAAGGGCAGAGAAACAAGCGTGGACACTGAGAAGGTCAGGAGGAATCAGGATGTAAATTTAAGCATCTGATTGACCGTGACGTGTTGGGAGACAGCACAAACAAGAAGACATTGATTCATCGAATCGGGGGAAATTGCTTGCAGCCACTTTCATTGTTGTCAGAATACGATGCTGACCCCGTGCTATCACTTGGCCACGAGAGCAGACATGCGAAACCAGGTACGTCGCGATCGTGGTCGGCGAGAGCGCGGCTATCAGCGACGCTGCACAAATGTCACTCGACATCGGGGATGTGAATAATGAAGGTGTCGAGGAGAAGATGGAGCTTCAGCTTCAGGAGAGTGGGCACGGTATGTGATGAAAAATAGGGCAGAGCGGCTGGAACCGTTCCAACATATTACAGAGCACATTGACGCTGACTCCGTCTATTGCGCAACAGGCCCTGGCGCACAGCCCAACAGTTCCAACTCCTGTTTTCTAATTCTTACTTTCGAAAGAGGTTCAATGAGTTAAAGACATCAAAACCTATAGTATAGTAAAAAAAAAAACACTGGCGTCATCTCAATAAAAGAGGTTGCTTCTTCTTTAAATGGAAAAAAGAGGAGATGTCGATATTTTTTCAAGTGACTGATGAGTTCTGCTGCATTGTTTATTGATCAGTAGAGTTGGTTAAGATTTGTTTGCCGCTATGAGATATTTGGCCCAATTTCAACCTTTCAAATCAGGCACATCATTATTGTTGGTGTTATGTTTATGGCTTGCAACCACCAATGTGTTTAATGTGTTTGATGTTCATGCTGTTATTTGATAGTGTTTATTTTGTCTAAGAAGGTTCGCTCTTTGTCCACTGGTGCGCGAGTAGCCGAGAGAGCTTTGCATAGTTGAGCTGGTGGTTTGAGCGCATAAATTAACTGTTTGTAATTTACTTAATTATGTGGTCCCTAAGGGCCCCTATGGGTAATTGATCTGACCATTGAAGGTGAAAATTAGCGATGGACTTAGCAGGAAGATACGCATGTGGATTTTCTTCACTAGAAAAATAAAACATGTGCCACTTTAAATGTATTTTATTCCTTAATTTTTTGGCTTGCAATGGCGCCTAAAAACCTTCATGTGAGTGACTGTCTGAAATTAATTTGTATGGACAGCTACTGCCGACATGTTTTTATGAAACAGTGCCAGCATGTCATATTCCATCGTTCCCTCAATGCTCCAAATAAAAAATGTGCTTCACTATTTAATCTCATAACTGACATGAAAATGTGTTATTTTCAATAATGAGCAAATTCATTTTTTAAATTACAATTACTTGAGACAACTTGGCTTCAGAAAGCTTTTAGTGACTTCATACATGTGAAGTCCAGAAAGGAGAAAAGGAATGAAGACACACAGGTCTGCTTGACGGGAATCGAATACACATAACCCGGAAGCATTTTACAAGTATGTGCAAAAGCAAAAGCAAAACAACAAAACATACTTGCACTGCCAGACACAGTTCCAGTCATTGAGGACAGGGTGGGGCTTGTCCTCATTCAACTGTCCATCCTCTTCCTCGATCAGGGCGTCTGCCAGAGGAGGAGCCCACAGCTGGAGCCGCTCGGTTGCTGCTAGGATACGGTTCCCTGTGGACACAAAAGCACTATGTTACACACCCCATCCCACGCGGACTACGACAATACACAGAGCCACATGCACGCTGTCACTCTTATATAACACATGTCGCCCCGGACAAACCACAGGGGGCTGTAACAGGAGCCTGCGCGGAGTGTGGATTAATTCAGTCAGTCAGTGAATCAGTTAAACACAGAAAGCATCGGGCGTACCTTGTGGGTCCCAGGCCAGGTTGTAGGTGATGGCATCGAGGAAGAACTGTCCTGTCTTTTGCCACTGATAGTTAAGCTGCTGTTAGTGACAGGAGAGCGACACACACCATGCAATGTTATTGGCACCCAAGTGTGGTTGAGCTCACTCGATATTGATTTTGAACAACTAATATATGTCTGAAATCCAGACAGCCATGCTCACCTTGTGGCGTTTGTTTGGGTTGGTAGAAAGAGGTTCGAAGATGCAGACTGTGTTTCCGTAGGATGCAGCAATCTAAAAATAAAGAGCTGCGTTCATCATCACAACATTACTCACCCCATCAGTGCTTCTGCACAACCATTCCCACGGGAGAGGGGTAGGTGTGGAGTGGTGCGGGAGAGCAGAATAGCAAGGAGCGGAGAGCATGGGCAGTGCAAGACGGGAGCAAAACGCAGGGCTATATGCACTTCTTTTCGCTCAGCATAATTGATACACGGAAGGAACGAAAACTGCGGGTGGGAGTGTGTCTTGAGTTTGTAGTCAACACTTACCCTGCCAAGCTGGTGGGAGCACTCCACACAGCCCACCTGTATATTTCCATTCTGAGCTCCCGGGATAATCTGTACACAGTCGAAGTCACTGGCCAAGATCACAACATCACAACCCGAGCCGTAGGCCTGACGGAGACAAATGTGCACAGGAAGAGGAATCAAATCAGATGTATTGGACCAGAAAAAAAACAAATGATAAATATTACTGCAAAATGCATTAATGCTTTGAATAATATGCCTGGAAAACAATGAGTCATGTAATAAGAAACGTAATAGTTTGTTTACTGCTTTGCAAATCCATCCAGTATGTTTTTCTTGCTTTGGAGTTTCATCTGAATACATTTAAATAAAATATACAATAAATGTCATATTAATTATTAATACCATGATAGCACTAATATAAATTGCATTAGAAGGAACCTTTTGCATCAGTATTAGCACAGTATGGTAGTTACCTGAAACAACCACCCCACGCATTGGCAGGATAAAACTAGCACAGCAGCCGCATAACAGGACAGTAAAACACAAGACAACACCTACTCGTGTGCAATAAGTATAACGATGCTAATACAATTGCCCTCACTAAATGGGCGCTAAAACACACACTCAAATTTGGATCATGGGCAGCCAGGTAAACTGATACTGGTGTTCACTGGCATTTGGCAACCATGTGCAGAGTGGCAGCAGCACCTGACAGAGAGGTAAGCTGGTAAGCCACAGTACAGTCACGATGACGGCTTGTGTCTTCCATTATTCAGGAGAACAGGAGGAGAGGCTGGGAACCACTGGGTCACACAGCGGGACACCATTACAGCCAGCTGTATAACATAACGTGACAGCCGAGGCAAAGATACATCGTGAAGATTGTAAGCTCTGATCATAGTTTAAACACTATAACGGGATATGTGAAAGAAGGGAGGCCTGTTCTGCGCTTTACTATTACTGCGGCGTTTGTCCTGCACATTACCGCTGGAATTAAAAGCGGTCACCGTCACGGACTGTCAAGGACTGCTTTGTACTTTGTCTCGCGCTCTCTCTCTTTCACACACACACACACACACACACACACACACACACACACACACACACACACACACACACACACACACACACACGTAAGATAATATGTGAGTCTATTCTACACTATTTGTCAGCAAGCTACTCTGGACCTGGTGGGTGGGCCCTTGCGCCAGGTTGGCACTGTGAGCACAAGTGTGTTTGGCTTAAACAGGATGACCTATCATCACTGCTTTGTTCTTTTGGTTTTGTGTGTCCTGTATTTCTTTCAACATCCACAAATCCATACGCACACACACACACACATACATACATACAAGTGTGGAGGGACGGCAGTACAAAGTTGGATGATTCACTAACAGAAGCAGCATTATACATCATGGCATCGTGGTAAAAATTGACCCAACTTATTACAGATGGGAGATTTAGCAGCATAAGCAGTGCGGACTAAAATGCTGTTGGTATATTCAACTAGTTTTTATGTTTGTTTTGAGGTCTTTTAAGTTTAAATGAGATACTCAACAGTCATTACTAGAAAACATACATCTCCTATATCAATAATAAACACTAGATTTGAACAGATCTGTGTGCATGGCTCCATGTATCGCCTGAATGGTAATAGTATTTGATAGCCAGTCTGAAGGATTTATAAAGTAAGTCAACTAAAAGATGAGAATTCTTATGACTATTATTCAACAAATAATGTATTTAAATTAAAAAAGGCAAATGACATGAAGACACGAACGCCTGCTGGATGCCCATTCTAATGAATGTAATGTTGAGCTATCTGTCAGGATCTGTATTTAATTCAGCAGCAGACAGCATGAAGAGGCCACTGATTCTGTCTATGAATGTACTGCTACTACCCTGAAGCGGCAAGGCTTCTCTCCTGTCAGTCATGTAAGCTGCACACATCACGAACGTTGCCGCTGTTGGATAAATATTACCTCTCTGTAACATATTATAATTGACAAAGTGGTTACAACTGCAATGTAATTTCATTGTTTTTTGACCGTCGAGTGGGGTCATGGACAGTTTGCATGATTTGTTTTTACATTGTTGGGAGGATGCCACCACCATAACGCTCCTCATGGGCTCACAGATGTCCCAATGCTGCATTTTAAAAAAGGTAGCCAGAGATGGGTCTACAGAAATCCATCTTGCAGGAGCAACTTAAGTACTATCTGAATAATGGAAACCACCGTGCGTGAGTTAGAGATTTAGAGGACTGAAGTAAGGTCATGTGTTTTGATAATGAAAGTAGATAAGAGGAAGCTAGTGAGACATCACTTCTGCCTTTCCACCTAATTCCACTCATTCCCTTTGTCTAATGCAATCATGCGAGCATGTTCCACAGCTGCGCCCATGTGTACCATTTTCCGGTTTTTGCAAGCTGTAGTAAAAAACCTCACTGCAAATATTTAAAAAACATGAATTGATCCGGTCTGGCCTTTAGTAACCTGGTCCCTCTGTACTGTATAGTCAATGCACAGCCCATCACATAGACCTGTACTTTGATCCCACGGTCAACAGGCCTATTATGTAGTATGGACCTTGTTATGCTCTGCATCACCACTGAAGCAGTGGCCATTAAAAGGCCAAACAACACCAAGGCTTTGATCCATATCCATGCCTTGGTTTTGCTCAAATTTCTGTTATTTTTTTACTATGTTGGGTTACATAATTGAAAAAAGGTTATTCATGGTCACTCATGTTTTGATATAAGACAAATGCAGTATTTGCCTGAAGCAATAAGCAACACAAATCTTGCACAATACACAAAAACTAGAAAACTCCCAGACAGGAAATAAGACAATCCCATCTGCCTTCAGCCAGTCAACATCTCTATCTTACATTATGTGACGATGTCTGTATTCTGATCGAGATGCAGATAAAAACATTTCCATCAGTAAAATATAATTTGGCAGAATATGGAGCCTCGATGGGAGTGTGTTCTTCCTCTCCCTCTCTCTGCTTTGTAGTTCACACGTGCTGTTCTATTTTTAGTGGATCACACATATGCAGCTCTGCATATCAAACCCACTAGGCTGTTTCAACATTTACAACATCAACCACAGGTCAAAAAGCACTGTAATAGGCCCAAAAATAGTCTTCCTCATATTATCATCTAGTCTAAAGTATTCAAATTCCACAATGTAACAGACACTAATCATACTAAATATATAGACAGACAAGATTTGTTTAACGCTGTCAAAAATGACAGTTTTGTCACATGTCATTCAACTATACCAACAGTGAGTTTTCAACACTGAACTATATCCACCACCCACTTGCCCACTGTACTGGCAGTGACAGGGCAAATGTGTTTTACTGTCATTCCAACGCAAAGTTGAGCATGCAACATTGTGAAGGCCATCACAGCGGTCAGAACCAAACTGTATGTAGATGGAATAAAGCTCTGGCTTCACGCTTGCTCATTTGAACGAGTGCATGGATGGCAGCTGTACTTGAGGTGTGTGTGTGTGTGTGTGTCTGCGTGTATGTCCGTCAGGGTCTGGCCTATGAGCCTCAGGGTCAATGTGAGTGTAACTGTATTGGACGTAATGTGTAGTGTTCTTCAAATACCCTCTCAGACACAGAAAGAAAACACCAGGCACAGAGAACGGCCCCCTGTGGCAACCTGCAACGCTTGAGCTTCACAACTGATTCTGTCTTGTGTTGTTGAGCAGATACAGCATGACCCTCGGTACAAAGCTGCTTGTTTACATTCATACAGTGTTGATCTGGGGTCGGGGTCAGGATAGATAGGAAACAACTTCTCACTATAGTTTAACAGAAATTAACAGAAGGAACTGCCACACTATGATCCAGAGAAGCGAGTGATTGCTAGAGGCCTGACGAGTGAGTGTCTGTATTTCCGGGAAAAATAAATAAATGAATAAAACCACCTCAAGACATTACTTGACTAATAAGCAGCAGGAACAGTCCAAGCCGAGATTTGGCAGCCATTAGGCAGTCTCAAAATGTTTCTCAGCGTGAGGCGAGCAACATGGCTGCTCAAACATTTACTGTGAGCATGCATTGGCAGAATTTAACTAATGCATTCACACTACTTTTAGTATGAACTAGGGTTATAAGGAATAAATGAATCTGGTCCTTGTGACTGACACCATGGCTAAACCCTATGTAGTAATCAACATGGCAGAGATAGCGTGTGTTTCCATATTAAACTAAAAAGGTACTCTGTCTGATTTCAATGACACATTCCAAAGTAAAAGCCTATTTCTTCTCTTTTGAATCTTTTTTGACAACAACTTCTCAGCTTCAGTTACATGTTATTCTAGATAATCTCTGTTGTAAACATGTATGGATTTTGAGGGGTTTGCTTCATTGGATGTTATGACCGATCATCCAGCTATTAATTCAGTCACCATCATTCATCTTCTACTCTCAATACAAGAGCTGACTCGGGACGCGACAGTTTTGCTTTCTACTACACTCTACCCTTAATTCAACGGATCCATTATAGTAACAGAGCTACAACATTTGCTGGGGTTGTCAACTATTGAGCACATTTTTTTCCCTCCCCTATTTGCCATCGCAAAACAGGATGTGATTTGCTGAGGTTGCCAGACCTCAGGCAGATAAAGAAAATGCATAGCCCAAAGAAGTCAATAAACAGTCACAGGATTTGGTTCAAAGGTAAAGGTGTTTGATCAGCATACAAATGACCTGTGCTATAAGCTGATGTAAGTCCAACAAGCTGTCCGTGTACTCTAAGTCACTAAAGTCCTAAATAATGACGGATGGCACCTCGTTTTGTTATTACATGATATTTTCAACACCAAATCACTGCCATCCAGCCCTCAGCTCATGTGTCCATATATGGCTCTCTACGTCACAGCTGGCGCAGCTGATGCTGGGATGACAGCGAGCTAATGATCCGTGAGCAGGATTTAACGCCAAATGGTAGCGAGCTTAGCTAGTTCTTGCAACCAGACACAACACAGCCTCTTTTTCCTCTCTTTTTAATATCCCGTAGCGGTGCGCACTGTCCAAACCACAGCCACCTGAGATGTGCACTGCGAAATCTCCTCGGAGCGTGTCCCGTTGCGTGTATCTCCCAATAATGTTGTGTATGCGCAAAAAAAGGGATTCCCTTTGCAGTAATACCAACGTAACGAGATGCAGCTAAAGGTCATTTGAGTGTCTAGCGGTAAACTGACCGTCTCGGGTTGATGAATAACACAACATTGCCCCCGAAAAGAGTAGTTAACTAGGTGCACAGACGTTACAGTTTTTTATCTGCTCGAGGATGTTAGCTTGTCAACGTCTGACTGACTGTCAAGGTAAATGAAAGAGTGTGTGTGTGTGTGTGTGCGTGTGTGTGTTTGTGAGGGAGGGAGCGATAAAAGATGCCCCGAGTAGTCTCGACTCACTATTTGTGAATCTGTCAGTGCGGCAGCTAGCAAACTACCCAGCTAGCCAGTGCTTTAGCTAGCTAGCACATCCCGTTCACAGCAAATGGGACACCAGCTAGCCAGCCAGCCGATAGCTTCACTGGGTGTCATCTTGAGTACACAATATCAAAATAAAACCTCACCGTGAAAGGAATGTCATTCACGCTTCCCACCGAATAGCAGCAATCTCCAGGGTTCACAGCTCCCGTCAGCACCTGATGCAGATGCATTCTTTCTTTTTTTTTTTTTTAAATATATCTTTTAGCAGCAGATGGGGTGTTTTATTTATTTATTTTAAATTATTAATAACCAAGTCCACCCTTTTGGTTTCTCCATCTAGCAGCGGTCGGGAATTCCATCAGTTAACGTTCACGCTGTCGTCGGGCCCGGCGGCGGCGGCGTCGTCTTTTCTCCCGTAAACGGCTCGGCGGCGGTGTGTTTAGTGTGCGGTCCGTACACATGTAATTTCACCCGGTCCCGTCATATATTTAAAAGCGTAAAACCGGCCGCCCCCGTTGCCTCTAGCTGTCAACACACCAGCCTCACGATTAATCGTGAGAGCAGAGGCAGCGGGATCTCTGCAGCTAAACCTGACATGCGCGTTCCCGACTTTGTCCAGGCACGACTGAATGGTCATAGAAATGCGCGACCTAGAAAGGGAATGACACCTTCTGGGTTTTACTATGTGTTTCAGTGAGGTTATTTTTTAATAGAAAACACAACGGTGATTATATAATCGTGTACATTCCCTCAAAAATGATCTCATAACCTACTGTAATGATGCACCGTGATTATTTCTGCAGCTCTGTGTAGCTGCTCTAATACTGCGGTTCTATATTTACGGCGCACCAGTTTTTTTGGAGCCTCCCCTCTTTCAGCGATTTGAGTTCATTGATCATAAATGTAGGGTCTGGGGTAAAAACATTTTTTATCAGTGACTGAAAATAGTTTACCGAATGAGAGAAAACTGCTGACAAAGAGCAGCGTTAAATTACAAAAGAGTGCAGCCATCATGTGAACAGAAACAATACATTATTGTAGCTTTAGTATATAGTTATTTTGTATGATGCATATGAAACACTATCTGCTTCTAACCTACACAGTTTATATTTTTTTATTTTATTATTTTTTGGGTCCAGCCACTCTGATGTAATGTTTTTTTCTGTTTTTCATTGTCGTGCATTACAGTAAATTAAATACCTTTTGACTTCTGCACTGTTGGTCAAACAAAGCAAGCAATCTGAATGTGTCACTGTGGGATCTGTGAGATAATAACCATGTTTTCTATGCATATCCTATCCTATCCTATCCAGCTGGTATCAGGACTGCAACACACAATATACAATGCTGTGGCAATGATGTCCTCAACAAAGATCAGAGCATTGTAGTTCATTGTAGCCACGACTGTCCCTCGACTCCTTATCCACCCTCATTCATCTCACTGATGAGATTTATTGGCGCTTGTTAGCACACTGCCGTTAATCTATCTCCTTTCCCTTTTGGACCTTTTTTACATATTCATGTTCAATCTCTTCTTCATTCATCGAGATAAAGGATGCGAGGACTAACAGAGATCCATGCTGGTGATACACAACCAACCATCATAGCATTGTCCTAGTTATTTAAGCCACACTGACATCATCATGCAGGGCCTGCCTGCCAGCCACCATGACACACGGGACGGCAGAACAGAAAATTGGGAGGCAGTAGCCAGAGAGAATGTGACACATACGCATAAAGAGTGTCAACAACAATGATGGGGCACACTCATCCTGTCCATTTAGCATTTGGTGACTACCATATTTTTGAACTGCCAGTGTCAGACGTTACAGCTGTTCTGGGCCTTATGACTGATGCGAAGCAATAGGTCTAGCATAGGACAAGTACTAGCTGTGCTGTTTTGAAGGGGAGGGGGTGGAGGGAGAGGATAGACTCAAGATCAATCAAGATATGGTTTCTAATACTTTAGTAATTAAGATCACAGGATAACCTTAAGACCAGTGTAATGTTTAGACTCTACAACCAGTTCCTTGTAAGCTGTTATGACATGGCTTAATCAGCAGCAGACTCCCAGGATGACCAGCATTATGTAACCCGGATAACTATAGCAAATTGAAAGTCAGTCAAATCTTGCTATAAATCTGCCTCTTTCAACTCCCTTGGCTTTTTATAAGTTTAAAGGCCACACCGCTGTCAACACATGTGACTAAAAGACTGTGAGTGCATCTCTCCCACAGGAAGTCGCTACCTTAAAGCACCTCTCCCTGCCTGAGGGAATAATCTGGCGATTTTATCTCAAATGATTTTAGGGCAGTTTCTACTCCTCACCTCTTTCATCAACCTGAAGAAAAAAATAGATGGCATGCCTATTTATGTCTGCCTGTGATTATTCTGGCAATGACGGAGGGTATCCACTTTAGATTATTAAGAAACCGGGGATTCATCTCTTAAGTGCCAGAGGTATTCTGCAGTTGGCCAAGAGTGCGGAGATCACTGCAGAGAAAACGATGCCAACAAAGACATATGTAAGGGATAATCTATTGCTACAGTATGAGAAGTGTATTTAGAGCAGGAAATGAGTGTGTGCACCGTGTGTGTGAGAGAGAGAGAGAGAAAGCACACACACGTTGACACTGCGAGTACCAGCCAGTATGTCTGGATATTGCAGTATGGGGCTGGAAGAAGGTTGATGCGAGGTTTGTAATCCCCGTGGTGCCGTTGGGAGACACAGCCTTGATCTACAGAGAGCAGAATTAAATGCATTATAGATTTTCTCATTTCATGGATGGCTGCTTGCTGGAGGGAGCTCCGGTCCAGCTCTGGGGTGCAAGACATTCTGCTCCCCAGGACAAAACATGTAATGAGCATTTTCTCAATCTTAAATAATAAAATCAGTGCATAATGTTCAAATGTAACTGTCATGAAGTTATCAATATTTGCAGTGCGAGTTTTCTGCCAAAGTGTTCAAAATGAGGAAAAGCAATGCAATAATTAGTTTAAATATTATATATGAGGAATCTTTTATGTTTTGCAATCTAATTTTACAGCAAATAGAAACACCATTTATAGTTTTGGCTTTTTGTGATTACTGCCGTGCGTACTTTTTCAACTTTTTCAAAAGAAATGCAGCATAGCCGGCAGGAGGGAAAGAATAACCAAGATAATTATTCACAGTGAAGGTTTGGCAGTTTCGAATATTGTTTTGTAAGAAATGATGAAATTAACTCATTGTGATGTTCACATCAGGGCTCAGGAGAACAACACAATGTCTATTATGTTGATTTGTGCTTTGAAATGCTGAAGTAATATGAAGAGAGCATGAGGGAACAGAAGATTGAAGATAGCTTTCAGAACTACTACTACATTACCCTATTAGCTCGACAAAAAGACACACTGATGCCTGCAATGAGTTACAATAACAACATCAACATATTCCTAGTGTCTTCTTATGAAACCAGGTGATCTGATCGGGTGATCTTTTCTTCATTAAAAGCATTTTTAATTCCCTTTTTTGGTTTCTTCAAAAAATCAGAAAATTGAATCTCAGGAACAAGTTATA